>NC_081411.1:489184867-489499413 GCF_030272615.1 Cryptomeria japonica
GCCCAGCTGAAAGGTACGATTTGCAACTAAAAATCCAATTCTCCAAATTAGTGGCTATAAAATTGCAGACTATATCGCCTCCATGCCACGTTTTGATAGAGCCAATACCCAGAATGAAGGAATCACTTGGTTAAGAGGTATGTGCAAAATATGGTTTCAGCAACTCCGCGACCAGCAACAAGGAAACATTCCAAAATCCACGCTAAACTCTCCACAATTTGCAGAAAACGCACGGACAACACTGGAATTACAGGAACACAGCTAGGTACTATCTTCCAAGTACGAAATGGAGACATAGCTAGGAAGCCACACTTCGAAGCTCAAATTTTCAATCGCCAAACCAGTAGCATAACAATGCAATTTCATAAGATACCAATATTCTTTGTTTCATGATTGGTATGACTAGGGAGGGCATAAAATTTCCTTGAGGCCTTGGGGCAGCGTGCTCTGATTTCTATGTTTGATAGTTGATTTGTAGGTTGTGGGTCTTCTAGATGTAATGGTAGGGTCAAATTTGCCAAAATAAAGCTTCAAAATTCTAGTTGTTGGATTTGGCAAACACCTTTCAAATCAAAACATTCATATATTTGACCTCCTACATTAAATTTAGATGCAAAATAAGGTAAACCTTTCTCAGATGCTTTGGACTCAATGGTGAACTTAGATTTCCTCTACCAATCTTCAAAATGCATCTGCAACAAAAAAGTCAGAAAAGAGGAATCCCATAGAATCTAGTATTTTTATCAAGTTTTTTTAATTCTCCAGATCATCATTTGATACAAGAGAAGAGCATACTTATTTTTTCAAGAAAATATGAGTTCAGCAAACTTAGATCTCTAACAAATATTAACAAGTAGTTCCACAAGATTTAATAACATGTAAGATTTGGCTATGGTATTAGCCACTTAAGATTAAGAAGTTTCATCAAAAGTAAAAAAAAGGCCCAACATGGGAGAATAATTATATTCTATCAAATGATACAAATATACAATGATGATTCTATATTGAGCTAGCTCTTATGAGACTAGGTAGTGTGTGAAAACCCCTACCATAATTTCACCTAATTTTGCACTTCTACCCAATGAGCATCATGTCAAACAGTTTGAATGCATGGACAATAGTTGTTTTCTGTTGTAATATTTCTGAGATGTTTGATTGGGAGTTTATATATTTTCGAACATATACAAGAGTCAAACCATGCTTACATTTCATAGAAAATAATAGACAATGATATATTTGCAACAACTGAAACAATGTATTTTCTGAATAATACATTTGGTGATATAATGGCAGATTACAGAGGTTCAGATTTACAAACTTCTGAACTTAAGATTGCTACAGCAAATATACTTCACCAGCAGCCTGTTATGACTTCATCGCCCAGCATATGCTGATTTTTATGCCATATTAAACCTTAAGATCACAAGCCACTGCTGCAGGAAGCCTTCATGCCTCCAAGGAAGCGTTCTTCTTCAATAGTACCCCTAAAGGCTTCACGACCTTTGTAGAAGCTCCTCAACCCTCAAACGTCTCTCTACAGGGAATGGTGGTTCAATTACAGCTTCAACAAGCCCTTCAACCAGTCTCAAAGTCTCATCCAGTCACATACAAGGAGTCGATTATCCAGGGAAAGATGCTACGCCTCCAAATGGAACAAATTCCAATGCCCAACAAGAGTAAAACTCAACACCTAGCAAACACAAACTCGCAGAACATGGTGTCAAACTTGAAATCAGGCAAATGACAATTGCCTAGCACTTGTTATTTTATTCCTCCAACAATATCAACTATGGCGCCCAAAAAACTTCCTGGATAATTTCTTGCAAGCACAATACCTTTGTCTTGCTTGCAAGGCTTCACAAATCGTATCTTTACTCATTAATCAAGCGTGAAACTTGTGTAGCTCCACCTGCAATCAGCTAGGGTAGATCTCTCATCACCAAAACTGATTTCCCTTAGGTTCTCTATCCTAGGGTTATGCTCCACAAGAAGCTTTAAAATCTGTAATAGAAAAAAATAAATCAAGCATGAAGAAATGAGCTTCCAAACTCCTCTTTATATTTCCCTCTAAACATTCTTGAAAGACTTTCCAAATTTCCACTTTAAATAATTCATTAAAGTGCATTAATGAAGTGACTTAATATTTCTTTTAATTTTCACTGAATTCACTTATTAAATTAATTAAAATGCATACACATTATGCTTAGCTATGCATTCAGTCTTTAGCTCAATATGTTTGTCTGCTAGTCATACTTCTAAATCCTTTAGTACAGATTGGTTACGAAACTACCATATAAAGAAATTAAGGCTAGTGGAAAATACACTATAGTTAGATAATTTTAGTCAGACAAAATCTATTGTGAAGATATAATCAAATGATTTAATTGTGGTGGTCTTGTTTTGATTTTTAATGTGATTTATTTTTTGTGTAGGTTGATGAATCTTCTTATCAGAGTCTTGTTTCTGAGACCTGTCCCCAGATTTCATCAAGTGCTGGTGACCATTGGGAATTCAGAACTGGAAAATTTGACCAGATCCCTTCTCAGGTTGGGGATAAAACTGGCAGGTTAGTGGAGTGTGAAGATTTTATGTGAAGTTCTTTAATGACTGTTTATGGTACTATCTTTATATCTGATATTTATTTTAAATCTATCTGTTTTCTTGACATGACAAACTGTTTTTAATCCAGGACCAATGAACCTGCAGTTTTTGTATTAATTGTCTCCTCCTTTTTACCTGGGAAGGAGGACAAACCCATTATTATACACTACTTTCATTCAATTTTACATTTTTTAACTGCTGGTTGCTTCTCACTGTAATTGAGTATTCCCTCCATTTTCCCACAATCTGGATGCGAGGGGTATCTGTGGGGCTCAATCCAGGACTTGGGGACCTCTCCCACATAGGGCTAGCATTTTACTGCTGCACTTCAGGCCCAAATCCATCTCATATCTAATATTATTGGAATGTACGGGAAGCTTTTAGTCTGACAAGTGGTAGTGTTATTTTTAAATTGCATTCTGACTCAATCTGTACAGGGAAATAATTGAGTCAAATTTGCAAGATGATGTGATATTGAGTAAGGGACAGCTCAGAAATAATGACCGGGAAGTGTTTTTGGAGGTTTTACAGAACAAAGTTGTGAGTAAAAACAATATGGTTTTGTAAGTTACCATGTGCTTTTATTGAAGGCTAAATATGAAGATTATATGAAGATACCATATTATAATTTCTGCTTAAGTCTTCTTCATTGCCAATCTTCACCAATGCTGTGCACTTCTTTTTTTTTGATGCAGAAGGCTCTTGAGTTGCCCTCTAAAATAAAAGGTACATGCAAATTTCTAATCCATCATCTGTATACATTAAATTGAAATGTAGTTATCTTTATTGCTTGCAATAGAGTTTATTTACAGAAAAAACCGAACAGGGTGACCATGACCAAGATATGGAATACTGTAGCTAATTTGATCCACCAAAGAGGAATTTGATGATAAAGGCATTATTTCTTGGACAAATTATTTGGAATCTGATAAGATTTATTTGGAATACGATAATAAGGGCCCCAGTTAGCTTGTAGTCATTGAGCCTATTATTTGCTATGTTTATCTGCCATCAAATTTATTGAGGTTATCCTTAACTTTAGGCATTATGGCAAAAGTTGCTTTTACTAATAGCGACTTTCAATAAAGATCATGTAACCTTGTTCAAGATATTAGAGCATCATACCAGGAGAATACTGCCATGGAGACACCAACCTCAATCGCCTGGTTTGCTTCTTGTGTTTTATTGTCATATGCCTTAAAGATCCATGGCAACTCAAATTATTTAACTTGAAATCAGGGATGGTGGAGATGACAAATTTTCAAGATATTCCTAAACAAATAATTTATTTTTTTGCTTCATGTAATTTTGTCCTTAGGTCTTTACCTCACAAAAAATGTTAAAGAATTTGTTGATTGAAATTTAAATGATATACAAATATACAGATTTATCGAATCAAATTTTTTTCGAACTTTTTATTTTATCTGAATATAGGGCTTATATATTAGGGTTAAAAGATGTTATTTTTGTCCAATTCATTAATTCAATTGTCATTCGACTACCTTATTATCGTATTACGTTTGAATTTTTCAAATACATTTAAATTTTACATGATATTTTTAATAATTTGTGTTCAAATTGCTATAATTTTTTTAAACAACAGAAACTATTTTTTTTTGTTTTTATCAATGTTGCAGGTTAATATACAACGGTATCCAATTTTCCGAGGTTCAAACTCAACAAGTGGAAGCTGTCCCATTGGAATTAAATCGCTTCAAAGCCACGATTCTGCTTGGTAAAATGCTAAATGGGATTGATAGTGGGAATTGTGATTTGTACTGGGTACATGAGAAGCTTAGTGGATTCATCAATCGCCTCAAATACTATCTTGTAGGCAAATCACGATTCCAAGCTGCGTACAGATGTTCCAAAAGAGGTGAAGTGAGATGATGGCAGACCTTGCATTACTAGATTAAAATAAATTGAGAGGGCCAAGACACAAGTAACCATAGAAGCAACAATTGCTCTTAATTTGCCAACAAAATTTGTTGTATATTTGATAGGCATTGTGGGCTCTAGTCGTGGTCTTCACACATGTGGCACATCCACCTCATCCAGCTTGATTAGAGTTTAGTCAGAAGGGTTTTTTTGTGCCTAGAAATGTACATGGAACACAACCTTTATTGGAAGCTACGACATGGAATAAGGAGGTGCAAAAAGAAGTAGATATGGCATCTACAAATTTTGGGTATTACAACCTTCCCTTCAACTTTGTAGGGAGTCGAAATTGGGATTATTTGGTAATAGCATTGATAGTTGCAAGGAAATGGTACAAGGCACTCTCTCCAATAGAGTTAAGTGGCATGGTTCTCCATGATGTTATTATAGATGCAAAAATATTTGTGGAAGATCAGAAGTAGTGATGAAAGTTTGGATACACAATTATTTCAGATAGGTGGACGGATAGAAGGAATCACACCCTCATGAATATTTTATTGGCTTCAAATAGTGAGTTGATTTTCTTGAAAACCTGAAAATACCAAAAATATTTCTGAGTCAGTATGTTGAGTCAGTCGCTTCATAAAGACTGTCTGCAGTCTGAAATTTTTCAAATCCAGCAAGAGCTAAGTTTGCAGTTCTATCCAAGGCAGCTGTCCGAATTTGCATCTTCAGCTCACTGCAGAATTCATGACACCACAGCGCACGATGAATTGAATTGCTTGACATTTCCATCAACGGTCGAGTTCGCATTACAGGGGCAGATATTCTTTTAGGATGTCCCCAAACCAAAGGCAATCGTACAACCGTATATCCCCAGTCCTCTGTCCAGCATCGAAGAATTTACAAGTCAAGAATTTGATTGAGAATCAGTTTGGTCTCGAAGAGGAGTTATGCTTGGAGAATGTGCTGTCACCTTGGTGGTGCAGAATTCACCGCACCCCACATTCAGAGTTCACCTGCTCGCTATGCATAGAAGCAGTCAGTCAAGTCAAAGCCCAATTTGGACTATCGGAAGAACCAGAGGAGAGCATCACCAACAAAGTGTGGAGTGCCTACCTTGCTGCAGACGAGTATAGAAGATCGCAAAATCAATACAGCGCCACACCTTCTGACGATGTTGAGTTGGGGCTATCAAGTGCTGAGCAAGATGAACCAATCAATCAAACCAAGGTAGCAGATGAATTTATTATCCTTGCAACTGATGAGAACAGTGTTCAAGAGGATGATCAAGGGAGCTTTGTGGATCAGCCACAGGTTGAAGAGCAGTTTGCAGCAGCCCCACAAATGGACGATGCTGTCCAAGAGTCAGTTGAGGATGTTTTTGAGAGCCAATCAATCAAAGAGTCTCTGCTGTTTGAGGACGTACTGATAGAAGTACATAAGGCTGCATTGTTCACACGATATGAAGATGCACCAGCAGACGATGCACCCCTCTTTCCTGAGTTCGAGTTCGGTTTTGAGATCAACTGTCAGCTTGCGCCACCCAATGAAAAATCTGATGTTGATTTGCACACTTTGGATGCTATTGAGATGCTGCACCACCAATGGCGTCCTCCTGATACAGCTGCTGAAGCCTTCCCGCCGCCCAAACCACCGTGCAAAACTCTGCATGACTCGGAAACCTGCCAGGTTGTTTCTTTCCCTCCTGCTGTTAATTCTGAAAATTTTCCGTTTAATTTTGAATATTCTGGAAAAACAACCTGTAAATGGATTAACCACGGACCTAATGAACTCCCTCAACTAATAATTTTGCCCAATGTCCTGGTTAAATTCGAGAGTGGCCAATTGAAAATTTTCTTTTCATAATATAAAGACAAACCAGCCAAACTGAGAACTGTTCCCACTGCCTTGTTACTGCTGCATATACTGAGAAATCATCATGGATCAGGAACGCATGCATATAACCTGCCTTTTGTACAATCGGTCTCTTCTTGTACATAGTTAGTTTAGGTTTTTGTTCATTTTCTGTTCTTTTAGCTTAGATTTCCTATGTTCTGCTTTAGTTTAGTTTGCTTTCCATAGTGTAGGTGTCCTTTTGGAAGGGGTTGTCTCCCTGTCAGTTTTTGAAGGGGTTTGTTTGCTCTTCCCAGCTCTGGTGTACGAAGTTAGAAAATGTTTTTCCGGCTCATTTCTTGGATGGCGACTTTGGTAGAGTGCCTAATTGACGGTTGCCCCCGTAGTCAGTCCATTTTGGTTTAAGGCTTAGTTAGTCTAAAAATTTAGTTGCTTAGTGCGTCTTGTCACCAACGTTGTGATCATTGCACTTTTAAACGCTTAAAAACGCTTAAGTCTGTCGTTTTATCAAAGGGAGGTCACTGCAAGTGAAAAAATTCTGAAGCTCTGCTTCAGCGACCACTGTAATGCTCAATCCCACTTTGGCTTCACTGCTTACCAGCCAAGGTGAAAAAGTGTAAATAAAAGAGAAAAATCAAAAGAAAAGAAATTGAAAAGCAAAGAAATATCAAGTTGCTTGGCTTTGGGAATGCAGACACCTTTGTCGATTTTCAACAAGAAAATTTATCGGAAACAGAGCAATCTCTGTGAGCTTACAGGCGATAACTCCGCTGGGGCTATAGACGCTTGCTGGCAGCGGGGCTCTATCCAGGTTGCTTTTGGAGTTAGAGTCGCTCTACGTAACTTGCATTAACTAAACAATGATATCTCAACCTTCTTTAGGCTTGAATGAACTTCACTACACACACTTAATTTCTCAAGGTTGGTGACTTGATTCAGTTTGCGACCTCATTTTTACTTTGAATCTGTCTTTTGTCATTTGGGTTGTTTTGTGGGGTATATACCAGAGATTCTCGGGTTCGATCCGGATAGTCATCCTTGAAATGTCTAGGAACATTTCCCAGCCGAGTCGCCATTTGTTGTGCGAATTGCACACCCATCCCTGTCTTAGATAGGGACCCCCCAATTTGTGCCTTTCTGTCTTTGCGGAAGAGGAAGGGGATTTGAAGGGTCAAGTGCCGCTAAAACCAAATTCAGCCTCTAGGGGCTGTTGTGACGTATTCGCACATCGCCCCATAAATGGGACCCCTGCTTTTTGCTTTATGGGGTTTGTTTTTCTAGTTTTTTTTAAGGTTTTGTCTGTTAGCCTTTGCATGATGAGTGCTGTCAGGGGAGTCGTTGGGATGGCAGGCTCTGCTTGAGCCAGGGTGAGTCAATAGGGCCCCAAAATTAGGGTTTCTTTGAGAGTCTTCCTTAGGGCTTGGTTTTGCTCTTGTTGCTCATTGTGTCTCGCTTGGTGAGTGAATATCATCCTTGAAGGTCTAAGTTAGGTCAAGTTGGTGAGTGATGGAGTCTGGAATGCCATCTTGATCTCCAAATGCCCTGAAATTTGGCTAAGTCTGGAATGTCCAGATCCTGAAATTTGGCTAAGTCTGGAATGTCCTGATCTTGAAATTTGATTGGTGAGTGATGGAGTCTAGAATGCCATCTTGATCTCCAAATGCCCTGAAATTTGGCTAAGTCTGGAATGTCCTGATCCTGAAATTTGGCTAAGTCTGGAATGTCCTGATCCTGAAATTTGACTAAGTCTGGAAAACTGAGGAATCCTCCAAAAACTAGAATTTGCAATATAACTCCTGGAGGTCCGAAACCACTCTCAAAAAATGATCCTTCGGCGAGATCTTGACAAACTCGCCCAAGTGCCCAAGCTCACACTTCTTGAGGAAAAAGTTTAAAATCGCCAAAATGCCCAAAGGGGCGAATTTCGGACCCTGGGGCTAAAATGTGAAAAGGTTCAAAAGTTGCCAAAAGCCCCTAGAGGTTCGAATTTCACTTAAGTCCTCTAATTTTGGACCCTGGGGCTAAAATGTGAAAAGGTTCAAAAGTTGCCAAAAGCCCCCAGAGGTTCGAATTTCACCCAGAGGTCCGAATTTCACTTAAGTCCTCCAATTTCGGACCCTGGGGCCGAAATTTAAAATGTTGGAAAGTTGCAAAAAGCCCCCAAAGGTCCGAATTTCACTTAAGTCCCCCAATTTCGGACCCTGGAGCTGAAATTCGAAAAATGATAAAATTGCAAAAACATCTAAACACTCTGAAATTTGCGAAAAGGGGCTAAAGGTCTGAAATTTACCTTGAGTTTTCGAAAAGGTGGTTAAGGTCCGAGGTTTTTAAAAGAATTTGCAAGGCATGTTAAAAGTCCGAAATTCATAGAAATTGTAGAAAGTGCCTTAAGGTCCGAAGTTTTCTTGAGTTGCAAAACATACGCTAGGGTCCGAAATACCTCTAGTTCGCCGAAAACGCCTTGAAACTCCGAATTTGCAAACATGTTTAATGGTCCGAAATTTCTTCGATTTTCCAAAAGGGGGCTTAGGGTCCAAAGTTTTCTTTAGAGTTGCAAAAAGTGTTCGATGGTCCGAAAATTACACTTCGACTTGCAAAACTCCCCAGGCTCCGAAATATCTCCAATCGCAAAAGCCGGACGCGAAAATCGCAAAGGACGTAATAGTTCTGAAGTTCACGCAGGTCGGGCAAATGCGAAGTATAGGTTTTGGAAGGGCCTCCATATTTGCCAAAGGGTCCGAAGTTGGAAGATAAAACACAGTTGAAATTCCAAAGTCCCCTACTTCGAAATTCACTAGAAAGGGCATGAGTGTTAGGATTTTAAAATTTGCAGGAGCTCTTCAAACCTCCCGAGTCGCACTATAAGAAGTTTTCAAACGCCATAAACCCATTCAAAACGCCAAAGACTCCAAAGGTAAAATCACGCAGAAGTAACGCCCAAACACCATCAAGACCAAGGATTAGATTTCACATTAGAAGAGAAAGGAGAAGCATTTTCAAGATACATCTCACAAAGAGCTTCTCAAGCCAGATGTCGTAATTAAATTTAATATTCATTAAATTAATTAATTAATTTCAAATTAATTTAATGAAGCAAAATTGATCGTTCGCAGGTCGCAGGATGTCATTAGAGAACCAGGAGAAAGACCTGAAACACAAATCGAAGAAGGATTGCAATCAAGGCCAGGTGCTGAAGATTGAAAAAGAAAAAGATGTGGGAACGTGCTGCAGGAGCGTGAGAGCAACCAAACATTGGGAACCGTGCCGCTGAACAAAGATGAAGTCCACCACCGGGACTAAAGACCAAAGAACACTCTGAATGCTTTAAAGTTTATGCCTTCTCGAGAAAAAGCACACAGCTGGGTTTAAGTCCAGAAATTCAGTTTTAAAACTAAACTGCTTTATTGTAAACTGCCTATGGGTCCCGCGCAAGATATTTTTGTGGATAACTATTCCTAACCACCAAGGAGATTGGATAGACCTGAATTAAAGCCAAATAGTGGCAGGTAGTTGAGATAGTTGCTGGTTGGATAACTGAGAATTAATTCGGCATGGGTTAAAGCTGCCAGCTTCTGGAAGGCAGATCAGGACCCTTGGATGCAGTCCATCCTAGCCTTCGATTCAAAATTGTAATATCTATAAAAGGCAGAGGCCTTTCTTTTGTAAAGGGTTAGATAGTTAGATGGTTAGTTAGTTAGAGATTGTTAGATAGTTAGATTTAAGAGTTAGAATAGGTTAGATCTTAGCAGTGGCATAGAGATGCTGCATAAATTGTTGTAATAGGCAGCTGAAATCAATATATAAACATTGATTTGGTGTTTATTGTATTGTTTTCATCCTGTTTGCATGGTTTCTCTCAGCTTTTTAGATAGATCTTTCTATTTTGGGTGTGCAGGTATCTGATAGATTCAGGCTCATACCATTGAGGATATACTGATTGTGTATCCTTTTGTATGGTTAACCTGAGCCTTTAATTGTGCTTAGTTCAATTGCAGGTGTTTGTCTGAGTTGCGCCAGAATTGGGTGCTTAGCTGTGCGTCTCCAGTCTGAAAATCTTCCAAGTCCCTTTGAAGATTGCACCGTTCCTGCAAGGTTGTGAGCTATTCTGGCCAAGCAGGAATTGGTTATGTTGAATCCGTCTACCTGCATACCCGTGTTGTTAGTTTTAGATCTCCTAAGCCTTTCCTTTTGCTCTTTATTGCGTAATCCGAGAATCACAGCAGACCAGTTTGTTGCAAATTGTAAGTCCCCTTGTGTTTCCAGCAAAAACACATCAAACCACTGAGTAGTCCCACAGTCAAGACCTGACAATCAAAACCTTGAGGTCGTCCCCTTTGGTCAAACCAAAAATAGCATTAGGGACTTCCTTATCTCAAGAGAGGATAGGATACTCAACTGGTTATTCTATTCTGCGTTGGCCGTATGGAGTTTGCAGCAATGCGACTTCAGACACATCAACACTACCTCAACCCCAGTTTTTGAGGCTCTCACCAATGCATTGAGATGATAACACTCAAGGTTGAGGTGAGATCTCATCATTTTAGAGTTGCAAAATTATAAGCAAGCTCAGAGGAAGGCTCTTTTATTTGTCACTAGCTCTCCTAGGAAGATCCACCCAAATACCAAGTAAGAATAAGTGAAGTCTTATATCTTGCAAGTCATAATTTACAATGATTAATAAAATATTGTTTATTTGAAAACTCTTGATTTTCTTATTTCTAGGTTCTTGGTTGAAAAATTGGGGTGGAAATACCCTGAATTTCCAAAAGCTAGGCCTCCACATTCTATCTCAACCTTCTAGTGCTTTTGTCTATGAGCACAGTTGGTGTTTGTTTGATGCCATTCACTTGAAGAAGCATAATAAATTGACTCAACAATGTCTCAATGACCTTGTTTTTGTGTAATACAACCTTTTGCTTCACATAAAGAAAGGCAGAGAACGAATCAAAGTAGCCTATTAATTTGAATTGTATTAATCCTTTAGTGGTTAGACTATGTAGGATGATGAGCCATTCTTGTTTATAGAAGACGAGATTGCTGATTTTGTGGTAGGCTATGGAGGATGTGTCCGTAGTAAAAGCAAGGAAGATTGGATTGTCATTGGATAACATTGATGTGGCAAAGGAGTCATTGCCATCTAGTAATAGGGTGGAGACACAAGCACAATCTTCTAGGTCAAGCGGGTAGTTGCAATTGAGGACTAGACCGTCTACCCTCAATTTTCACTAGAACAAGAGGAAATTGCAAAAACTTGTAATTTTTAACTTGCCTAAATATGTAACTTATGATGATTTTCAAAGACAATCATCATAAATTTTTAATAGTTATTAGCTAGCTATTGTATATTTCTCTCCATTAATACTTGTTTGTCTTTTAACCATACTACATGAATTATCTGTTTGCATGAATTTTCTCAATCCCTCTAGGTTAGCAAGAATTGTGGCTACGATACCACTATTAATGAATTGGACTATTTTGTATATATGTTTATAATTGTTTGATGGAATGCTACAGGAAGAATTCCTTTGTTTTGAAGTAAATATTTAAATGTCTGATAAAATGCAGGGATTTGTAC
The DNA here is from genome assembly GCF_030272615.1 of Cryptomeria japonica. Lineage (NCBI taxonomy): Eukaryota > Viridiplantae > Streptophyta > Pinopsida > Cupressales > Cupressaceae > Cryptomeria > Cryptomeria japonica. Next base: position 489,196,779 of record NC_081411.1, read on the forward strand.
AACATTTTAATTTACTCAACTTTAATTATCATTTATTGCACGTGGAACTAAATCATTTCTCTACTTTTTCAAGGTAAAAGATAATGCTCTAACCTCAAATAGTCGATCTATTCAAATGGTTCATTTGGTCATTGTTGACAAGTAATTGTAATATTTCCATAGTAACAATGCTGAGTAATAGAAGCATCCAATACAATTGGAATGATACAAAGAAGATTAGCATGGCCACTATGAAAGGATGGCATGCGAAAATTGAGAAATGTGTTGTGACCATTTCACACATCGCCCCATTGCAAATGGGGACCCCTGCTTTTTGCTTTTCTAGGGTTTGTTTTCTAGGTCTTTTAGGGTTTTGTCAGTTAGCCTTTGCATTTTGAGTGTCGCCAAGGGGATCACCTAGATAGCAGGTTCTGCTTGAGTGAGGTCAAGTTGATAAGTGATGAAGTCTGAAAGTCCTGATCTTGAAATTTGGCTAAGTCTGAAAGTCCTGATCCTGAAATTTGGCTAAGTCTGAAAGTCCTGATCCTGAGATTTGGCTAAGTCTGGAATGTCCTTATCTTGAAATTTGACTAAGTCTGAAAACTGAAAAACCTCCAAAAACTAGATTTTGCAATATAACTCCTGGAGGTCTGAAACCACTCTCAAACATCCTGAAAGTATATATGGAATATAACTTAAAGTATAAGTGATTAAATGTTATATTCCATAAAATTATCCTGACAGAGAGTTCAAAAAGTCAAATTTCGCTCCTGACCCTCAGAGAGGGCCCACAGCGAAAAATCGCCCCTGACCCTCAGAGAGGGCCCAGGGCGAGATTTTGATTTCCTTCATTTTGCAATGAAAAGAGACCAAGTTTTGATCATAAATGGAAAATAAATGACTTTCTCCACCCGCCTGAAGATGTTTTGACTTGAACTAATGAAGGACCTTGTTGAAAATAGAAAAATCGCTCCTGACCCTTAGAGAGGGCCCACAGCGAGAAATCTTATAAGGGTCATTGCTAGCCTTATTTGGTCGATGTGAGAGGTCAAAAGCATGGTGAAGGATAGAATGAGCATAATGAAGTATCCAGACTTGATCAAAGATGATAAATTGAAGGAGTTTTGCCCAGGAAAGGAAAAATCGCTCCTGACCCTCAGAGAAGGCCCACAACGATTTTCTTTGTGTGCACATTTTTGGACCTTTCTTGGACATGAATTTTTATTCATAGCAAAGAACAAGACGATATCTCCCTTGGCAAAGTGATTTTTAGATGAAAAGTGAAACATTTTGGTCCAGGTAGCAAAAATCGCTCCTGACCCTCAGAGAGGGTCCACAGTGAGATTTTCAAATATGCATTATTCTTACAAGATCAAAGTGATTTTATGATTGGAAGGGATGAAGGAAAGCATGTTCTATCCGTTGAATATAATTTGGAGGATCAACACAAGAAGAAATCAACCCAAAATGAAAAAGTCGCTCCTGACCGTCACTGAAGGTCCACAGCGAAAAATTGCTCCGGACCCTCAGAGAGGGCCCACAACGAGAAACCTAAAATGGGAATTTTTCATCCAAGTTTGAGGAAGGCTAAGGTTAGGCATGGGTTTGAAACGATTTTTGAAAAGCCTTGAAGTGAAAAGAAATCGTTGAGAATCAAAATTTTGAAGGCAATTACAAAAATCGCTACCGACCCTCAGAGAGGGCCCATAGCGATTTTCTAGTTTTCTCTCCTTGGTTTGAAGAATTGAGATAAAATCTTGCTTGGACAGGAGGAGAACGTGATGTGTTATGCCTTGGAGGTGATTTGAAGATTAAAAGATAAAGGAATTTGCCTAAAACCCAAAAGTCGCTCCTGACCCTCACTGAAGGCCCATAGCGAGATTTTCAAAAAATGCATGTTTTCTTCAAAATGGTGCTAAGGCAAGGTTAGGATAAGGAGAAAAGACCTCCAAGAACAGGATGAATATTATTTTGCCTTTGAAACTTGATGATTTTTGTCAGAAAATAAAAAATCGCTCCTAACCCTCAGAGAGGGCCCACAGCGAAAAATCGCTCCTGACCCTCAGAGAGGGCCCAGAGCGAAATTATTGAAAATCCTCATTCTACCTTGCAACAACAAAGCGAGTTTGGATGAGATGGATGAAGGAAGAACATTGCCAAGTGATGAATGAAGATTCAATGAAAAATGGTAGATAATCAAGCTTAAAATCAAAAAGTCGCTCCTGACCCTCAGAGAGGGCCCATAGCGATTTTTCAGGATCCTCTCCTTTGTTTGAAGAATTGAGACCACATCTTGTGTGGATAGGAAGAAGAGATGATATTTTATGTCTTGGAAGCAATTTGGAATCCAAAAGATGAAGGATTAAGAGCAAGATTGAAAAATCGCTCCTGACCTTCACCGAAGGTCTAGGGCGAAATTGGTGATATCCTTCATTTTTACATTATTGAGCGTTGATATTCCTTAAAATCCTCAAAATTGCTCACTTTGAAGCCTTTGGAAAGATTAAATCAAATTCGCATTAAATTAAAGGCATTTTAATTTAATAAATTAATTTTTAGGCCTTGAAATAATAAAAAATCCACCTTGGAGGCATTAAAATTAATTTTCAAATTTTAAATGAAGGTGAGCGCTCAAATACATTTATTTGCTTTTACAAGCAAGTCGGCCTTCTTTTAAAGGGGATTTTATTTCATTTTCATTTCCTTTTTGTCAAGTCGGCCTCAACAGGAACCAAGGTGAGCGCTCTATAAGAGAGGGGTTTTGTTTCACATTTTAAATCATTCAATCATTTCCTTAAGTGCGAAATTGGAGGGCTAATTGGAGGAGCGAAATCTAGCTTGCTTGGAGCAAATTTCTTCTAAGTGTTGAAGATTAAAGAGGGTGGAGCCTATTCTTTTTGAAGCTAGAGGAGGCGCAATTCATCCAAGGAAGAATTTTGATTTAAATTTTGCCTAGTAAAATCCATTTTTTGCATCATTTCTTAGAGTTTAATACTCAAGAGGAGGTATGGCAAAATTATCTTGACAACCTTGTTTAAGGTTTGATTTTTAGACATTTGTTTTGGAAAAATCTAAGTATTGCATGGTTAATTAGGAAATGATAACTCAAGATTTATCATGAAGTTTCCTAATTAAAATCTTAAATCTTCCTTTTAAGTTTAATTTCTAGACTTCAAGATATATTACTAATTTTGAAATGTTGTGTAGGTATCAAGATGGCGACTCCAAAGTCTGGAGGATCTACAAGTCGGCAGGCTCTCATTAGAGAAGATCTGGTCCAAGACAAAGATGATCTCCTCCAGCTCAGTATCATCAAAGAAGATCAAGCAAGGATAAGGATGGCCTTCTTCGGTCAAGCATCATCATGACTAACTTCTTCCAATCCAGCATTCCAAGGCAAGGTACATCAATCATCCTGCACATCAAAGACAGAATAAGTTAGAGCAAGGGTTCGTTGAAGAAGCAGATAGTTCCAGAAGAGTTAATTAAAGCTAGCTTCTTAGCATCACCAAATTGGATATCAAATCGACATCAACGAATGTCAAACGAGGTGGCATCCTAGTCATCACTCCTCCAATTAGATTGGTCCACCTCAGCGTGTCTAGATTCAATGTACCTAACTCATGGGAGGTGGCACAAACTTCGATGTACCTACCCCAGCTATCCATTGGTCGAATTTTCCAGAGAAGACATGTGTCCTAAGGATGTAATTTTATCATTGGTCAAGCATTAAATGTTATGTAATGGTTGTAACAAACCCTAATTAGGGTTTTCATTGTTGAATCTTGGCCATTGATCTCAAATTCATTTGAGCCATCGAATTGTATTATGGGCACTATATAAGCCCCGACTCTTCATTTTGTAAAGGCAGTTAGAAAGGAGTTAGAAGATAGGGAGTGAATAGTTAGAATAGTGAATTAGTCAGTTGATAGAATAGCAATTAGAGTAGAGTAGAGAGAGAAGGCAAAGATTGTTGCCAAGATGTTGTTGTAAAAGACTTGTAAAACTTCATTGAAGAAATGGTGAAATTTATGGGTCGATTCAACAATTTGCATGGTCTCTATACTTCTCATATTTGATTTCATGTTATTAGATGAGTGGAAGAAATGTGTTTGATTGATGGTGAAATTCGTATATCCATACTACTAGCAGTTTGTTGATTGCAGACTTGCCTTGTGTAGTCAACTGGAATCATTCAGCTTAAGCTTAACTTCAATTGTCGCTTCTTCATTGATATGCATCAGCCTGATGGTGTCTATGCCTGTAGTGATGATTTGAACATCATAAAGCTTTCCTTCGAAGATCGCACTAACCTTGTGGAGATGGTCCTGTGATGTCAAAACAAGACTTAGTTAGAATTTCATCAAAGATCATTCATTGCTCCTACATTCTTAGTATCAGAATTAGATCCTTTCCTCACCCTCATCTTTTTTCCTTTTTTCAAATCAAAGCTAGTAAAAACCTGTGTTCCAGCAATATTCAAAGCAAATCAGACGTTCAGTCATCAAGTGCAAGTCCCCTTGTGATTCCAGCAAATCGCATCATACCACAGAGAGCTTATCCACACGTAGAGATCCTACAACGAAGAACCTTGAAGTCATCCTGATTGATCCTTTTCATGATATCTTCAGCATTCAGAGACTTTATTCAAGAGAGGATAAGGTACCCTTTAGGTATTTTATTCTGTGTTTGGTCGTGTACAAAATACACATCAACAAAATGGTCCAAACATTTTTTACCTTGTATAGGAAAAGGACTAAAATGCAGAAGTCAATTTGATTAGGCGGTCTATCCCATAGTCTATTTTAAGCCTCATGGATATTAAAATTTCTTCTTTCTTTCTCCTTATGCTATTGTGATGTCCCTGATATAATTAAATAATAAATCTAATTACTTTATTGTAAGGCCCCAAATTTAATAACAAATCTTTCAGGCCCTTTTATTTAATTAGATTAGGCAAGTTTTGGTTGGTTGTGTCGGCCCGTTTGTAACCCTTCAGGAAGTTTCTCGGAGCCCATATATATGGCCGTGTTAGTCATTGTTGTAGGTAGGCGAATTTTGATATTTTTCTCTCTTGTGCGAATTCCTGTTGGAGTTCTGGTATCCGCCATTTCGGAGGTGAAAGACCCTCCCTATTTGGTTTTTGCAGTTTCGGTGGGATTCACCCCTCACCCTATTCTGTTCTGTGTTCTTGTTCCGGATCTGGCAAATATTGAATCTCATCATTGTTACTTCTCCAGTTGCATATTTGTTAATCTGACTTACATGCATAAAGGATTCCTAATATTCAAAATTTATCACTCAATACACTTGCGGGAGACTAACCCCTTCACAGGTTGAAGTCCACCGTACCCCCCCCTCACTGTACGGTTACACTCCCTCCTCACCACCGTATGGCCTACTTCCACACAACTGTACGAACAATCTCACACTACCGTACGACTTGTCTTGGCACCCCGGTACGGTCTATCCTGGCACCACCATACAACCTTCTCGACATTACCGTACGCCCCTCTCTTGACAATCGTACGCCCAGTCTCATTCCCAGTATGACCTTTGCTCAAACACTCGTACGACCCTGCTCCAACACCACCGTACACCCTTGCCTCCTCTGCCAGTTACACTGTACCGTCAGGGAACATTACAGTGGTATCAGAGCTTGTGATCTTGCCAGCCTGTCGTGTAGTGGATGCAAGTGTACACCAGAAGGAGGTACCGTTCGGCCGATCGAATGGGGGAACCACAGGATCCTGCAAGAGAAGTCATGGCACTATTAAGGGAGCTAACCAAAAGCCAAGTTCAGCTCAACGACACCTTAACCAGAGGAGAGCAATGACAACAAATCATGGAGGAAACCTTACGACAATTGGCCTTGGGAAAAACGAATGGAGAACAGAATGGGCAGGGCGATGATTTGGTCACGGGAAGGTCAAACGTCCAACTCTCACATTCACGACCGCTGATGCCGACTTTTCCTCAGAAATCAGAAGCGCCACGTGGGGAGCACGAGCCCACCTTTCAGGAGATGCAAGCACAGTTGAACCAAGATTGGAGGGATGCAAGTCTCGAGGGGGACATATCCTTCAAGGATTATATGGGCTCCGGGAAACTTCCCGAAGGGTTACAAACGGGCCGACACAACCAACCAAAACTTGCCTAATCTAATTAAATAAAAGGGCCCGAAAGATTTGTTATTAAATTTGGGGCCTTACAATAAAGTAATTAGATTTATTATTTAATTATATCGGGGACATCACAGCTATTGCATCTATCTACTTGTTGGTGATCACTAGAATTTTCTAGCCACTGACATCATAGGTTTCCAGACCTCTTCCTTTTATTGCTGCAAATAATATTTTTGAATACGTTATTTGTGATGTCCCCATCCTTGACCTAGAAAGAACAAACAATAAAATACTCTTGTGGTCAAGGAATGGCAAACCTTGAGCACCTAAAGCTAGTTTGTAGGAAGTTAGAAGTAAAATGTACATAGCAAATTAAATATCTAGAGTAATAAGATATCCAGAAAATCATGAAGTCTTATAAATAAGACAATTTTTCTTAGTATGTGGATGAGTCAAGATCCAAGAGGAAGATATCTCCATCAACTATCATCAAGCTTTGAACAATTAAGTGATCATGAGCATGGAATAAGAACATTATCGATCATCATTATTGGTGATAGAATGGATAGATCGACTAAGTATGAGAAGAGAAGAAGATAACATCAAAACAAACATTGATTCAACATATGGATGAAGTCTTTGTATGCATCGAAGAAGGTGCTGATTGACTGGACAAAGACTTATCGAGGTTCCCAATCAATAAGTAAGAATGATTATAAGTAGCCAACATTGATAGCATAAGGAACATTACTAATGATCGATATTGACAATGATTGGATTATGATCTTTATCAAGGGATGAAGATCGAATTCAATTATCGACTAAGATATGGACCAACATCAGAAAGAGATATCATCTTATATCAAGATATGAAGGATCGGATATGTTCATAGGGATATTGACTAAAGACAAGGATTAATTTAAGAGATTGCTGAAGAACAACAGCGACACATGCAATTATCGACACATGCAAGTATCGACAAATATAATCTCAGCATCATTAAGCATCTTAATTGAGGGACAGACTAATCGGTATTATACAACATTAAGTTGTTAAGGATCAGCAAACATAAACTAATATCATTGTGAAGGGACACGATCTTAATCAATTATCAGCGATTACTATTATGGAGATTAATCATAATGAAAGGGTGTGATGATTATTATGTACAAAACAAATCTGGATTATGCAGCGATTAGTACTTGTTATGGAATGGTATGATTAAGCATAAGGAAGAAGGGTGGTTTTAAAGAAACATGAATCATGTCCTTACAAGTTACAATGTGACTTATAACTCCAAACATGCTAAATATGCTAAATGGTGTGATTACGCATAAGGAAGAAGGGTGGTTTTAAAGAGACATGAATCATGTCCTTACAAGTTACAATGTGACTTATAACTCTAAACACGAGATATAAGAAGGCAGTCATAATCTTTAAAACATCATCGATCTTGGAAACTTATTACTCTTTTATCTTTGATTGGATCTGCTCTTGTGAGTATTGGCCAACTTGGCTAATCAGGTCGCATGCATACATTTTTTATATCTGAGACAGCACCAACATTCATTGCTGCAAGCATAAATCTCCAGATCAGGAACAGCAACATATCACCATAATTGATATTAGCATATTTAGCACTGCATAAGTATATCGACATATCAGATACAGAAAGTATTATTACCAGCAATAAGTGGAAATCGATTGCATGAATTGAAGGATTAATATCAGATGCATCACTTAATATCAGCAATGCTATCATCAGTAGAAGAGGTCCATTGCATAATTCCCATCGATATATCAGGAAAAGCAAATATCTCTCTCTATATATCATTTTGCAGATTGGAATTTCATAACTGTGCATAATTCCTAAGGTCATATCAGATATAGCATTGGTCTACGATTTAATCTCTACATTGTTCTTTTGAACAATATTGTCATATCTTATCAATTACATAGTTTTAAAACACTCATAAGTGGTATCGTTAATCACAATTCATAATAACTATAGAGATTTGAAGGAAAGAAATCTCTTGCATTGATTCTTTAAGTTTTCATAAGGAAAGAAGTCTCTTGCAATTGATTAATAAAGTTAATTGTTCCCTAATTTATAAAGAATAACATAAGGGGACATTACATTATCTACTCTAAAATATGTGATGGCATGAACTTCTCAAACCTATATTTTAACCTTTCACAATTTTCTAGCCAACATGACTCCAAATAGTACGATGTCCTTTAATGAAGCTTGTACCCTTCATACGCAAATACATAGCTTTAGGAAAACCCTTAAATGGCAAGTTGACTCGTATGCACAACGCTTTTGCAGCCTTTCTCACACACACGACCTTCCATTAGCATTAAAGGTGGTGGTGACTAAAGTTTTAAATCACTAAACACCACGAATAATATGTTATGGCTTCTTGTAGATCTATCACACCCTCCTTTCCAATTCAATCATTGCAATGATAGTCCATGTTTAATCTCTTTTTATTTCTTCTTGGTGTCTAGATATGTTAATAATTGTTGGCATCCATGCTTGATCACATATATCACCTTATGGGAAATCCCACAAATTTCTTATGATCCATTAGCTCGATCTTCAGCTTGAAATACCAATGTCTCCAAAAATTACTTTATTAGAGTGACTTATTTTGGGCCAAAAAGAGAACTCAAATTAAAGTCACTTTATTTGAGATATAAAATGTAATTTCTCAATTATTGGAAAGGGCGAAAAGGGGATTGTAAAAGAGAAATTGATATATTTTTGCGAAATTAATCTTTTATTGTGAACTTTGGACAGTTTGTTCCGACTAATTGTTGGGAAAATAATTGTTTTTGATTAAGGAACAAATAGGTTTTGAAGGGACCCAAAACCCTTTAACAAAGATCTATTACAAAACACTGCTTAAAGATATAATCATTTTAAAAAGCAGCCAAAAGACAACAAAAGTCCGGCAATAAACCAAAAACCACAAAGACGACAACAAAAAGGAAAACCTAGTTCAAGTTTTTAAGGGCCTCCGCGGCCTCAGCTTCCAGTTGTGTCATGTTGAGGGCTACCTTCTTCAATTCATGTGTTTCTTGATTAGGAGATTTCTTCTTTAGATTGGCTCTAGTCCTCTTGGAAGGCCCGAAAGCATCCTCTTGTTTCTTTTCTATGGAATCCACATCAAGTATAGTCCCTTCCCGATGAAGATTTTCCAGTTTTCCAACCATTGTGTTTATGCTTTCGGCTGAATTCTTCACAACTTTGTCACTGTAAATTACCAAAGAGATGAGGTTATCATTAACTTTCTGGAACTAGCTTTCTAGTTGTTTCAATCTACCATCATATTCTTTCTTTAATTTCTCTTCCAAATTTGAGATTCTGTTGTCACAATCTTTCTTAAGGTCATTCATTGTGCTCACTGTCTTCTGCATAGATTCAACAATTGATTTCCTCTGCTCAACAGTCCACTGTTCTGCACCTTGGTTGTCATGTTTGCTATTCACAACTCAGAGTTTAACATTAATTTCTTTAATTTCATGGAAAAGCCACTCAAACATTCTTAAATTATCCACAACAGAATCACGGGCAATGCCAAGACATCATCAGGGTTTTCTTTGTCCATGCTTAGATAAGGGGAATTAACATTGAGATCATTAGGAAAGGGGGTTCTATCATTCCTGTTTAAAATAGGTTTTGACTTATTTGGAATAGTGTTGTGGGAAAGTAGAGACTCAGAATTTGATATGGAAACAGGGGGCACTCTTCTCGTCTTAGCCCTTTTACCTTGCTTCAGGATAGTATTCGACTCAGAGCTGGTATCCTCTATCTTAGTATTCCACTCATCCTCGTTAGAAGAGAGGCTAATAGACTCTTCATCCTCAGATTCATATGAAGGGTCAAGACCTTTGGACGACGGAGAGGGAAGAGTTTTGATATGCTCATGAATCAGGAACAACAAGCCCCTGTGAAGGATAGGGTTTTTCTTGTTGTTCCTATGATCTTTAATGCTGGAATCGATAGAGGCGAGCAAAAAGAAAGGAAAAGAGATCTGCACCTTATGCCTAAGTGATTCAACAAAACAAAATGATTCCCAAAAGCCCTAGTATATCTGCCATCTAGGGTTATATACTTCATAAGAACAACAAGAACAAAACGGCAGATAGTTTTAATTTTACTTTTATCATAGCTACTTTTGTCCACTTTTGCCAATCTCTTCCTTTCCTTGTCATTTTTGGGAAATCTTTTGACTGCCGCCTCTGACATTCTCCTATCTCTATAAAACTTTGCTCCGTCCACAGATAGCCTGGTAACCTCTGCAATCAATTTTTCATCAATCTCCATATTCCTTCCACCCATTTGAATGTTCCCGTCCTTTAGACCCTTAGCAAATTTTTTAGTAAAACTAGCATTAGCTCCATGCAGCCCCTCAATGAAAGGGGTAAGACCGCCTTGATCTAGAATATGCCATATGGTGTTGTCCTTTTTGACCTCTTCACAATTCAAAGGTTCAACCCTTCTCCTCTTGCTTCCCATGCTAGTAGCTATGGCAGAAAAATGTAGAGATAACAAACCCCAGAGGAGAAAAACCACCCAAAAAGCGTGTGAGGCTCTGGAGATAAGCAATAAATCAACTCTTTGATTAATAATGGCCCAAACCATCATATCAATCTTTAAAAAGGGTTGGCTTCTCTAGCTTGGGACAAGTCATGTGACAACAAGGCCCTGACGTCAACCGGAATGTGATCACCAAGGTGTAATATCCCAGTTATTTTTTTTGATTTTTAGGCCAATAATAATCATCCACAAACAGATAACCCATTAAGGTTAGAAAGCATAAACTGAAAACTTGCTGGAAAATGCAACCCTTCCACTTTTTGATCACCAAGTGCCCAATGTGGGAAGGTGAGAGCATACGGTGTTGAGGGGATCGTTAGCTTCAAATAACTGGAAACAATACAATACTTGGGTGGCAAGCCAGCCCCTTCCGCTTATCCAGCGGGAATGCAAGAAACTTGGCGGTGAACCAGACAAGAGAAACATACAAAGGCACAAATCACTCAACCGCGATATTTCAGCGGGAGGACTGAAATTACAAAACAATCTCAAGTCAACCGCTTATGCAGTGGGAGGACCATTACACTCAAACATCACTCGACCACTTTTGCAGTGGGAGGACTGAATTACAATTTACTTGAAAAATAGGCGGCAAGCCAACGTCTTCCACTTTTCAGCGGGGTGAGAGTTACAAGCCAAAATTGGTTAGTAGTACTACTACTTAACCTTACAATAATCAAGATAATGTGAGAAGAGAGTAATGCTGAACATCCAAATAAGAACATGAAATTTCTGCTAACATCAAAGTCTGCAAGCTGAAATTGCAAAACCAGCAACCTATGGATTCACTAAAATGCTCATAACTCTCTCATTACTCACCCAATTCACCCAAAATCTATTCTAAACAATGGCTATACCTGCTACAATGAAAACAAACCCAAGGAAAGCCATCGAAAGACCCATATTTATTTTGCACGCTTCCCAATGCATTCACAAAACCCAACGCCTAACCTGGGAAGTTCGATTTGCAATATAAAAATCCACACTCAAAATAAGATGCTAAAAACTTACAATATGCATTGCCAATGGTAGGAAGGAAGGATGAGCCGGTACCCTGAATGATGGAGTCGCCTGGCCAAGAGGTGTGAGCAAAATACACTTTCAGCAGTCTCGCGACCAGCAACCAAAAACCACCCCAATCTCAATTAAAACACTCCACAATCTGCAACTCACTCACCAACAACACTAGGAATACATGGACATAGCTAGGTACTATCTTGCAAGTACGAAACTGAGACTTAGCTAGGAAGCCACACTTTGAAGCTCAGATTTTCAATCACCAATTCGGCAGCATAATGATGCAAATTCATTTGATACCAAATGAGAGGCCAAGCACCTGTATTTATAGATTTTTCCCTCTGAAATTCAAATGCAAATGGCGCCCAAAACCGTAGCCTCCCCTAAACATGGCGTTAATTTTCCCAAACTCCCTAGGCAAAGTTCGAACTTTTTCCTAGGTGACAACTTTGCGAAATAAAATAATATAAACATGAAATATTTCATCTTTCTCAACGCCACTGACTTAGGAAAATAACAATATTGCTGGCAGATAGATATTTTTCCTAAGTTGCCCCATAACACAATTAATCAGTAATAAAAATAATTAAATATCAAACCTTAGGATAAGGAATTAATATTTAATTAAATAACTTATAACTCCAATACTGATTAATACGAAAATCAAGGATGAAGTTGTGCGATGAAGACCACTGAACTGTGCTGAGTCAGGACCCTGTCCGAGACTGCTAAAAAAAGAAATGCTCAACACAGCCACTTACTAAAAATAGTAAGTCAAGAAATACTGCTCCGAAAAACATAATCTTCGCACCCAGAGAAAGAGCTTGGAAAGCTCAGCAGAACTGCGTCAACCAAACAGCCAAACCCTAACTTACTAAAAATGGTAAGTTCTGACTTCACCAAAGAATCAAATGCATGTTATGCCACCCTGGAGTTCATGGAAAACCCAGAAGGAAACCATAAGCAGAACTGAAGAATTCGCTCCTGACAAACCCTAAAAAGCTCGTGTAGAACTCCACAAAAGTTGGAAACCCTAATTCTCCTTTCTAAATAGCCTACAGGTCTCTGGAATAGGCCAATGGACCACTAAATGCACATAACTGAGAAGGGGACATTACACAAGGCTCCAAACCTTTTCATCGTTATTCCTAACACCCACGTTGGCAAAATGATTAGCAAGCCCATTCGCTTCATGGTAGGCATGAGAATTTTAACTTTTTGAAATGACCTTATTATTTCCATAGATTTCTCAATCCAAATTTTAATAGTCCATTAGGGTTTTTGTTGGCCTTTTAAGCATTGAATAATATTATTAGAATCACCTTCAAGCCAAACTAAATTGGCATTGATGCTCTTAGCTAGCTTTAGCTCATGGTAGGCCGCAATAGCTTCAGCAAGGTGGTTTGTCTGACATCCCAAGGGGAGCCACCGCTGAAATAATCCTACCATTTTCATTGGGAAAAATATTATTAGTTTTTACATGTTTGTTAGAATTATAGGCAACATAGAAAAATATTTGTTAGTTTGTTTAGGAGGTTGTATATTTAGGTGTGTTTGTTATAGTTTGGTTATTTGTTATCCCATGATGTAAGGGATTTGTTACGAGAGTTCTCCTATAATATAGTTGTTGTCCGTAATTTTGTATTCATAAAATTGGACAACCCCTTTAAAATTTTTATTCAAAAGTGAAGATTTTACTTTAAGGCATGCTTTTCGTGGCAAAATTCTTGCTCCTTTCTGAACTGGTCTAATCTTCGGTTCATCCTTGATCCACGTTTCAATTTTCATCGTGTTCCGAGTTCGTTTGCTTGGTCTTTCCTTCAAAAGCAGGTTTTGATCTCTGAACTACGAGTTATAGGAACTTTTTCTAAAAATTACAAGTGAAAGTCTATAAAAGATGTGTAACTTGTAACTTGTTATTTCTTTTCCATTTCCCTTACTTGGCTTTTAAGGTGTTTTGTAGGGACTTTTTGATCATATTGCAAGTAAATTTAAAAATACAAGTTTATGAGAACTTGTAAGTTTCCCTTAAAGTTCCTACTTTTTCCTTTATTCTTTTTTCTTCTTTATTTTTTAAACTTGTAATCGGATTTCTAAAACCCGATTACAAGTCTTTAGTGTTTATTTTATGTTTTCTGTGCTTTTGCTTGTAAAAACCCGATTTTAGAGGATTACAAAGAAAGTATGTTTTAATTAAAACATGTAGTTGGGTTTTTATAGCCCAACTACATCTTTCTTTGTATTAAGTTTTTAACTTGTGCTCCTTGCTTAAAGTCGGATTTAAGAAACCCGACTACGTGTTTCTTCTCCAAGGGCAGCGAACTTGTTGTGGCTTTCAGCTTGAAACCTGATTCACATGGAGATAGCGCCTTGATTGCATATCGATGTTGTGGGTGTTTGCTTCCCTATTGACTATGTATTAGCTCCACGTTTTTGGCGCTTTGCCCATGAATTCTGCCATATTGTGACACTTGTTGCATTCGGTTTTGAATGCTTGGTGTGTGACGCCTTATGGGAGTCTTCATCCTTGCCATTTTTTTGTGCTTTTGGTTGAATACCAAGCCGTTTTTTTTGCTACAAGACATGTGATGTGGTGGCTCCATTATCTATTTATAGAGCATTTCGGATCATCTCTTGTTCATTTATTCTTGTCTAGGGCATTCGATCAAGCAAGGTATGTATTTTCAGTTTTACTTTGTTTTCTTTTGGTAATTTTTATTTACTTTTTTAGTTTCTCTATATTCTTGTTTGATCAAGCTTGTAAATAAATCATGCTCTTGCTTTGATTTCGGGTTTCTATATGATCTTCCCAAGTTGTTTTGCTTTTTGAATACAACTTGTGAATTTGTATGATTTTCCCTCTTGCAAATTTTTCACATTTACTTGTATTTGGGTTTTTGAAACCCGATCACAAGTAACAGTGGTGACATTGTCCTTTCCTTTTGATAAAAAGAGTAAATCATTCTTTTTACAAGATAACAAATGTTGAGTTTTCAACTCCCTCACTTGATATCGGGTTTTGTAAATCTCATTAGAAGTTAAAGTTTTTCCCTCTATCCAAGTTGCCAAGCTGAAAATGTTGTAATGTCCCCTTCTCCGTAGTGATTAGTTCAGTGGTCCATTGGCCTATTCCAGAGACCCACCCGTAGGCTATTTGGAAGAGAGAATTAGGGTTTCCAACCTTTGTGGAGTTTTGCACAAGCTTTTTTAGGGTTTGTGTGGAGGGAATTCTTTAGTTCTGCTTATGGTTTCCTTCTGGGTTTTCCATGAACTCCAGGGTGGCATAACATGCATTTGATTCTTTGGTGAAGTCAGAACTTACTATTTTTAGTAAGTTAGGGTTTGGCTGTTTGGTTGACGCAGTTCTACTGAGCTTTCCAAGCTCTTTCTCTGGGTACGAAGATTATGTTTTTCGGAGCAGTATTTCTTGACTTACTATTTTTAGTAAGTGGCTGTGTTGAGCATTTCTATTTTTAGTAGTCTCGGACAGGGTCCCGACTCAGCACAGTTCAGTGGTCTTCATCTCACAACTTCATCCTTGATTTTGGTGTTAATCAGTATTGGAGTTATAAGTTATTTAATTAAATATTAATTCCTTATCCTAAGGTTTGATATTTAATTATTTTTATTACTGATTAATTGTGTTATGGGGCAACTTAGGAAAAATATCTATTTGCCAGCAATATTGTTATTTTCCTAAGTCAATGGCATTAAAAAAGGTGGCGTTGAGAAAGATGAAATATTTCATGTTTTTATTATTTTATGTCACAAAGTTGTCACCTAGGAAAAAGTTCGAACTTTGCCTAGGGAATTTGGGAAAATTAACGCCATGTCTAGGGGAGGCTATGACATGAAATGAAATTGAATTTCAATGGTTTTGGGCTCCATTTGCATTTGAATTTCAGAGAGAAAAATCTATAAATACAGGTGCTTGGCCTCTCATTTGGTATGAAATGAATTTGCATCGTTATGTTGCCGAATTGGCGATTGAAAAATTTGAGCTTCGAAGTGTGGCTTCCTAGCTAAGTCTCAGTTTCGTACTTGCAAGATAGTACCTAGCTGTGTTCGTGTATTCCCAGTGCTGTTGGTGAGTGAGTTGCAAATTGTGGAGTGTTTTGATTGAGATTGGAGTGTTTTCTGGTTGCTGGTCGTGGGGCTGCTGAAAGTGTATTTTGCTCGCACCTCTTGGCCAGGCGATTCCATCATTCTGGGTACCGGCTCATCCTTCCTTCCTACCATTGGCGATGCATCTTGTAAGTTTTTAGCATCTTATTTTGAGTGTGGAATCGAACTTCCTAGGTGAGGCATGGAGTTTAGTTAATGCATTGGGAAGCGTGCAAAAAAAATATGGGTGTTTCAATGGCTTTCCTTGGTTTGTTCTCATTGTGGCGGGCATAGCAATTGTTTAGAACTGATTTTGGGTGTTTTGGATAAGTATTGAGAGAGTTGTGAGCATTTTAGTAAATCCATAGGCTGTTGGTTTTGCAATTCCAGCCTGCAAATTTGATGTTAGCAGAAATTTCATGTTCTTATTTGGATATTCAGCATTACTCTCTTCTCACAGTATTTTGATTATTGTAAGGTTAAGTAGTAGTACTACTAACCAATTCTGCCTTGTAAAATCTCACCCCGCTGAAAAGTGGAAGAGGCTGGCTTGCCGCCTATTTTCAAGTAAATTGTAATTCAGTCCTCCCACTGCATAAGTGGTCGAGTGATGTCTAATTGTAATGGTCCTCCCACTGCATAAGCAGTTGAGTTGAATTTGTTTTTGTAATTTCAGTCCTCCCGCTGAAATATTGTGGTCGAGTGATTTGTTTCTTGTGGCTGGTTCACCGCCAAGTTTCTTGCATTCCTGCTGGATAAGTGGAAGGGGTTGGCTTGCCGCCCAGTATTGTATTTCATTTCATCTTTCAACAGTTTGAGATCTAACAATCCCCTATTCACCATATGCTCTCACCTTCCCACATTGGGCACTTGGTGATCAGAAAGTGGAAGGGTTGCAATCTTCAACAAGTTTTCAGTTTATGTTTTCTACTCTTAACGAGTTAATTTCTTGTTGATGTTATTGCTGTCCTTAAAAAAAAAAAAAAAAGTGGGATATTACAAATGTCCCTTTCCATATCTGTACATGGTCACATAAGTTTACCATCATTCTTTCCATCATTTCCCTCATGTCAAAATCCCTATTCCCACCATTGCATTCGTTCGTCACACCTCCATTCATTTTTCCCATTATAAGTCTTCTTGCAATTGAGATTTTAAAACCCTATTGCAGTTATGCCTTCATAAGAGTTTTTCCCCATTTTCATACTTGTATACTTCTCAAGATCAGATATTGGTCAAAAGCTATGCCTTTAAAGCCTCTTGTTTACTCATCACACCTTCTTCGAGAGCTTTAGGGCTAGGGTTTGAGTTTTTCCCATTTGAAGAAGATAATATGGCTTCTTCTACAGATCATGATGTTGCTTTGACAGTTTTGAATTTAATCGCAGCATTACAGATTCCTGTTCAATGATCGATTTGCCGGCATCATCTTCTCACAAAAAGATGAAGTATAAGTACGACAAATGCCAGAACGAGATTTCTCCTTCACAAGTTTCTTCTTCATTGGAGGAGATTAAAGATACAGAAGTCGGACATGTGGATATGTCAGATTTCCTTAAAAGCGTTGAGAAACCCAAGGATCACAATATGCAACGCTTATTGGACAGTCATATTCATCTTGTTTCCTCCTTCCCAGTGGCTGCCCTTGAGCCGCAATTTATTCTTGCTTGTGCTGCTCATTTTGATCGGGAAAGCAGAACTATCACAGATGATGATGGAGAGGTTGCTATCCGCCTAGACGTTGAAACCATTGAGAAGATTTTCAAAGTATCTACAACTGCTGTTTATGTAAAAATTTCAAAAGAAAGTGCGGCGGAGTACTATATACAAAGCGAGAAGGAATGCAAGCGTCATATTAATAAATGGATTCATGAACCCCAAACTTGTCTTACCCGATGGGCCAAGTTGTTTCGCTACGACTTCAAGGGAGAGATTGGTGACACAATTACTCTCTTAAGAAGAATCATGGGTTTGGAGCATTTAATATCTTCTAACCATGGATATACCAATTCATTGTGCTCATTAGGCAGTCCCAGCACATCTTTTGGGGTGAGATTGTTAGTGATGCTTTGTGTGAATAGCTTGCCAAAGTTCCTACCACTTTGTCCTTCTACATGAATTCATACCTGGTATATATAGCAGCATCACTCAGACATTTCCCTGGTCTTTCTACCAAGGGTGATCACTCGCTTGTGCCTGTGTGGGAATATTATGATCAGCTGCCTTTGAGACCTAGCAGGCTCCATTACAGAAGAGTCCAAGATGCTTTCTTTGGTCACTACATGTGTTTATTTGATAAAACATTGAAGGATAGAAGAGTGTCAGATGTTGCATGGGAGAGAGTGAATGAATACGGTTGTTTATTCCTTTAGTTCCCAACTTTTACCTATATGAGAGTGCATCATCTTCCATTACACGGATTAAGTTAAGAGTCAGTAGAGCAATGGTGATTCTTCCTAAAGAAGTAATAGTGAAAGGAAAAGAGAAACCTCAACTTCATATTCAGGTTATTGATTCTGAAGATCCAGAGGAAGAACAACAAGAAGATGATGCTCCTAAGTCCACAACTTCAGAATAACCTCACGAAGTTCCTTTTCAGATTCCTTTAAATGTGCCAATGTCTCCTCTTGACACTGACGTGGATTCCTTTTCCACCGTTCACATTGCTCCTATCCCATTGAGTGTGTCTTCTCAGAATGTTATTCCAATTTCAGCATCAAAACCATCTCTTGATCATCCCCATGAAGACTTGTCAAACATTTTTGATGAGAATCCTGCATATGTTTCTTTGCCCAACTTGTCATTGGCAGAAATTGATACTACCGCTACAAAATTTGAGAAGTTTATGATGGAATCATCACATCCTTTGCTTGCTGAGCAGGCGATGATTGCTGTTTAGACAGAAACTTCTCCCAAGGTAACAAGTGTAATCCAAATGGAGTCTGTTTCTTCACCACCTCCAACTAGTTCTAAGACAAATTCGATGGCTTTACCTCCATGGCTCAGTTCCTTTACTCCTAAGAGAAAGAAGCAGGAAATTTCTCCTGATATCTTTGATTTTTAGCAGCTTAAAAAGTCTAAACCCAAGGCTGCTAAAAGGGCTAAAACAGTTTCAAGAGTAATAGTAGACAACGACAGAATAAATATTGCAGAAATTGTTGAACCAATTGCGGACAAACCACATGAAGAGATGCAAGCTTCAGATTACAAAATCACAAGAATGGAACTTGGTAAGCAAACACATGCAGTTGTCATGCATGATGCTCAACACTCAGTGACTTCATTAGTGTAGCGATATGATGAACTTGGGGCAAAGAAAGACAAGCTGAAAGAGGAAAATTTGCAGCTTATCTCAGTGATCCAAAAGATCACTAAATCTTGCGAGGAAAGGATCAATCCTTCAACTTCTTTTGTCTCAGAAGAATCAGTCAGGGAAATTGAACGAGCTGCTCAAATGGCGTAGGCAATTGATTCTTGGGTAGATCAACTTTTCGATCAATGTGCTCAAGTGTTGAAGGAAACGTTTCAAGTGATGGTCAAACTGGGTATGACCAAGGAAAGATTGAACCAGACTTCTGAGGTTTTCAAACAAAATCTGGAAAACATTGAGAGCAACTTAAGAATTTGGCATAGGTTGCCACAAGAAAAGCTGGATGTTCTGCAAGAAAATGACATTATTCCTACCAGAACCATGTATATAGAATTTGGAGAATTTCTAGAGAATAAATCCTTTGTTCTAAAAGAACTCATTCAAGAAATTGATGACGCTTCAAAATTGCACATGGAAATGGTGCAAGATGTTTCTCGTTTTGAGAAAATCGCTTGTAAGATTGTAAGTCAAGATGAGGAGTTGTAATCTGAAGTTCTTTTTGACTTGAGAAGAAAGATTCTTCAGGAATTTGAAGTTGAACAGTTTTCAGTTACATCAATTCAGGCTTTGGTGAAATACCAAACCTTTCTGCAAGAAATTCAAACTGTTCTAGAGAAACATAGACTTATAGTTCTTAGTTGGTGTTATGTTGTTATCAAAACAATTGCTGTTGCTAAGAATACCCATGAGCCAAATCCTGATGAGCAGCAAGGAATTATCCAGAAATTTGAATAATACATGGTCAAACATGCTGCTGGATAAGTGTCTTTCGACACTTAATTTTTATTTCAGAATTGTAAAATTGTAGTTTTCTTTTTGACAAGTTTACATGTAAAAACAATTTTGTATTTGCAAGTTGACTCATCACTTGCACTTTTGTAATTACAAGTAAACCAATTACAAGTCAATTTATAATAGGACTTGTAATTTTGAATAAGTCTTAGTTAGTTGTTGAATAGGTCCAAGTTAGTTGGAATCCTCCCTTCTTTTTCTCAAGCCTCTTCTCCTATAAATACTTGAGGAGGCCTATTGTATTATCATCTTTTGGCAAGCAAGTAAACTTTGCAGGATTTAATACTCATAAAGACTTTGAGCTTTATAGTTGTAAGTTGTCATCTTTTGAGTAATATAAAGAAGTGTGGGATTTCAGACTTTGTGTTGAAATCTTGCTTTGTTCCCATTGTGTTCTTGTGTCATTTTGGGATATATTGTTGTGCTTACTTGAGATTGTGGAAGGCTGTTAAAAAGAGCTTCACTCCAAATAATTGTAGACTTTGTGTTGCAGATATTGAGGGTGAAATTAGCTTTAAGTTTGCGTTTTGAAGTTGAGAAGTGTTGCAAGACTTTGTGCTTGTAATAATTCCCATATAAAGTAGTTTTAGAGTGCATTATATTTGCAGACTTAGTGCTGCTATACACTGCACTTGTTCTTAAAGTTATCATTATAAAAGGGTAGATAGGATTGGACTTTGTGCTTGATATTGTTTTCCCGTCCCAGAGGAGGTGACGGAAGTATTTGTGCTTTCAGGAAACTTCATTTCTTCTCTCTCATTTTACTTTATAAGTTGCTGCTGTTGTTTATTTTCAATTGCTATTATTTTCTGTGAAGAGAAAATAATATAGTCTTTCTTGAAAGAAGAAAAAAGTCTGTTGTCTCACCTATATTAGATTAGTTTAGTTTATAGATACAGGGAGCCTTCCCTAAATTAGGAGAGTTTTACACTCACACACTGTGGTTGAAACCATAGTTTTGCACATCCCCTAGGTGTACAAATTTTTTACCCAACAATAGGATATCCAATTCCTATATATTGTCATATGTAATCTATGATTGGATAAATGAGTGAAATATTGTAGCCTATTATTCTATGTGCAAAATTGTTCTATGCTTTAGTATTTTTGCTCAAAATTGCTTATATGGTATCATAGCCAGGTTATAATTTCTATGCCTGAGATTGAGGAAGGATTTGTGACAGGGAGGGAGAAAGGAAGCACACAAAACTTTGTAGTTTCCGCTCGGTCTTTGCTTTGATCAACATCATGTTCTTGTTTGAAGATTGCAGCGTGCCCATGTTCTAGTGTTGGTGGATTATTGGTTGGCAGGAGATCTTCTTGTGATCAGGGTTTTCATATGATTAGTTGGTTATTTCATGTTTTTAAACCTGCTCCATCTATTTACAGATTACCACGGGCATAACTAGTGGCAATTCATTTTATCAACACTTGAATTTCTTGCATCCTTCTATATCTTTGCTGATTGGAGCTGCGATTTGTCCATTATTTCTCTGGTCCATGCTCTCTGTAGGGGGGGTCTCATTCTTGGTGATTGGTCAGATCTGCACCTTCAGCAGTGGCTATTGTATGATGTTTTGAATGCAGTGCTGTAAAAGTATCGAGAAAATTGCAGTGAATTTGGCTGCCTGGCATTGAAAGGCTTGTTTAGAGCTTTGATCTCGAGCTCAAAAAAGCTTTCGAAGGTGTGCTCCACAATGAAGCATTGATCAAGGGATATAAAGTCGCCCATAATTGTAAGAATGATTGCGACACAAAAGCAAGTTGCAAAGTTGTTAAGACCGTGGCATTTCAGTTTCAAACAATAAAGTTATCGAAGGCTTTGTGGGCTATCATGCGTTAATTGATTCCTAGAATTCATGCGTTAATTGATTCCTTCTATTCATGCGTTAATTGATTCCTAGAATTCATCAGGATTTGGGCCTGTTGTATTCCTTGCAATAGCAACAGTTTTGATGATGACATCAAAATATCTCATTGTAGCTACTTTATGTTCTTCAAGAATACTCTGCATCTTATCAAGGAAAACTTAGCAATCCATAAATCTATTGATCAAGGTCACTGTAAATTGATCGGATTCCAACTCTTGATGAAGCCTTGACACCAACTCAGAAAGTATCACATCCTCAGGAAACAACTCTTCATCTTGACTTACCATCATGCAAGACATTTTCTCAAAATTGGAGTTAATATCCTGCTCCACTTCAGCATTCATTTCAAGAGTAGCTTTAATATCTTTAATCATGTCTTTGACAACTAATGACCTATTCATCATAAGCTCTTCAAACTGTTGTCCTCATTTTTGTTTCCAAAAATGAAGGACCATTACATGAAATTTTTGTGAAAAAATGAAAAAAATTACTCTATGGCACACTTCCCGAGGCAAAATTTCGACTAATCCTTGGACTGGCTTAATCCTCAGTCCATCCTCGAACTACGTTTCGAATTTCGTCAAATTCTGGGTTCGTTTGCTATGTCTTTCCTTCAATTTCGGGTTTTAAAATCCCGACTGCAGGTGGAGAATTTTCTTCAAACTGCAAGTTTTAATGATATTCATTGTTTTGGTCTTTGTAGGGGAATTTTTGACCAATTACATGTGCGCTTTTATTTCAAATATGTTACTTGCAATTTATTTTAAATTTCCCCTATGTTGTTTTTATCTTTTTATTGTTTTTTGGTCATTTTTAGTTAAAATAGGGATTTTTTGGCTCAACTACAAGTAAACTTGCAATTTGGTCAAAAAACCCCTACTTTAATGGTTTTCACATGTAATAGGGATTTTAAATCCCCATTACATATGTGCAAATAAACTTGCAGTTTGGTCAAAAAACCCCTACTTTAATGGTTTTTGCATGTAATAGGGATTTTAAATCCCCATTACATATGTGCAAGCAAGTATAACTACTTGTAGGGATTTTATTTCCCATTTACAAGTATTTAAAACTTGCAGTTTGCTCCAAAAAACCCGATTTTGCCTTGTAAGTGAAAAAGTGAATTTTAAACTTGCTATTTGTCTTAAAAATCCCGATTTTGCCTAACATGTTGAAAAAGTGAAATTTTAAACTTGTCATATCCTCCAAAAAACCCGATTTTCATTGTTTCATACATTTTAAACTTGCTATTTGTTCCAAAAAACCCGAATTGCAAGGAAAAACATGTTTTTTGAAGATTTTTAGCAAATTTTTGTGGAGATTTTTTGGGAGATAGAAGGCGTTTTGGATTCCTCCCTATTTTTATGCATTTTCAAACACCTTTCACGCCACATGGAGGTTAAGATTGCTGGTTTTTAGGTTTATAATAGCAAACACGTTTTTGCTAAAAAACCACGTTTTTCTTCATTAAAAATGCCACGAATCAGCAATGTTATGAATCGTTTTGGCTTGGTATGCTAAGGTATTGAGGTTAGAAAGAGTCTTGGCCATTTTCCATGCCATTTCTCATGCATTTGCTGCCATGTTTTTCAGTTTTGGGCATTTTTTCAAAAACGTGGCTAGGGTTTTGGAATACGGTTAATTTCTTTTTTAGAGATATTCTTTTTTATTTCAAAGATTGATTATCTTTTGGAGAGGCATTTTCACATTGGAGCAAGGTAAGATTTATTTTCTTCTTGTTTCTTTTTTCTCGTTTTCTTGTTTTTTCCTTTCTAGTTGTAAATTTGTAAATGGTTGGTTCTTCCCCAAAAATCAGATTTTGTGAGAGAGATTTTCCCTTTTGTAAAGCAATTTTAGAATTGCATTGTTCTTCCCCATTTTCCCTCTTTACTTGTATTCGGGATTTTAAATTCCGATTACAAGTTGGATGAAAATCATTGTTCTTCCCTTACGGATAAAAGATTTAACCATCTTTTGTTGAAATTCCAAGTTGCAAAGATGAGAAATATCCATCCTTTCAAAATGGGTTTTTTTTTTTGAAATCCGGGTTGCAAGTTGAAAGTTCTTCCCATTTTTGCATTGGCAAAGTTCCAAGTGATCTTCTTGAAATTCATTTTTACCTATCCGCTTCCAATTCCCTCATCCGTACATACCATTTCATCCACTCATTTCACACATTCATTCGTTTTCCCCATATAAAGTCTACCTGCAGTCAGCCATCCAGAACCCGAAATTGGTCCAAAATGCACTCAAAAAACACTTGTAAATGAGTTTTAAAGGTCCAATTACAAGTGAAAACTTGTAGTTACCTATTACACATATGAAGTTGCATGTTTGTTCCCCGCAATTGTAAGTTAATGCTCTTGTTTTCCCCACACATGTAATGCAACTTCCAAAACCCGAAATTCACTGGTGAGCCCGTTTTTGCATCAATTTCTCTCTTCCCTTGTCAGTCCGGTTTGCACACACGATCTACCAAATCAATGGATTAAGGCATGGGCCTTATTTTGCAAAGCAAATTTCAAGAATGAAGGATGATACAAAGAAGAAATACAACAACAATTCATGGTTGAGAGCATAAAATGCTTTCAAGACAAAGATGGTCATGACATGAAAAGAGGAAGGTAGCCCGTTCCCTCTTGAAAAGCTAGTATTACCCCAAGCAAGAAGACAAGGATGCAAGTTCCCGTTCCGGTTCAAGATGTCTTTACCAATCTAGAATACTTCAAGTTCTAGCATCCTGAAGCGACATGAAGATAATCACAGACAAAGGATGATGCAGTTAGAGTCGTGTCTTTAGACACATGGAATAGTTTTAGTTATGCATTTGTAATTTCGTTTTGACAAGTTACATGTAAAAGTATTTTTTTGTAAAATGCAAGTTACACATTACTTGCACTTTTGTAATTACATGTAAGACAACTACAAGTTGTGTCCGATTAGGACTGTAGTTGGAATAAGTCTTAGTTAGTTGGAGTATCTCTTAGTTAGTTAATGAAGTCTCAATTAGTTATTGAATGAGTCTTGGTGGTTGAGAGAATCTCTCAAGTTAGTTAGGATCCTCCCACCTTTTTCTCAAGGCTCCTCTTCTATAAATATTGGAGGAGTCTATTGTAATTTTTATCTTTTGGAAAGCAAGCAAAAACTCTGCCAAATTTACAGCAAGAAGTCTTTGAGCTTATGTATGTGAATTGAAGGTTTTGAAGAATAAGAAAGAAGGATTACTCAAGTTTTGAGTCTTTGAGCTACATGTTTGAGTTTGAATCTTTTTATTTCTTCTATGCAAAGTGTTTTTAAAGGAGCTTAGTCCAATCTGATTTGAAGTCTTTGAGCTGCAAGTAGAGAAGATTAATTAAAATAGGAAACCCTCTTGAAGGAGCAGCAAGTCTTTGAGCTTGCATTAGTTCTTGTCTTTGTGTTAAAAGAATAGATTATTTCAGTCTTTGAGCTGTTATCTTTTATTCGTTGTAAAATTTAGTATAGCAAAGGGTAGATAGGACTTCCAATAGTCAAGTCTTTGAGCTTGATATTGCTGTCCCGTCCCGAAGGAAGTGACGGAAGTCTTTGCGCTTTCAGGAAACTTCATTTCCTTTCTCTCATTTCACTTGAAAGTAGTTACTGCTGTTTGTTTTCAATTGCTATCCTTTTCTGTGAAGAGAAAAGGATATTGTCTTTCTTGAAGAAAGAAGAAAGATTGCTGTTCCATCCCATTTTATTTTCCAAGTTATAGTTAGATAGGGGGAGCCTTCCCTTAATTAGGAGAGTTTTTACTCGTGTGCTGTGGTTGAAACCACAATTTTGTATATTTCCCCAAGTGTACAAAATTTTCAACCAACACAAACTCAATATACTTTTCTCTATTTGGTATCATAATGTTGTTACACAGGATTTCCAACTTCACTTGATCCATTTCATGCCAAATTTTCAAATCTCTTTCCGTAGATTCTAGACTTTGCTTAAAAGCTCCTAAAGTCTGGTTTAGTTTTATCTTTGCCGCCATTACATTGCTTAGCACCAGCAAGGCTTTCTTCACCACTTGAGCACTCCGATCTGCCAGGTGATCTACCCAAGAATCAATAGCTTTGGCCTTTTGAGCAGTTTTTTCAACTTGTTTGATGGACTCTTCGTAAGTAGAGGAAGTCAAGGGATCAACCTTTTATGAAGAATTAGTGTTCTCTTGGATCACTGAGGCTACCGAGTCTTGAGCATCATGCACTTTTCCAGCATGTGTCTTCTTTCCTAGGTCCACCCTCGTGAACCTGTAATCAAATGGCTGCATTTCTTCTTGTGGCTTATCAGAAAGAGGTTCTGCAACCTTTGCATACTTCATCTTATTATTGCCCACAACCACTCGTGACACTGTTTTGTCTTTCTTGGCATCTTTGGGTTTGGATTTTCTAAGTTGCTGAAAGTCGAACGCATTAGGAGAAATCTCTTGCTTTTTCCTCTTAGGAGTGATTGAACTCAACCATGGGGGTAAATCTAATGAGCTTGTACTGTAACAACAATTGCAGTTTGTGTAGAAACAAGCTTTGCTCGTACCACATTTGTCATTCTAGGTGAAGCCTCAGTCTGGACAGTGACAAGTGTTTTGCTCATATGGCAAATCATGGCAGGCTTTAGACATGAACTTATCAAAGCTTATGGCAGAGGCATCAATTTTAGGAAGCGACACACTTGATAGAATGGCGTATGAAGGATTTACATCAAAAATATTCTCCAATTTGCCATGTGAAACTTCCATAGGTATGTCTGCAATTGATGATGACTCATTAGTGCAAACAGGTACGCTTGGCTCAACAAAATCAACATGAACCGTAGAGAAAGAATCCACATCTGTGTCTATTGGAGACATAGGGACATACAAAGACAATTGAGGAATGACCATGTGAGGAGAATCTAAGTTTAAAGTGGTGGGAGATTTTGGAGCATTCTCCACCTGTGGTTCATCCTCAGGGTCAATGACCTGAGTTTGAACTTGAAGCCTCTCTCTTCCTTTCAACGATACCTCTTCTGGAGGAATAACCATAGCCATTTAGAATTTAGATGCCTTATGCAATCTGATCTTTTCTAGTTGTAGTGATCAAGAGCACCTTTAATAGAAATGTTTGCATACATTGGAGCAGCAGGAACCTTTAAGATTTTATCAATGGTTTATGCATCCAATCTGATAATAATATTGCCATCATCATCCTTGATTGTCCTAGATCCTTTGTAAACATGAGCAGCACAAGCAAGAACAAATTTTGGTTCCAAGGCAGCCACTGGGAAAATTGAAACCAAGTGAATATGGCTATTTGAGAGCAACTGCATGCTATGACTTGATGACCCTTTTGCTCTCTCAAGGAACTCAGACATATCAACATGCCCAATCTGTCTTTAATTTCATCAACAGGACAACTCACCCGAGAAGGAGAAATCTCATTCTGGTACTTGTCATATTTGTACTTCATCTTCTTGTTTGAAGGAGATCATGTTTCCTCTGTCATCGAGCACGAATTTGTAACGCTGTGATGAAAACTCCAAAGAGTCAAGACATCAACATAGGCTATTGGAGAAGCCATGACACTTTCTTCAAATGAAAGAGCTTGGAAAACAATGCCCAACCTTTGACCTATCACGATATTTATCACGGAGAAAGTGGAAAATGAAAGGATTTGAAAGATGCAGTATGGATGAAACTTTGATAGGGACAAGGGCGGAATTTCGGATCTCAAAGGGGCAAAATGCAAGTGGATAGCAGCGAGTTTGGAAAAGTGGAAATGACCAATGCAATGTAGGGAAAAACCTTGACACTTCACTTGTAGTCGGGTCTTGAAGACCCGATTACAAGTGTACAAGGTTGCATGTTTGGTAATAGCTTGCAATCAAGTCTTGAAGACCCGATTGCAAGTGTATGATAATTGCAAATGCTTGATAAGTATGAGCTTGCAATCAGGGTTTCAAGACCCGATTGGAAGTAAACAAGCTCAATTGCTAATATATTATGACTTGCAATCGGGTTTTGAAAACCCAATTACAGGTAAGCATGTAATGAAATGCAAGGATGACGACTTGCGAACTTTAAAGAGAAGATGATATGGAAAGTATACTTACAATTGGATCTCTAAGACCCGACTGCGAGTATAATGCAATTGGACTTGCAATCGGGTTCAAGAGACCCGATTGCAAATGATTAATCTCGCAAGTAAACAATCCTTCAATTGCACTTGGTGAGAGAACATCATAGACTTCAAGTACAAATGAAACTTGAAGGAAAAGAAAACACATGGTTGAACTGCAGAAACCTTCAACCCACAAAGCACTTAAAAACACGCAAAGGAAAAAGCGAAGCAAAGGCAAACACACAAAGGACCAAGTTTTAAACAAAACGACCCCAAAAGAAAGAAAAGCAAACGCAGAAAGAGACACACCTGGAAAGAGACAAGAACGTTGGAGGAGTCACCCACAACACAAACACGACTTCAAAGAGATAAATGAAACTTCAAAGATCTATCGAAGGACTCATATAGATGACTTGAAAGAAGACTCCTTTTACAATGCAATCATTGCATCATTAATGAAGCTCCTCTTAAAAATGTGGGGTTGTATAAGAGGGAGAACAAATCGGGTTTTGGGAGTGCTGATACAGGCAAAGGCAAAGACATCAATTTCTTTAAAAAAAAGGACTTGTAATCAGGCTTGATTAGTCCGATTACAAGGGAGGAAAGATGCCTTTAATTTTGGTAGTCAAAACACACTTGTCATTGGGTTTCTAAGACCCGATTTCGAGTGGAAACTTAATCCAAAAAAAAAAAGGGCTCACTTGTAATCGGGTCCCTAATATCCGATTACAAGCATGACTTGAAAATAATGGACTAACTTGTAATCGGGTCTTAGAGACTCGACTACAAGTAAAATACACTTGTTATGGCAATCAAAAGTTCCTATTACTTGCAAAGACTATCTTGAAACCCGAAATTGCACAAATAAGAGGAAGAAAGAAAACGAAAACCGACCAAGACTTGAACAAAGATGGCAAAAACACACACGCATGACTAGACGCAAACCAATACAAGATTTTGCCTCGTAAAACATGCCTTAGAGAAATGAAACTAGATTAAAAATTCATAATGATTGTCAATTTTTAAAATTTCAAAAATTAAGACAACAACGATCAATCAACAGAAGAAACAATAATATATGCAGCAAACCGAATTCTATAATAACTTACTCAATTAATGTGGTATGAGAGAATAACTGTATAACTTATGCATATGTAATTATGTCTATTATCTGAATGTATATATTTATACCAGATTGTTTGTAGACATGAATGCTTAAATCTAACATAATATCTATGTATTTAATGATGTGAATTTCTATTTGCAATAATCAATCGTGTTGGGGGGAAAAGGAAGGGAATGCAAGGAGGGGAAACGGTGAGGGACACCTTACAAGGCACACCACCTCATGAAAACAGTTAAGAATCACATGAGACCAAGGGGAACAAAGTTTATGCCCTTGGGCCTCGGGTCAGTTTAGGGGCACCCTATTGCATGCCTCACTTATGAATCCCATATTGATCAATTGAACTAGAAGGGATCCTCAATCATAAGAGGAGAGAAGGATCTCACGGTAGAGGGAAACGACGTACAAACCCCATTTGGTACACCACCTCATGAGAATGGTTAAGGACCACATGATGCCAAGGGGGACAGAGTTTCTGCCCCTGGGCTTACGGTAGGGGATATTTGGGGCACCTTATAATGTCTCCCATCTCTACCCTCGTTATGGTTGAACCCCTATGTAATTATTTAAACTTGTTGAACCATCTCTGCCCTAGAAATGGAAGTATTCTATGAATTATATCTACGTCATTATCTAACTTGGTTGTAGGTTTCCAAGGTAGACTTATCTAATCTTATTCATGAGTAAGGATTACGTCTCTAACTATTGTGTTCTTGTTTCTTTTGGATTTGTGAATTTAGGGAAAATTAGAAGGTAATCCAGAAAAGGGATATTACAAGTGGTATCAGAGCTTTGATCAGCCTGCAGGGTAAAGCTAAAACAATGCATTCTAATCAATAAGAAGGATCTAACAATGTGTATATTGCATGTAATCTTCGTGTTTGCATATATTTATGTGTATGCTCCACGTCTTTATGTGTATGCACTGTGTTTGGCTCATACCTGATGTGTTTCCAGCACGTGTTCTATTTTTGGTTGTTCTAGAATATGATAATAATGAGAGTAAACCAAAACGATGTGAATTTGTTTAGAAATGAACATTGCATTTAAGGTCATAGATGTGTGTCATGCTTCTAATCCTCAACTTAATATGTGGAAAAACTCACAAAGATATTCAATGGGCAAATATAAGGCCAACCTAAATAGTCTTGTAGATACAACTAGCACTTTTACAAGCTGACCTTGACCCTTCTCTGATCTCTCCAAAAGATGAGAAAAAAACTTGTCTTAAATCAAATCTTGCCAGTTTCCAACTATTGGTTATAACTCACATTCAAACTAAAGGAGGACACATATAGGTTCTAATTCAAATCTATAACTTATGATAATATTAGAGTAGCACAATATAAGTGAAGTGTGTGATAAATTTTGTAAAAAAGAAAGTTACAAATCTCAAAACTCAAGCCCTTTCATAATGGAAATCATCTTGAAACACTTCCTCTTGAACATTGCTTGAGGACAAACAATTTTGGGAAGGGTGGACTATCATGTCCCCTCTTCGAGATTCAGGACTTAATCCAACCACCCACAAGACTTGCATATTTTATATGAATCTCTCTTCACAAAAAGACAAAGACTGCTGGTGTCAGAAGGACTGCTGGCATTGGAGATTGTTTCCCCAACATTAGACAATAATAATCTGCCTAAATTAACAAATAAGGAAATCATTCTAAGTAGCACCATTACCATATAAGTCTATGGAGAAAATAATTAAGAAAAAAAGTGACACTAGTTCCATACTAGCGATTGGGAATCAAGAAAGATTAATTAAAATTAAACTATAAGCTATTAAAGGGCAACGGTTTGGGTGAAGGGTTGTGATCCTTTTCTCATAAAGATATAAATAGGAGATAAAAGTCAATTGTTGGGGGCATAAGAGGGAAATAGGAAAATAGAAACAAGAAATGGAATAAATAAAATAAGAGATCAGATAATAAAGGATCTGATCAGGATAAAGGAAAAATATATAAATAAATATCATACTTATGCATCCAGGTGGATGGAGCAGAAATGAAGATATATCAATAGAATGAAGAATTACATATGCGTCAAGGGAAACAACTGAACAAGGATCAATCAACATCAGAAAGATAATATATGCAGCAAACCGAATTCTATGATAACTTCTTTAATTATTGTGGTATGAGGGAATACTGGATTACTTATGCATATGTATTTATGTCTATTATGTGAATGTATATATTTATACCAGATGGTATGCAGACATGAATGCTTAAATCTAACATAAATATCTCTGTATTTAATGATGCAAATTTTTGTTTGCAATAATCGATCATGTTGGGGGGAAAAGGAAGGGTATGCAAGGAGTAGGAACGACGATGTATACCTCACTAGGCATGCTACCTCATGAGAACGGTTAAGGACCGCATGAGGCCAAGGGGATCGAAGTTTTCACCCTTGGGCCTAGGGTCGAGCGTCAGTTTAGGGGTACCCTATTGCATGTCTCCCCTTCGAACCCCATATTGATCAATTGAGTTAGAAGGGATCCTCAATCATAAGAGGAGAGAAGGATGGCATGATAGAGGGAAACGAAATACAAACCCCACTAGGTACAACACTTCATGAGAATGGTGAAGGACCACATGAGGCCAAGGGGGATGGAGTTTCACCCTTGGGCCTAGGGTAGGGGATATTTGGGGTAGCTTATCATGTCTCCCATCTCTACCTTCGTTATGGTTGAACGCCCATGCAATCATTTAGACTTGTTATGTGTTATAAGTATGTATATTCCTTAGCCCTAGAAATGGGAGAATTCTATGAATTATATCTACATCATTATCTAATTTGGTTGCAGGTTTCCAAGGCAGATTTATCTTATCTTATTCATGAGTTAGGATTATGTCTCTAGCTATATTATGTTCCTTGTTTCTTTTGGATTTGTAAATTTAGGGCAAATTTCAAGTTTATCCAGGAAAGGGACATTATAGATTAAAGCATTTGGCAAGAGCTTATCTAAAAGTTTCAAGGCAATTAAGAGGATGGATAAGTAAAGACCATTCTCTTGCATGAATTTTTAGTAACTCAAATAATATTTTGAAAGCTTCAATGAGTGTGATGGCAAAATTACAAAAGGAGCTCCTATGGTAAAATTAATAAAGTGAGAAGGAGTTGTTAAGTATGTTCATTGCTGATTAGCCCTCTATAAAAAGTAAAATTTATTGTTCGAGTAATGGAATCAAATCTTTTTTTGAATAATAAAGGAAAGTATCTGTTTACCATTAGCATTGATATTTTAGCCAAAGGAATATGGAATCATGAAAGATAGTTTGAAGGTTAACTAGGAATTCGGAAAAACCATAATGAAAATAATGAATAGCACTTGATTAATCTAATTGTTGCTAGATCTATACATTGCTTTGAGAAATCTCCTCCCAAGTCAACCTCAAACCAATACAAATCAGTAATCCAATCCCCTAACTTGACAATTGTTAAAAATATAAGGAAAATTGAACTTACTAAAATGCTTGAATCTTCAAGTCCTACATAACTAAGAAATTCATAGAATGAAGTGATGAGGAGGGGTTAATTATGTTAATTATCTCTCTTTAAAAATAAGTTTTAAGGTATAATAAGTAAAGCATCAATTTCTCGTTGATATGATATTTCAGCCATTAAAATAGGGGATCGTGAAATAGAATTTTAAGGTTATCTAGGAATTATAAAAATCACAGCAAAAATGTAATGGCCCTTTTTTGGTCTATTCCAACATTCTTGGAAAGTTCCAAGATTCTTGGAGAGCGTTAGTTTTATCAAAATAGTTTACTATTAATGGTAGTGTTGCAGGGTCAGGATGAATACAATGGTTTTTCTCTAAGTGTAGATCCAACTTTTAAGGAGCATTCCACACTTATTGGAGATTTCCAACATCCTTGGAGAGCACCAACTTTCCTAAAACCTTGAGATGTGTGGATAAAAGTAATTAAATAAATAATTTAAGTTGTCTTAAGTTGACTTTATATTATATTAGAAATGCAACTTATGTTTATTTATTTATTTTAGAGAAGGGTGGCCTACATAAAATGTTTCTAAAAGAGAGCCAAAAAGTGTTAGCACTAGGCACGGGGTACAAGTGACTTAAAAGGTTATTATTTAAGTGAAAGAAATGAAGGATTAAAAAGTAATATTTAATTATAATTTCTTGAGAAGTTAATTTATTTTATTATTGAGGGGAAAAGTGAATTTTTAAAAGAGAAATTATTTGATTGCCCTAAAGTTGCCCGAAAAGTACTTATTTAAGGAGTGGTGAGAGACGAATAGTTAGATTGTTATTTGCATTTGCATTTTGCTTTGAGTGAGAACATGAGGTCTTTTCATATTTATTGAGGACAAACACCCCTATATCCATTAGTTTTCATGTGTTTGGGGTTAGTTTATGGTTGTGTTTGGGAAGTATATATGCTCATACTTGTTGGGGAGTTGAGATTTGATGTTCGTAGTGATTTATGTAGATTTTGGGTCTGTTGTACTTGCTGTACTAGCAGTCAAATAACCCTATTTTAGACCTGCAGCAGTATAATCAATCTTGTTTAGTTTGATCCATATCTCTTCTTGGAGTTTGGGGTTGGTTTCTGAGTGTTTCTTGGTGTGTTTTCAGTCAATATAGTGTGGTGATTGTTTGCTTGCATGTGGGTTTGGTTATCTTAGCTCATAGAAGTGGTTTCACTTTTCTGTGTATTGACAACAAGTTTCCATTCAGTTCTGGGTAGTGTTATCAGAAATTCAGTGAGTTATCATACTTGCATAAGCCTTAGATATCATCTTTTGAGGTATAACTTCAGTTGGGAACATGGATATGTGAATTATCTATGATTGTTGAACTAATCCAATGTGTTGCAGCAGTCTGATTTTGAGACCAGAATTAATAAATTACTAAGTTGCGGCAGTATATCTCATTCCTATTTTGTTTGTAATGAATTTCATGTCAATCTCGAAAACTTCTGATGGTTTAACCATTGAAAGGTTTTAATTTTCATGCCTTTCATATTGTAGTGGTTTACTGCCAGTTACTATAGCATATCATTCTGCCCATTTTGGCATTGAACAAGTTGGCATTATTGACCATTTTGGTGTGAGTCAAGCTTAGACATTCTACTAGTGGCTTGCATTGCATTCATGTACACTATCAAATAGGTGCTGATTAGGTTGGCTTTACCGCCTGTATGTCATTTTATGCAGTCCACTGAAGAGGTGTTGATTAGGCCAGTTTAGCTGCCTGCGTATTTTGGTCAGCTTGCTGCCTTTCATTCTATTGCATGCATCATAGATGGTTTGTGGTTGAAGTATCTTATGCTTTACCTTGCCCACTTAGGGATCTGGGTGATTAATTAGTGTTGAAGACAGTGCATATACATCTTTTATATTGCAAAAATAAAAAAGTTAGGATGGGTTACAAAAAATAATATGCCTATTTAATGTAATTGTTGCTGGATCTAAATCAAGTTTTTGAGTAATCTTCTCCAATGTCAACCTCATTTACAAGCAAATTTATAGTGAGTGTATTTGCTTTTTAAATTTTGAAAAATCAAGTATGGATAATATTTAATTTGTGGTCAGTCGGGACTTTTGAAAAATGCTTTACAAGCCTTACCCTTTTACTTTCTATCAGTTTTGTAAGATAAAGTGGGTTATAGATCAATTGGAGAGGATAATGAGGGCCTTCAATTGGCAAGGGAATGCTAAGGAAAGGAGGCTTTGTTGTTGAAGTGGGAGAAGGATGCATGCAATGTCCCTAAATTGGGATTCATCTATTTTAATCTTTGATAGTTTTGAAGATAGCTTTATGAGGTTGATTCGATCATTAGAGGAATATAGTTATGAGAATGAAGCATATAATTTCCACAATCCTTTATTCACCATTCCATGATTGATGAAATAGTTATCTCTTAAATACTGGTATGTCTGCATATCTGATATTAATCTGATTATTTCCCTGAATAGATTGACGTTGTTCCTGATTATTGGACTCTTTCTTCATGAGTCGTTAGCCTTGCAAAAGGATGGATAAATACCACCTTACTCGGCTATTCTCAAAGTTGAAGGTAAAGTTCTTATGTTGCAACTGAAACATGTAATAAACAAATGCTGTGTAGTGGCCAGTCTCTGTCATCTAATGATGTACAGAAATGATATAAAAGTTAAAACATAATCATTCCTAGATACATAAGCTTCTCTCTATTGTTGTGTAATCTTCTGTTGTTCCATTCATTCAGCGTTCAGCTTGCAATCTTTGTGCATTGAGTTTTGTCAAATTGGTTATCCGTAGACCAATTCCACTGTGGTTGGATTTCTTTTGATCGTTGTCATTTTGTTTAAACATCCCTAGAACGACACTACTCCAATTGGTTTGATTTGAATCAGGCCTGCTGGATTGACACCCACACTCTTGTCGATCTAGGACCTTTCATGAACACCATTGCACAGGGAAGTCGAACAATCATCTGTACACTTACCGTGAACCATTGTAATATTACCGACACAACAACTAAGTGATTCTTGATCGTTGTAAAATTCCATCCTTTTTTATTTCTCATATCGACTAATATCTGATAGCAATGTCCCTAAATCTTTCCGTATGATAGTAGTGGATAGTCAGATCTAATCGGGGTCACAAAGTGATGCCAATCGATACCCTTAATGGAAACAAATGAAACTAGCCCGACTCCTCTTTTTTTTCCGTCCCCTTCTCCTTCAAGGTCGAACTGTATTTATATCCTTTCATCACCCGAAAAGTCATGTCTTTCTTAATAATCGTATGTCTTTTGCCATCGTGTCCCTTGACCCTTCATCTATCGAACCTTTGAGATTGCTTTAGCCAATCTCTCACAACCTCCTGTTTGTTTGTTAATTGCGATGTTTATTTCTATTACAAAATTGTAAGTCCTGTTTTGAAGTGATTGCTCTCTTGGTAGTAGGGTCGTAACAGTCAACTACCACGTATATGAAGATTATGAATGCAAATAGCTCTATTGGGAGTACGTAACCTCCACATGGGTTGTCCTTGCTAAGTGTAATGTGCCAAAGGAAATGTTCGATAAAGCAGATCCAAAATGGGTACAAAGAATAACCAACATTCCTATCTGATGCCTTTGGAATAAATTTGAACTCACATATATACGATGAAAGGGTTGCCTTTCTAGGGACACGTTTCTTCATAATGATCCTTTCCTAAGGCAAGCCACGTCCTTCATGACAATTGGTAATTGCGGACTTACATATTAGTTACCGCCTTCGTAGTTATAACAATATCAATCAGTTTATAATTTGCAGTTTAGTATTTTTTGTCTCATTTGGCTAATATTTGTTTATAATTTATAATATATAAATTATGTTTATAATATTAATTTATTTTTGTTTGAATATTTCAAGAATATTATTAGTAATAAATTTTAATTAAATAATAATAAATAGATTTCAAATAATCATTTGTTGGTAAAAATTCTATTAATTAATAATTATAATTGCTTCATTTGGGATATATATATTGATCAAGGAGGGGACATGACAATCCAAGTCGAAAGATAGTTGTAGTTTGGAGATTCTTAAACCCATCTTATGTATTAAACTAAAGCTTTCATGGGTATTTTTAATTAGAATTTTAACTTTTGTGAGATTTGACACCTATGTTTTTAGTCATCTCAAGATGATCTACATGAGTAGTCATTAATTTAATGATATTTTTCCTTGTGTATGATGTTAATTACTATAAGGCAAGGGGACCCAGTAACACTTAGTGCCTCGAAGTGTTATTGTGTAGTGGGAGCAATGATGAATTTAATCCGTTGTTTTGGGCTTTTCAGCCTCTGGCCTTTTTTATCACATTGGCAAAGCTTTTGGAGTATGTAATGCTTTATAAGTCACCATTATCTCACAGCTTTTACCAATGTGGGATTGATTGATCTAGGAGGATCTGGGACATTACGAGCGCAAAAATTTGTGAATACTTTTGTTGGCTCATGTGACCCGCCAGAAACTTAGTCATCACTTGCAGAAGAACTGGCGATAATATGACAGTAACTCAACTCCAAGCTTGCCACACAGATTAAATGGTGTCTGTTCTGACAGATCTATTCTGCACAACAGCTACAATGCCATTCCTAGGTAATGACAATACAGGGAAATCTAACCAATTCATCAGAGCAGCTGACAGTCTTGTAACTACACGTGAGTTTTAGGTTGCTTACTGCAGTTTGATCAGTGTAGAAGAAAACATGTACTATTATTGATTTATGATATTGCATGTTCTTTGGAGGGATCTTTTTCTTTTCTTAATTTGCATGATGAGATTCCGTGACACATGGAATATGATAATGCTTTGGAATCTCTATGGTAAAGTATGCTTTGAGGAAACCACACATAGAGTGACGGATGTGTACATCTGGGTACATGATCTTTTTCTTAACTAACGATGAATATTATGACCCTGCATTCTCATTTTATAAAGTTGATTTCAAGCAGGTATTGAGTTAGAGATGGGAATCTGATGTTGAAAAAAGAGTCATCATGATCACAGCCTTAATAAACTTCCAACTCCAAGACATTCTTATTTGAATTTATTTTTGGAGTTCTTTCCTTCACAAGTGTAAAGTGCATATTTAGATGGCACCTTTTCTGTATGTGTTTATAATTTTATAATTTTATTTGATCACAACAACCATTATTTATTTTGGTAGGCCACTGGTGCAGAAATTGGACAGTATGGAAAATTTATTTGTCTCCTCTTAAGATGGCATTTTATTGCTTATTTATTGTGTCTACTTATGAATGAATAAATGAAAGATTTTAATGACGTCCACGAGACTAAACAGTCTATGGGACCAAGATGAACACTCTTAAATTATCTTCAGATTCCTTTCAATGTCCGATCTCCTACTACTGATTTTGATGAGAAGGCTCGCTGTCTGGTTAATCTCATCTTCTTCAAATAACTGGTGTATGTTGTCAACTTTTAAACTATGTTCGTATTGGGTACGAATATCCTCGTAAGCAGAGCATTCCATTATGTAGTGCCATTCCGTTTCCACTGCCCCCTTGTTGCAAAATGTGCAAACTCTTTCTTCCCAAGTTTCCTTGGGTATTTTCCACCTACCGGTCTCACATCTAAGATGATGTGACCCCGTCTTTAGTTGTGCAACCAACAACCTCACTTTTCCTTTGATAGCTGCCCCTAGATATGATTTTTCACCGTGGTCCTTTGCTGGGTTAAACTCTTTGATGTAATACACTTTTTTTCGCCCAATCTGTTTTTTGGGTATATTGAAATAATATCAAGTTAATGTGCTTCTAGTAAACATAAGCTTCAATTGACGAGTTTTATGGAATTTTATAGAGCTTTATAGATTGTGTTAGTAAGTTTAGACCATAGATTTCATTCATTTGTGCATTTTAGAGTTAACATTTGTTCTCCTTTGATATACTAGGAGGGTCATGCCTTCATGATATACAGCAGACTTAACACTTAACTTCTTTAGCAGAGCATTGATATTTTTGTTGATAACTATTTGAAGATTTCCTCTTTTGCCTGTAGTCAATGGAGACAAGCTGATTTTGAAGGATCAACAGCAAGCATTTTTGTCAAAAGAAGAGAAGTCATTACTTACTGCATCATCAAGATCAAATCTTCCTCAAACAGCAGCTGCTTGTGCCCCTCCTGCTTCTGCTCTTCCAATGCCTACAAGCTTAAGTGGTTCTGTAGCTACTTCTAGCATACATGCAGGGTCTGAAAGCACAAGTCATACGACAGAACTGTCACAAATTAAAACCAGTAAATGTTCAGTGGTTGTTCCACCCATTAACTCACAAGAACAATTTCCATTCGGTAGAATGGGAATCTTATCCTCTTTAGCTACAGACTTGCCATCCACTAACCCTGTGTCTAAAGCTTCATCAGGCTCATCTATAGAATCTACTTCTTCAGAAAAGTTGACACTTAATCCTTATGCAAAGGTAAATGCACCTATTTTTCTGTTTAATCTCCATTAAATAATGCATTTTCTTTACTTTTAATTTGAATATAAGATTATCTGTATTATATGGTGCAGGAATTCAAACTCAATCCAAATGCTAAGAGTTTCACTTCATACTATACTGGCATACGATCATCATCTCCTGTAGCCCAAGGTCCTTTACATATGCCAATTGGTGTTCCTCCAGTTCTACATATGCAATCTCTACCTGTGATATTTGGAGAAAGTTCCTTGACACAGCAACCAAAACAATCTGCAAGTATTGGCCCTTACAATAATGCCTTAACTGCTTCAGGAGTCACAACAAGTACCTATC
The DNA here is from genome assembly GCF_030272615.1 of Cryptomeria japonica. Taxonomy (NCBI): domain Eukaryota; kingdom Viridiplantae; phylum Streptophyta; class Pinopsida; order Cupressales; family Cupressaceae; genus Cryptomeria; species Cryptomeria japonica. The sequence goes on from NC_081411.1 coordinate 489,236,173, forward strand.
TGCAACCTGCAGCTATTCTTTCCCCCAGTATGTCAGGCACTAATATATTGTCAAGCTTTCCTGCACAATCTGCTGTCAGAATTTCTGCAGGACAACAGGCAAGCATTGCACATTCATTTTGCACCATGTAATTTTTATTCTTTTCAAATGTTTTGCAAATTATATTCTGGTATCTGGTCTTTGCAAACACCCTCATTGTTTTCTTTGTTTAACAGAAAGAGTGTTTAGTTGTTTATATTAAGAGGAAAAGTATCTGCAAGTACAATACATTTTAATTTTTGTTCTAAAAAATAATCTTGAAGGTCAGCATTTAATAATCACAAATTTTATGATAATCATTCATCACATATTGTATTTCAAGTAATAAAATGTAATTGAGGTAATTACCTCACTAAAATGCCTTTTTCGTGTTGAAAATGGATAGCTAAGTTCGGATTATATTTTAATGATGCCTAGTGGCAATTAAAATATTAATCATATTGTAATAAGGTTAAGCTATTACATGTCTAATAGGGCTGGGCCCAAAATGAAACGTGGTATAACTTGCAATTTATGTAGGCCCCAAATTGGGCGCCAAAAAGGGCAAACTTAAAAATATGTAAAATGGCGGCAATTTTGTTAAAGCCGACTTGGGGAAAACTTGAACATGAATCTTGTATATAAACAAGATTCATTTCACACTTCAAACACAATATTACCTTCATCAAGAAAACATACCATAAGCCGTTTGCCTTATGCGAATTTAGTCAGCGAACTTGGAAGGATAGAAAGCGATCTAAGTCTTCATACTGCTGCAAGTCTATCTGATCATTTGAGAGAATCCATTGGGAAGCTTGCTGGGCAAAGTGGTGTCCTATACTTCAGCGATCTCCTTCTCCAAGTGATGTCGATATTCTGGTCTCTCTAAAGATATACTACAGCTGCATATACTTGGTTTGAATCTGCCCTAGATTGGCACTACAATCAGTTAAGTAATCTGATACATACTGTTCATGTAATCTGCTTATAAATAAAGGAACTGATCTGAATCTTTGATGCTGGGTTTTTCCTCCAAGAGGGAGGTTTTCCCAGGGTATTTGTGTGTTGTGTCGTGTGCTTTATTGTTATTTCTGCTTATTCTCAGTCTGATTATAATTTAATTAATTAGATTAACATCTGATTGCCTAAATTTAACATTTCGTATATTGTTAAATGTTTCAAACAGTCTTTTTTTATAACTTCTACTTTTGTTATGCACATTTATATTCAGTGATAATAATCACATACTTCTGTATTTCTGAGAAAGTCAGCTTCTTTAAAATATGCTTGAGCATGTCATTCATATACTTGAGAGAGAAATTGTATGTAAGATCCCAGGCTAAATTCTATATAATTTTTTTTTTACTTTTTTTTTTCCGAGTTCAGAGTATAGGCATTTTTTCAAACAGTTTGTATGCTGGCTGGTCTGATTAAATGTGATAAAAATCATCATAGATTCACTCCACAATGTCTAGTTTGATAATGACTTCATTACACACCATTTCATTGGAAAATATGATCACTAGGCAAATTTATGTATTATTTTGTATTGCTATTAAAAAGATAAACACAGGGATTTCATACAGCAGATTTAACACATTGAATCTCTGTTGTAATGAGTATAACAAAACTGAAAATGATTACAAATTTTAACCTCAAGGTCTGAGAGGAAGATGCTAGCTGTAAAGACCTGCATAACCTTACTAGTTTTTACACCAAAATTAATTCCACATAAGTTACATCTTTAGAATTTAACAAATTAACATTACAACTTCCCTTGTAATTTAATTATCAAATCTAATAAGAACACATTACATCATAGTGATCAATACAATACAAATGTTCATCATGTAGACCATAATGATATTACAAGTCCTTTGATCGTCATGACTCCTCCGTCTTTGTAGATCAATGGACAAGATCATGGCTGAGGCACTTTCTCCGCCCAACCACAAAGCTTTAGCTTTCTTAGAGTACTTCCTAGCTCGAAGAACTGCTGAACCTGCTTGAAATGCCTAGCAATCGGGTAGTAAGTGGTAGGGGGAAATCCCAGTGCAAGCTTGACTACATGCAATTCATACTCGAATATGCTAAAATGCAATCAAGATGTGGCAGAGAATTAATTGTGCTAGGCAATAAATTTGACTTTGGCCAAAGTACTTGTAACAATTATGAATTACTGGGCATTCACTTCTTTGAGTCCTACATTCGGCACCCTTGTTCTGGAAGATAAGGTTTCTCAAGCACAACCCTACACAGAAAAAACAACTCAACATATATTCAAGGAAACACATCATGTACACGATTTTCTTGTTTGCAATAATGATTAAATAATGCATGTAATGATATAAAATTCCTATATTCAATTGCATGCATTTTATGATGCATAAACAATCTATATCACTTGTGTTGGTTGAAAATTTTGTACACTTGGGAAGGCGTTCAAAATTATGGTTTCAGCCACAAGGTGTGAGTTAAAAACCCTCCTAATTCTAAGGGAAGGCTCCCCCTTTCCTACTATTACAAATTAACTATAACATATAAACACTAATCTAACTTTGGTGTGACAACATCCTTTTCTCTTTTTTCAGATTAGATGATATTCTTTTATCTTTTTAGAAAAGAAATTGCATTAGAGTGACAAATAGAGAAACTTAAGAAATTTCAACAACTACAAAGAGACTTGTATAAAGGAAGCAAAGTTTCCATGAAAGTGCAAAGTCTTCCACCACGTCCCTGGGATGGGAATGTAGAAACAAAAGCTCAAAGTCTTTACTTTTCTACTATCCTATCTACCTTCCACAATTATTGGTATGCACTCCAAACTACTATAAATAGGAACAATTACGAGCACAAAGTCCTGTAAACTCTCTTATTATTATGAATACTTAACTATACTAATTTAATCCTCAATATTTGTAGCACAAAGTCTACAAGAAATTAGATCAAAGCTCTTTCTAACAACCTCACTAAAATCTCAAGTATATGCAAAAAAACATATCACTGTGACATAAGAACACAATGGATATATGAACAAAGCCTCAACACAAAGTCTGAAACTCAAATGTTCTCCTTATATTGCTTGAGAATTCGATTTACAAGTATAAAACACAAAGTCTTTATCGCTGTAAATTTCTGCAGAGTTTTCTTTCTTGTCAAAAAGATCGATATTACATAGAGCACCCTCCAATATATATAGGAGAGGGGCTAAGAGCAAAATGTGGGAAAAGTCCAACTAACCAAGACTTATTCCACAACTAACTATGACTTATTTCAAATTACAGTCCTATTGTCTTTCAACTTGTAATTTGTTAACATGTAATTACAAGTTACAAGAATGCAAGCAATGTGAGTACTTTCAATTACAATTTTTGACATTACATGTAATTTGTCAAAGGGAAATTACAAATTCATAATTGAAACTAATCTAAGTGTCCAAGACACAACTCCATTTACATCATCCTCTGTTTAAGAGGTCTTCATGCCGCTACAAGATGTTGGCACTTGAAGTATTCAAGATTAGTGAAGGCATTTGTCTAGGAACATCAACTTGCATCATTGATAGTTCTTATGTCCTTTGCCAATGAACTCCAACCTCATCTTCTTGCTTGGGGTAATACTGATTTTGCAGGAGAAGTTCTCTCTGTGCATATGACATTGTACTCTTTTCAATTTACATCACTACTGTCATCAACATATGACAACACTAGCTTTTGTTTACTGTCGTTACATGTATTGAAACCCCTTGCAATCGGGTCTCTAGGACCCGATTACAAGTGCAAAAGTATTTAACATTCTTGCAATATCGGCTTGCAATCGGGTTTGGGAGGTCTGACTACAAGTAAAGAGAACTTGCAATAAAGGAGATGGGGTTACATGCTTGCAATCGGGTTTCTAAGACCCAATTGCAAGTAATAATATAATGGCAATAGAAAGACTTGCAATCGGGATTCTAAGACCCTACTGCAAGTAACTTGTAATCGCGTTTCTAAAACCCTATTTCAAGTAAAGTTAACTACTTGTAGTGACAGCAAAAAGTTCCTACTTGCCATGACTGCAAAAAGTTCCTACTTGCAGCGACAACAACAAGTTCCTACTTGTAATGACTCCGAAAATTTCCTACTTGGAATGACTGCAAAAAGTTCCTACTTGCAATGAAGAACTCAAAACCCGAAATTGCACAAAAAGATAGGAAAATGAAAGCAAAAACCAACCAAAACTTGGACAACGATGATAAACACAACCACTATGTAATGTCCCCTTTCGGGATACACCATTATTTTATCCTTTGACAACAATTCTAACTTTAAATTAGAGTTGTAATATATTAATAAATATGGCTTTTATTATAATTAAATATATTTCATTATAAAATTCAAGAATAGTTTGCAGGACAAAACTTATCTCTCTCCTTTGACAATGGGAGTGAATTTCTTCTTGGATGCTTTGATTCCTCTTCATTTCACTGATTTGAATTATATATATTGACTTTGTGTCTGACTTGATGTATATACAAATGATGTCAATATTGTTCTATATGCGTCTTCAGATTATGTACCTCCATACTTCCCTGTTTCAACCCTTTCCCCAACTCGCGGAGTATGATAGCATCCTCATAGGCACTGACTCCTACATGTTTTGATTTCCCTCTTGCTATCTTGAATTTTAATATATATATCAATTCATATTATGAAAGTTGTCTACATCCTTGATCACTGCTGTTAGAAGATCATTGCTTTAGTCGTTATCATCCGAACACTGTCTATGGTAATCTGTATTTTCTTTAGTCCCTAATTGTTTTCCTATAAATCCATAATAAAGGTAATTGTCTTCCTTCTTATACTTTACACTTTGAAGTGATGCCTCTGAAGGACATGACTTTGTCCCTTCATAACAAACCACACCGCTTCTTGATAGTTTATCGATTAGACTTCTTTAATCGATTCCTTTGTAATCTTCCTATTTTTCATTTCGCCTATGAACAACTTTGATTATCGGGGGCAAAGCTAATTATTGGTGAGTCTTTGATATCTTCCAACGTTGATGCCGTCACTAATTATCGAATTAGTCAAAAGATGTCACAATAATATCAATCCCCTGATTAATGATAGTTTGGTGATTAGTCAAGTGTTGTCATCTAATCATAAGGCTTGACAAATTATTGATAAGTAGTTATCGCTATATATCCTCAGATAACTAGTTATCGCCCTCCCTTCAATTGGCTATATATCCTCAAATAAATAATTGCATATAGTTCTATCTTACTGAATGTGTTTTTAAGTCTTTGGATGGCATCCTTCCTACCACTCTTTACTATTCGTTAGCCTACGATTTTCATGTTGTATGCGCCACGCATGGGTACATATGACTTCTGTTGTTTCTATTTGGAGACTTATAGTAGATTCAATCTTGGATTACCAAGGCCAAACATGAATTCCTTCCCCCCACAGTACCATAGTTTCAATATTTTTGTTTTGTTTTGTAAATTATGTTTATAATATAATATTAATATTAATAAATAAATAAATTTCAAATAACTATTCATTGATAATTATTATATTATTTAATAATTGTTTCATTTATGCTATATATAACAATCAAGGAGGGGACGTGACACACTGATGATTTGACATTAACAAATACGATTTTTAAACCTCGTGAAACATGCCTTAGAGAAGAAAACTATTGTTGTCCTCATTTTTTCAAAAAATGAGGACCATTACATAAAATTTTTGTCAAAAAATGAAAATTTTACTCTATGGCATGCTTCTCGAGGCATAATTTCACCTTATCTTTTAGATTGGACTAATCCTTAGTCCATCCTCAAACCACGTTCCAAATTTCATCGCATTCTGGGTCTGTTTGCTACGTCTTTCCTTCAATTTCGGGTTTTTTCTCCATGACTGCAGGTTGGAAATTTTCCTGAAGTTGCAAGTTTTAATGTTTTCCTTTGTTTTAGTCTTCGTAGGGAAATTTCTAGTTAATTACAAATGCACTTTATGAAATTAGAACTTGTAATTTACTTTTTATTTCCCCCTTGTGGCTTTTTGTCTTTTAAGTCATTGTAGGAACTTTTTAGACATATTACAAGTGAACTTTAAATTATAAAGTTTAAATTAAACTTGAAATTCTTTTAAAATGTTCCACTTAAGTGATTTTAAGTTATGGTAGGGGTTTTTCTCCTCCATTACAAGTTTTATAAAATCACTTTTACTTGTAATAGGGATTTTATTTCCCTACTACTAGTTTTATTATTTTAAGTGATTTTACTTGTAATAGGGATTTTATTTCCCTATTACATGTTTTATTTTCTAAGTCACTTGTAAAGGGAATTTTAAATCCCCATTACAAGTTCTTTTTTAAAGTTATTAAAACTTGTTGAGGGGATTTTATTTTCCTCTTACAAGTTATTATAACTTGTATTTCTCTCACAAAAACCCAATTTTGCCTTGTGCAATGAAAATTGACATTTTAAACTTGTAAATGAGTTTTCAAAACCCGATTTGCTCTAGATTGGAGATATAGTAACATTTTAAACTTGTAATATGAAGAAAGGAACCCGATTTTCACTATTACATGTAAAATTGAAACTTGTTGCATTTCTCCAAGAACCCGACCAGCTTCTTAGGCGAATTTGTTGAGAGTTTCCACCGATTTTTGTGGAGAATTTTTAGGAGGAAGAAGGCGTTTTGAATTCTTATGCTATTTTCATGCATCTTGAAACTCTTTCCATGCCATTTGGTGGATTGATTTTCTGGTTTGAAGGCGTTATAACAGCAACGCGTGTTTGCCAAAATACCAAGATTTTGTCCTCCAAAATGCCACGAATCTCTTCTCTCCCATATTGTTTTGCCTTCTCAACCCTAGGCGTTGAGATTTAGGGGAGATTTGACCAATTCTTGTGCCATTTTACAAGGCGTTTTTGCTGCTAAAGACGTTTTTCAAAAACGTGGCTAGGGTTTTGAAGTTCGATTTGTTGCTTATTTAAAGGTTTTAAGTCTTCATCACAAGGATTATTGCATTTCCTTGGAAGAGCATTTGGATTGAAGCAAGGTATGTTTTCTTTTCATTTTTTTTCTCTTCTTATTCAATCTTTCTAGTTGTAAATTTGTATATATGTTGGTTTACCCTAAAATCGGTTTTGTGAGAGAGGTTTTCCCCCTTGGCAAAGCAATTTTTATATTGCATTGATCTTTCCCATTTTCCCTCTTTACTTGCATTCGGGATTTTAAATTCCAATTGCAAGTAGGATGAAAATGATTGATCTTCCCCTATGGTTGGAATATTTTAATCATATTTTGGTAAAATTCCAATTTTCTAAGTGGAAAAATACCAATTCTTTCAAAATCGGGTTTTTAGAACCGGATTACATGTTGAAAGTTCTTCCCATTTTCTTGAAGATGACATTCCCAAAATCCTTCCATTTTTGTTCATACTCATTGCCTTTATCCATACATTCCATTCACACCATTTCCCACATGTCAAAATCTCATTTTTCACTCATTTCTCCATTTTCCGTTTTACAAGTATACTTGCATTTGGGTTTCAAAAATCCGATTGCATGTTTGTTCTTCCCCACTTGTATACTTGTAAAACTTTCCCCAAGATTTGAAATTGGTCAAAGTCAAGTTTCAAGCATTCCCATTTATGTCCCATCTTTCTCTCACAAAGTTGTGAAGCTCAAGGGTTGGAGTTCTTCCCATTTGAAGAAGAAAAATGTTAGTTGCAGCTGATTATGATGTTGCTTTAACACTTTAAGTCTTCATCGCAGCATACCAGGTTGTTCTTCAATGTCAGATTTACCATCATCTCCCATTCCAAAGAAGATGAAGTATAAATATGACAAGTACCAGAATGAAGTTTCCCCTTTACAAGTTTCCTCTCTTTTGGATCATATCAAGGATATGGAGATAGGGCATGTTGACATGTCAGAATTCATTTAAAGGGTGGAGGATCCGCAGGAAACTAATATGCAGCGGTTGTTGGACAACCACATTCATCATGCATCTTCTTTTCCAGTGGCTGCCCTAGAACTTGAATTTGTTCTCGCTTGCACTCACCACTTCGACAAGGAGACGAGAACCATTAGAAATGATGATGGTGAGGCAATAATCCGCCTTGATGCGGATACTATTGAGAAAGTCTTCAGAATACTATCAGCACCTGTGTATATGGAGATTTCAAAGGATGGTGCAGCTGAGTACTATGTCAAGAGGGAAAAGGACTGCAAACGCCACATTAATAGATGGATTCATGAGCCACAAGCCGCTTTCACAAGGTGGGCTAAGTTGTGTCGTTGTGACTTCAAGTGGGAAATTGGAGACATCATCACTCTTCTCAGCAGGATGATGGGTCTTGAGCACTCTAATGTTTTTGAGCCCTGGATGTATTAGTTTACCATGCTCATAAGGCAATCCCATCATATATCATGGGGAGAGATTATCAGTGACGCTTTGTGTGAACAACTTGCAGCAGTCCCTACTACCATCCATGACCTTCTACATGAATTCATACTTAGTGTATTTGGCAGCATCACTTAGACATTTCCCTAGTCTTTCTACCAAGGGTGATCGCTCGCTTATACCTGTGTGGGAATACTATGATCAGCTGCCCTTAAGACCCAACAGATTACATTTCATGAGGGTTCAAGATGCATTCTTTGGTTACTTCATGTGCTAGTTTGACAAGACTCTAAAGAACAGAAGGGTGTCAGGTGAAGCATGGGAAAGAGTGAATGAGTATGGTTGCTTGTTCCTTCAATTCTCGACTTTCATTTATATAAGAGTCGGATGCTACAATGGGCAGCCATACATGCTTCCTAGATACTCGACTGATAAGATTATTCTTAGGGAGTTGGGAAGACAGATCATGGCTGTACATGCATATCAATCTGCCAAAGCTATGGAGACCGAGATGCAGGAGATTAAACTCAAAAGGTTTAAGTTAAGGGCAGATTTTGACTACCGAGGTATGAAGGAAAAGATCAAAAAATCCTTCATACATGTGCATCGCATTGAGGATATCTGGGTGGATCTCCGTACAGAAATGGAGGTTCTTAAGATGGACTACTACAGGCTCACCCTTGAGCAAGTTATTGATTTGAACCTGGTGGACATTCCGCAAGGGATGATTGATGATGGGAATGTGCTTGATCCAGATTATGTCTCACGAAGGGTTGATGAAGCCCCACTTCCTTTAATCCAATGGTCACGTAAAGAATGTACTTCCATTCTTGAGAGATTTCAGCCTATTCAAAGGTAATGGTGTTAGACTCATCAAGATCAAGGTTGGAAAATAAGATGACTCTACAGGGCCTCTTGGACGTAAGTCTGAGATTCAGATTGACAACAAGGAAGGTGCATCATCTTCAGGCACTAGGATCAAATTGCGGGTTAGTCGGGCAATAGTGCTTCCTCCTGAGGAGGTGACAGTTCGTGGAAAAGAAAAGTCCCAGATTCACATTCATGTGACTGATCCCGATGATCCGAAGGAAGGACAACAATTTGATGATGCTCCTAAGTCACTGGCTTCGGAGTCACCTCATGTGATTCCCTCCTCAGTTTCCATGGAGCTGCCTCTATCTCGTCCTGACACAGTAGTGGATGAATCTCCTCAGAATGCTATTCCTATTTCAGTTGTTGAGCCACCTCTTGATCATCAACAAGAGAGCTTGCTGGAAATCTTCGAGGATACTCCTGCATGCATTCATTTGTTAGAGATCGATATCTCTACTTCCGACTTTGAAGAGTTTATGAGACAATCTTCATGCCCTTTGGTTATCGAGCAAACCATGGTTGCCATCCAAACAAATACTTCTCCCAGGGTGACCACGACTGTTCAAATAGAAACTGCTTCTCTTTTGCCTTCAGTAGCTACTGGAGGAGAACTAGTCGTTTTACCTCCATGGCTTAGTTCTTTCACTCCCAAGAGGAAGAAGCAGGAAATTTCTCCTGATGTCTCTGATTATCGGCAACTTAAGCAATCTAGGCCCAAGGTTGCTAAAAAATCCAAGACAATCTCAAGGGTAACAGTTGATAGTAATAAGATGAAGGTGGCTGAAATTGTTGAGCCTCTTGCAGATAAGCCACGTGAGGAAATGCAAGCTCCTGATTACAGGGTTACAAAGATAGAATTGGGTAGACAAACACATCAAGTGGTCAAGCATGATGCCCAACAATTTGTAGCTTCACTAGTACATTGGTATGATGAACTTCTAGCGAAAAAAAACAAGCTAGAAGAGGAGAATAGGCAACTTGTTGCAGCTGTTCATAAAATCACAAAACCTGCTGGTGAAGGGAGTAATCCTTCAAGTTCTTCTGGTTCACAAGAATCAATTCGGGGAGTTGAAAGAGCTGCTCAAAAGGTACAAGCGTTGGACTCTTGGGTGGATCAACTTCATGATCTGTGTGCGCAAGTGCTGAAAGACATATTCCAAATGATGGTTAAGTTGGAGACCATTGAAGAAAAATTGAATCATACCTTCGAGACTTTCAAACAGAACTTGGAAAGGGTTGAAGGTAGCTTGACGTTTTGGCGCAAGATGACTCGACAATAGTTGAGTGTTCTTCAAGAGCATGCCATTATTCCTTCAAGGGTCATGTATCTAGAATTTGAAGAGCTTCTAGAGAACAAAGCCCTCATTTTCAAATCCCTCATTGAAGAGATTGATGACGCAATGAGATTGCGAGTTGAAGTATTCTAAGGTGTTGTTTCTCATTGTGAGAAGGCCTCTTGCAATATCATGAGTCAGAATGGAGAGTTGATACCAGAAGAAGAAGTGCTCGCAGATCTACAGATGAAGATTCATGATGAGTGGAGTGAACAATTTTCAGCTGCCTCAATTGAAGTTTTGATGAAACATCAAATATTCTTGCATGAAATCCAATCTACTTTGGAGAAGAACAACTCTATGCTTCTTCAATGCCATGATACCATTGTGAAGACCATGATTGTTGCCAAGAACAGCCACGAGCCGAGTCCCGTTGAGCTATGAACGATCATCCAGAAGTTCGAAGGATTCATGTCTTCACATGCTGCAACTTAAATGTTTTTCAACACTTAGTTGCATTTTTCAGAATTGTAATCTCTTAGTTGTAGTTTTTCTTTTGACATGTTTACTTGTAAAAACATTTTGTAAATTGCAAGTCAAGTCATTACTTGCACTTTTGTAATTACAAGTAGACGAGTAACAAGTCAATTTAGAATACGACTTGTAACTTTGAATAAGTCATAGTTAGTTATTGAATAAGTCTTGGTGGTTGAGAGAATTTCTCAAGTTATTTAGGATCGTCCCACCTTTTTCTCAAGACTCCTCTCCTATAAATACTTGAGGGGGTCTATTGTAATTTTTTTCTTTTGGAAAGCAAGCAAAAACTCTGCCAACTTTGCAGCAAGGAAGACTTTGAGCTTTATGTGTAAATTGAAGGATTGAAAGGAATAGGAGAAAATTACTCAAGTAGTGAGACTTTGTGCTATATTCTTGAGTTTATGTTCAACTTTACCTTTCTTGCAAGTTTTTCTTAAAAGGCTTAATCAATTTTGATTTGCAGACTTTGTGCTGCAAGTATTGGAGATTAATTTAGTGAAAATAGAAGTTCTATTGAGAAAAGCTGTAAGACTTTGTGCTTACACTCGTTCTTAAGAGAGATTAGAAGTAGATTTTAGAATAAGAAATAGCTGTGAAACTTTGAGCTCACACTAGTTCTTGTTGTCTTGTGTAGAATGAAATAAACTATTTCAGACTTTGTGCTGTCATAATTTTTGAATTTGGCATCATTAGAATAGGAAAGGGTAGATAGGACTTCACAAATTCAAGACTTTGAGCTTGATATTGCTGTCATGTCCCGAAGGAAGTAACGGAAGTCTTTGAACTTTCAAGAAACTTCATTTCCTTTCTTTCATTTCATTTCAAAAAGTTGTTATTGTTGTTTTATGTTAAATTGCTATCACTTTTCTGTGAAGAGAAAATGATATTGGCTTTCTTGAAAAAAGAAGAAAGACTGTTGTTCCATCCTATTTTAGTTTTAGTATTAGATAGATAGGGGGAGCCTTCCCTTAATTAGGAGAGTTTTACTCACACATTGTGGTTGAAGCCACAATTTTGTATATTTCCCCAAGTGTACAAAATTTTCAACCAACAACTATGAAATTTGAGTAAAAATTTGTAGGGATTGTCAATTTTTCAAAATTCAAAAATTGAGACAACTTGAAATTATAACACGACTTAAATGCAATTTTGTTTCTACGCATCTAACACAGTAATAAATTCAATCTCTTAACATTTATTGCCCTCCCTTCAATCGGTTATATATCCTCAAATAAATAATTGCATATGGTTCTGTCTTAGTGAATGTGTTTTTAAGTCTTTGGATGGCATCCTTCGCACCGCTATTTACCATTCCTTAGCCTACCATTTTCATGTTGTATGCGCCACACATAGGTACATATGAATTCTGTTGTTTCTATTTGGAGACTTATAGTAGACTCAATCTTTGATTACCAAGGCCGATCATGATTTCCTTCCCCCCACAACACCATAGTTTCAATATTTTTTTTTGTCTTGTAAATTATGTTTATAATATAATATTAATATTAATAAATATTAATTAATTAATAATATTAATAAATAAATAAATTTCAAATAATTATTCGTTGATAATTATTATATTAATTAATAATTGTTTCATTTATGCTACATATAACAATCAAGGAGGGGACATGACACACTAATGATTTAACATTAACAAATACGAGTTTTAAACCTCGTGTAATATGCCTTAGAGAAGAAAACTACGAAATTTGAGTTAAAATTTGTAGGGATTGTCAATTTTTGAAAATTCAAAAATTGAGTCAACAACTTGAAATTATAACATGGCTTAAATGCAATTTTGTTTCTACGCATTTAACACAATAATGAATTCAATCTCTTAAGATGCACCCTTGTTATCTATTTCCAATTGATAACTGAATTACATAGATTCAGTTTTAAACATTCAAATGCATAGCATTCATGATTATATGTAGATGTTTTCATAATCTACATGCAACCTTGTATGTGATGATCTCATATTTGCAATTGGCAGTAATAAAGAATACCAAATACATATTTCTCATAGCTACAACGAAGATATCAATTACCAAAGGCAAAGACAAACCTGAAGAGCACACAGTTATATTGAGAGGGGGGGTGAATCAGTATAACAGCAATCTTTTACCAATTAAACCTTTTTCAACTTCAATCATAAGTATATAACTTATCTCATAAACATATTCATTGCATACTAACATTCATATGTAATCTATCTAATATGAACACAAGTTGAACACAAAATATATACGTGGAAACCCTTATGGGAGAAAACCACGGTAAATCAATACTTTTATATATTTCTTCTTTTACAATATTTGTAGGCACCAACCTACTAGAGGCACCAACCATTAACACTGTTTGTGAGCACCAACCCATTGGAAGCACCAACTCCCACTTCAGAATCCGTGAGCACCAACCCACTTCACATAAATCTGATTTTCCACCTTGACAATGTTGCTGTAACAACGGATGATGGACATCTAATTTTCTTCTTTTATTCTTTTTTAAATCTGCATATACTTTCCCTTTTATATCTGCATACACTCCTACTCTATATACATCTTTATAAATCTGCACACATTTCCCTTTATATCTGCATACACATAAATCTGTCATACAAATCTGATCATGGATTCTTCACAAGTCTGTCATATAAATCTGTTCATAATCTGCCCATATGCCTGAGACTACTCTTCTCACAGTCTTCTCATAAATCTGCACTTGATCCTCTTTAAAACTCTCCTTATACCTTCAGCACTATACACTGCTCACCTACAGGTCTATATAATTATTATCTTCTCAACATATATACACCCACGACTCTCTTCCTCTCTTTTTATATTTTCATAGTTCACACATAATACCTTTCTCACACACTATTCAAAATGATTCTGATAGATTATTTATATCTTCAGCATACCCCTCCGTAAGAGGTGTGACTCTTTCCAAAGAGTCATTCATATTAAAGACAAACTAAACTTTATTTAATATTTTCTAAGCATGTCGCAACACTTTTTTTTAATTTTAGACTTTTACTTGCATTACCACAGACTTTCATTTATTAATTATATTTCTGCTCTTGGTCATATGTGTCTTATTTATAAGACCACACCTTCTGTATTATCTGTTAAAACATTATCGCACCTTTTTATTGACCCGTACCTTATGAAAGTTAATTACACATCTTTTAACTAATCCTTGTTTCAAAGCTTGCTTATAATATTATCCACATGCTTGTCAATTCACCAAATCGTATCTCTTTAGAATAGTCAAAGTGCTTCATTCATTCTTTAGCCACGTATATTTTAACAACACATCACTATGAAATGAAACGCCATCTTTATTTAATATTAATTACTTCCTTTACTAACTTTATTAAACAAATACTCCCTTTTAAATCGTGAACTTTGCATCTCCTCCATGAATTGATTTCATTAATACATTGCTATTAGTTAATTTTCTCTGTCATTAATTGACTTGCACTCGTCTTCTCACAAACTTTCTTATCCTTATGATTTTTATTTTGTTTTATGTGTCGATACTCCTTGCATATACGTATCATCTTTAGACTTTGTTTATCAGTTTATATTCTATGAATTGCCGACTTGTATGTGGCATTGCTTTTTACTTCAATAAGAAGTCGACCTTTCTCTCCACCAACAAAAGGATCCACTTTCACTCAGTATATTGGCACGGGATCTATATCTCCAACTACTGGGACTGTAATTTATATATATATGATCAGACTATATAGTATGTATGATCGCTCATAATTTGATTGTTGTTCTAGAACATAATCTCTTTATTTCTTCGATCACTGACTTGCTGATTCAGAGTCTTCTTTGTCTCAATGCTATGTTACCATAAGTCTTTGATTACTGTCACTGATTAGTCATGTATTCTGTCACACATTAGTCACTGATTGTCGTAATTATTTCTTCCATGTAGTTGATTATCTCAGTCGACTTATCATTAACACCATCTTTGTCTACAAATGCACGATACTTCCTTAAAGAGTTAACCTTGTCGAATATGCCCAACTTTATTATATTTTTGTAGACTGTTGGCATGAAAATATTTCTTTAATGTTATCATCGATTGCTCAAAATAAGAAGATCTCTGATGTAAACCTCTGATTGTTGTCTACCTTATTTTGACCACTCCATAAATAATTTCTGCCATTTCAATTAGAATCGTTGTCTCACTGTATCTTACTCGATTATGGATGAAGGTTGTTGTAGCATGGATGAAGATCTTTTCTTCTAATTGCATATCGCTGTCTTAATGTGATCACTGTATGGTCAGGCTATAAAACTTCTCATTTGATGAAGTCACGTGCCTCTTTAATCCTTCTCAAACAAGTCACTATTCTCTTATGCAATCACTGTATACTGCCTTAAAATATACAATCACCGTAATTTGTCAATGTTTCCAATACTTTATTTTGAGTGGCGTAGAACGACGAACAATAGGAACATATTTCGTGCCTGTAGCTTGCAACATAATATCATTGACAAGCTGATCTTTATCACCGACAATCCAGTCTTCTATCTTTTGAACTTACTCAGATCTGCACATATTCTTAATGTGAATATGATTAACGTGAATAGTAATGTGTGGATAGTAATGTGTGGATATAGCAATGTGTGGATCTGCCAGTAAATGCAAACTGTTCTCTAAATATGAATTGCATATTGTATCAATCTGCTGGCTGGGAATCAATCACCAACAATAATCCATCTTCAGTCCATAAATATAATACGATTGTAGTATGATGAAGTCTGTCTGCAATGTCATACAATCTGATACTGATGAAGACTTGGTATTAATGTTATCAATGGTTACTGTTCAAAGACATAGTCGACTATCATATGCCCACAAAATCTGTCATATGCTATGTTTGTGCTGTTAGACATCAACCATTAACTCATTATGGTTGCTGTTATGTAAATCAGATGTACGCCATTCTGACACTGCTCATTGTCTAATTTTCTGTCATTACCATGCTCACAGCTTTGTACAGATCTGCTCAATACTTCTCAGATATGCTTATATGGTCTGATAATAATGTCGTCAGATATGCTTTATATTATACAAATCCACTTGACATTCTTATGGAATCAACCAACATATTCTGATCTTCTTTCTGATGTGTATGCTGACTTGTCATAACAACTTCATCTTTTATGATACGCACATATACTCATATACATTGTGAATGTCTTCTTGAATCTTTGACATCAATGACAATATTTCCATCAAAACCATATAATAAAATTAAGATACCTTGAATGCAATAAAACTTGCTTCTTTTCTGCAGTTACCCTCTCATATGACTGCTAACAAACTGGAATCAATCTCTTAATAGAAGAACTTAAATACTAAATACCTTTACTATCTTCTATAGGCAAGATAGATAATCTTCTAATAAATATTGCTGCACTAATATGGCATCCTCCTCCTTGAATGAAAACCCAAATTATCATTTTTGTAGAAGTGTCTTGTGAAGATGAGGTTGCAATTGTTTAAAACTGGTTTTTTAAATCCATTTTAGCAATCTCTATCTTCCATGCAATAGAAGGAATTTGCATGTATATATATATATACACTGTTTTATTCCTATCTTGTTTGCCACACCTAGCTTACCCAAACTTATCCTAAACTCTCACGTAGGGAAGTCTATTTTTCTCATATCTTATCCTAAGTTTTAAAATTAAACTTCCCTCTTTAAAAAATCTAGCCTTATAAAGTTCCCACGTATTATGCATTTTTTTCTTATTTCTTTACTTTCTTAAAAGTTATTTTCTTATAATTAAAGATTCTCTTTTATTTATTTATTTTGTTTTTTATTCATTTTATATTTAAATAAAATGATAATTTTGTTAGTAGATTTTTAATTAAAAGTATATATCTAATATAATTAAAATAAAGAACATGTAATAAAATATTTATAATATTAAATAACTTTTCTAAATAAAATATGTAAATTCCAATATTATTAATAAAATAATAGTTTAGTAAAAAATAAATATATATATTTATCTTATTATTTTTTACTAAGAAAATAATTTTTTAAAAATAATACTTATATTATTAAAAAGAGTAAAAATGCTCCTGAATTCTTCTACTTTGTGTGCAACTAGGGTTTCGGATGGGAGCAAGGATTGCTCTCCCTATGCGAGTGACCATTTTGCAGTCTCTGACTTCACTCCTCCTGGCACGAAGGTGCCAAACATCCCCATTTCAAGCAGTTCCTCCTTCAATACGACATCAAGTTTTTGTATTGTTGTTGGGTTCTCTGGCAATTATCCCTCCTCTAGGGCTTCCGATCGATATGGTTCCAACACTTCTGGAAACCTAGCATTTGGTGACGACACTACCAAGGCAATAGCTTCGTTTATCTGGTCACGGAGTCCTGAACACTGGTGGGATTGATGGCGAAGGAAAGGAAGGCCCCAAACCATTCCCTACGGGTGACTTGGATCGTATTCTGTCATTTGGCGTTGGGGTCTCAAGAAACCTCAAATCTTTCGTTGGAACGATGGATGCTCCAATAGTCGATAATGGAAAGCCCTTTTCACTCTTTGTTAACTCGGATAAGGAAGCTTCTGAGGATGCTAAGACTCACACAATGCATACCTTAATAAGCCGATTTCATAATTTTCGCCCAATCTTGTAGAGTTAAATAAATGTATTAAGTAGAAATGGCAACTAGTTCTCATTGGCGAGATCTGTATTGGTCCTTGTGCGAAGGGCTTCTTCGATGTAATCTGTGCACTTTTTGAAGACAGACATCTATTGTTACAAAAGAGTCCATGGATGTGGGGTGACACCATTTTGTGCATGAAAGCCTGGTTTCTAGAATTTGATCCATTTTTAGAAATATCAACTGCTGTTCTAATATGGGTGCGCCTACCCAACCTTCCACCGCATTTGTGGGGCTTGTGTTACTTGTTTGCAATGAGGAATTCCATTGGAAGATTTGTCTCCGGGCCTACATCTTCAATTCAAAATCAACTTTCACTCTTTTTACATCTTTCGCATTTGCTCGCATTTTGGTGGAAATGGATCTTTCAAAACTTTTACCGACATAAATTGAAATCAAATCTTGCAGTTGCTTGATTATGAAGGAATACCCTTCAAGTGTTGAATATGTTATTGCATTGGGCAGAGTGCATCAAAATGCAGCAAAAACTTCTATTGAACCCAAAAGGAGCAACACTTGGTGGGTTAGGCCTAAACCCTGTCACCATTATATTTCTCCAATTGCTAGCGATGCTCCTAACACATAATAGGTTTTTGCATTGGTAGAAACTCCCACTGACCTGGCTAAAAAATCTTCAGGGAAGGTTACTTCCTCATTGACTTCTTGCAACTCAGCACTCAATAAGGCCTCTTCTGATGTGGTGGATCCTCCACAATGCAGTGACATAGTAACCTTGGCCCTAGGTGTCAACCATCCTTTAGACTCTTCAGCCCTTGATGCGGGTTCCATTTCTCCTAGGGTGGCTAACACTCCCTCTCAAGCTTCACCTCATCCACTAAAGAATTCTTTTGAGGGAGACAAAGTGAATGCATGGCACATAGTCTGAAAGAAGAAAAAGAACTCCAACAAATGTGTAGATGTAAGCAATAGAATGCTTCTCTGGTCTCACACCAAATCTAGGGTTTGACCTTTCAGCGTTGATTTTAATTGTTTGTAATCTGTTATCTTTAGCAGTAGAGTAGATTTTGTTTTCGATAGTGGCATTAGAAATCAGTAGTTTAGGTGGCTATTAGATTTTGGGTTCTTTGGCAGTAGGCCTAGAGCCACGTTGCTTGGTTTGCTGATAAAATCTTTTGTAATTTTTCATCAAATTAATATATTTCCGTGGCCTTGACTGCATATCACCGATAAAAAAAAAACAATACTTTTCTTTTAACACAACAACTACTTCATCAAACATTTAATGTAAACATGGATATTGAAAACAAATTATTAAACACTTACATAGCTATTTAATTCACTAACTTCCATCATTTTTTTTAAAGTCATGCAAAGCAACATTCAAAACCTTTAATGCAACTACATGTCTACGTGGTTTGTGCATAGGATTTCCCTCTCATACCACTTATAACTAGAAGGCTAGGTTACCTCTACCTCAACCATGATCTCACCTTCGACGAAACCTACATACACTCACACTCACTTTTCTATTAGAAGTTTGGGTCAATATTATAATCAAGATGAAAATAACATATATATTGCATCATTCCCATAATTAATCAATAAAACATTATAAGCATGTGTTGGTTGAAAATTTTGTACACCTAGGGGATGTGCACAACTGTGGTTTCAGCCACAGTGTGTGAGTATAAACCCTCCTAATTTAGGGAAGGCTCCCCCTTTTCTAATACTAATTTAATCTAAAATGGATGGGACAACAACCTTTTCTCTTTTTTCAGAAAAGATTATGCTCTTTCTTCTTCATAGAAAAGAAGCGACAAGTATGAAGTGATAACAACAACAAATTTAAATGAAATGAAGAGAGAAGAAATGAAGTTTCCTGAAAGCACAAAGACTTCCGTCACTTCCTCCAGGACGGGAAAACAACAATCAAGCACAAAGTCTTGAATTCCTAAATTCTTATCTACCCTTTCCAAAATAATGTAATAAGGAAAATCTACAACATATAACAACACAAAGTTTGCTATTATGATGTAATTGTAACTACGTGGTATGAGAATCACTACAAGCACAAAGTCTTGTAACCTTTCTCAGCTTTTAACAACAAACTAAACTGATTCCACCTTTGGTATTTGCAGCACAAAGTCTGCAGATATCTTGGGTAAAGCGCTTCTTAACAATCTTCCATGACATCAAATAAGTACAAAGAAATGCTCCAATATGACACAAAAACACAAAGGACACAAAGTATGGCTTCAACTTTAAGTCTGGTTCAATTTTACCTTGGTCATTTCTAGTTTGACCATCACTTGGAATGTTTCTTTCAACACCTGAGCACATAGATCAGAAATCTGATCTACCCAAGAATCAATTGCTTGCGCTTTTTGAGCAGCTCGTTCAATTTCTTTGACTGATTCTTCTGAGACAAAAGAAGTTGCAGGATTGGGCCCTTCCTCTGAAGATTTAGTGATCTTTTGGATCACTGAGATAAGCTGCAAATTTTCCTCTTTCAACTTGTCTTTCTTCACCAGAAGTTCGTCATATTGTTGCACCAATGAAGTCACTGAAAGCTGAGCATCATGCATGACAACTGTATGTGTTTTCTTACCAACTTCCCATAATCAGAAACTTGCATCTCTTCGTGTGGCTTGTCCACAATTGGTTCAACAAATTCTGCAACTTTCATTCTGTCGCTATCTACTATCACTCTTGAAACTGTTTTAGCTCTTTTAGCAGCCTTGGGTTTAGACTTTTTAAGTTGCTGAAAATCAAAGATGTCAGGAGAAATTTCTTGTTTCTTTCTCTTAGGAGTAAAGGAACTTAGCCATGGAGGTAAAGCCATCGAATTTGTCTCAGAAATAGCTGGAGGCGGTGAAGAAACATACTCCATTTGGACTACAGTTGTTACCCTAGGAGAAGTTTTTGTCTGAGCAACAATCATTGCCTGCTCAGCAAGCAAAGGATGTGAGGATTCCATCATGATTTTCTCAAAATTTCCTCTTCTGTGCGAATATCAACCCAGATGTCTTCTATGCGATGCACATGTGTGAAAGATCTTTTAATCTTTTCTTTCATGCTCCAGTAGTCAAAATCTTTCCTTGCTTTGAATCTTTTGAGCTTGATTTCCTGCACTTTAGTCTCCATGGCTTTAGCTTTTGTAGACGTCATGAGGGAATATCAACCAATTTGTAATGGGTTACTTGATGATATCCCCATTCCATCTTTGTGTCGAATTGATTGTTGTGCATGAACTGCCATGATTTGTCTTCCCAACTCCATAAGGATGATCTTGTCGGTTGGGTATCTTGGAAGCATATATGGCTGCCCGTTGTAGCATCCAACTCTCATATAGGTAAAAGTTGGGAATTGAAGGAATAAACAGCCGTATTCATTCACTCTTTCCCATGCAGCATCTGACACTCTTCTATTCTTCAGTGTTTTATCAAATAAACACATGCAGTGACCAAAGAAAGCATCTTGGACTCTTCTGTAATGAAGTCTACTAGGTCTCAAAGGCAGCTGATCATAATATTCCCACACAGGCACAAGCGAGCAATGACCCTTGGTAGAAAGACCAGGGAAATGTCTGAGTGATGCTGCTATATATACCAGGAATGAATTCATGTAGAAGGACAAAGTGGTAGGAACTTTGGCAAGCTATTCACACAAAGCATCACTAACAATCTCACCCCAAAAGATGTGCTGGAATTGCTTGATGAGAACAATGAATTGATACATCCATGGTTCAAAGATATTGGAATGCTCCAAACCCGTGATCCTGCTTAAGAGAGTAATTGTGTCACCAATTTCTCCCTTGAAGTCACTGTGAAACAACTTGGCCCACCAGGTAAGACAAGTCCGGGGTTCATGAATCCATTTATTAATATGATGCTTGCATTCCTTCTCCCTTTGTACAAAGTACTCTGCTGCACTTTCTTTTGAGATTTCCACATAAACAGGAGCTGTAGGTACTTTGAAAATCTTTTCAATGGTTTCAACGTCTAGGCGGTTAACAACTTCTGCATCATCATCTCTGATAGTTCTGGTTTCTCGATCAAAATGAGCAGCACAAGAAAGAACAAATTTCGGCTCGAGGGTAGCCACTGGGAAATAAGAAACAAGATGAATGTGACTGTCCAATAAACGCTGCATATTGTGATCTTTAGGCTTTTCAACCCTTTTAAGGAAATCTGACATATCCACGTCCAATTTATGTATCCTTAATCTCCTCCAATCAAGAAGAAACTTGAGAAAGAGAAATCTCGTTCTGGTATTTGTCATACTTGTACTTCATCTTCTTATGGGAAGATGATGCCGGCAAATCGGTCATTGAACAGGAATCTGTAACACTGCGATGAAAATCCAGAAGTGTCAAAGCAACATCACGATCTACAAAAGAAGCCATATTATCTTCTTCAAATGGGAAAAATTCAGACCCTGGCCCTAAAGCTCTCGAAGGAGTGATGAATAACCAAGAGACTTTAAAGGTATTGCTTTTGACCAATTTCAGATCTTGAAAGGTATACTGCAAGTATGAAAAAGGGGAAAAACTCACGTGAAGACATAGGGGAGACTGGAGAGGGACCAATAGTTGAACGGGGTCCAATAGTCGTTATAGCAATTGTGCTCATAATATCCAATCTTACCACAAATTTATACTATATATCCGAGTTACCGGGTTCGGCCCCCTAGACCCCTGGTATTGGTCCGGTCCGATCCTTGTTCAGGGTTCGGGTCTGGTTCGCCTGTGGTTCGGACAAGGTTCGTGATTCACGGGCCTGGTGCGAACTAGGGCGAACCCAAGAGGACCCAGGGTTGAACCCAAGAGGACCCAGGTCGAACCTAGGGGTCTGACAACCCAAAAATGGAATTATTTTTTGCAAAATTTAATTTTTTTTTGCAAAATTTAATTTTTTTTGAATTCCACCACATAAAAAATTAAAATATGACCCTTAAAGTGAGTTTTAAAACATTAACTTGGCTCATTTCACACAAGCAACATGACTACAAGCAAGGGGAAATGAAGATGTGGGATATGGAGCCAAAACATACTGATTTGGATGATTCCACTTCTCAGCTTGTTGCATTTGATGACTCAGATAGCGAGCAAACTTAAAGTGCAAGTGCAAGTGTCATTGGCATTGACATTGATTCATCTAATGTCAATGTCAATGATGAGGACGAGGAGAATGAGGATGACGAATTAGAGAATCCATTTGATGATCAAACTTTAAATTGTTGAAAGTTGAAACAATGCTACTTGAATATTTTATCATTTTGTTATTTTATCATGTATATGATGCTGTTATGGTATGATCATGATGCTATGATTACAAGTTTATGTTGGTTTTGTTGTTTTTATGATGCTATGTGACATGCTAATCTTAATTCATGCTTATAGGCTGCATATATATATATAATTTACATGTTTTTGTACTATCGAACCCAAACGAATCCAAACCCCCTTTTCAAAATTTTTCCGTACCGGCATACCGGTTCTTCGAACCCGAACCCAAACCCGAACCCGAACCCGAACCGGCAACCTAGCTATATATTAAAAATAAATAGTCCACATGTAAATAAAAAAATAACTAAATGTTTGTCAAAATAGACGTATACTTGAACACATAAGACCCTATAAATGTTATATAAAAAGTACAAATATACATTTATTAACAAATGAAATAAATAGTTTTTTGTTTAAAATAAAATATCATAACTATCCACTATAAGTGTGTCATTTAAAAAATAAGATCCTCATTTAATAAAATAAGATACTTGCTTAAGCAAGTATTGTTGTCATAGTGAAAAAATAGTATTCCTATGTGTACAACTATTGGGGTAGCAATGTATATTCATTGGAGTATTTCATATTAATAATATGTCCTATCACAAATCTAAAAGGTGAGCACAATAAATACCTTGTATTTTTCCAAGAAATGAGAAGGATTTTCAACAAGTTTTAGTGTTCAACTATTGGTCCATTTGTGTTGGATATAAGTTGTATTTTATATAATAATGTGTTTTTTCCTATAACATCAAATATTTTTTTTTGTTCAACTATTGATCCATTAATGTTGGATTTACAAGCTAGAGATAACAAATATTGTGGCTACTAATATGTATTTGGTCCATTTATGTTGCATATAAGTTATACTCTAAATAAAAATATGATATTTTACTAACAAGAAATGATATATATTTTTTCAATTACTAGGCATTTTTAGATTTTTGGTTGAATCTTTAAAAAGTCATTTTTTGCACACTTTGCAGTAGACGTGTTATTTTGATGAGTTGCATGATGAGTCGCGCCTTCAAACCTTAGTTGTAGATAGTTAAGTGTCAATTTTACATTTATAAAAAAAAATGGAAGTCTTACGATATTCCATATGACGGCTACATGTTGACGAAGTTAGCCCTAACTACTACTGGTCCCTCTCCCCTAACCTCAATAGGGTTTTAAAATTCCGATTGTGAGTAGATTCATAATGGAAAAAATGAATGGTGTGACGAATGATCGTAATGGTGGGAATAGGAATTTTGACATGAAGGAAATGATGGAAAGAATGATGGCAAACTTATGTGACCATGTACAGGTATGGATAGGGATGTTTTCAGCTTGGCAACTTGGATAGAGGGAAAAGCTTCTACTTGTAATCAGATTTATAAAACCCGAAATCAAGTGAATGAGTTGAACACAACATTGTAATTTTGTAAAAAGAATATATACTCTTTTACCAAGGGGAAGGTCAATGTTATCACTGTTACTTGTAATTGGGTTTCAAAATCCCGAATACAAGTAATATGAAAAATTTGCAAGAGGGAAAAATCATACAAACTACAAATTGCTTTCAAAAAGCAAAATGACTTGGGGAGATCCTATGGAAACCCAAAATTAGAGAGAGAGCATGATTATTTACAAAAATTTGATCAAACAAGAACACAACAAAACTAAAAGCAAACAAAACAACTAAAGAAAACAAAGAAAAGCTGCAAAAACGTACCTGGCTTGATCAAAAGCCCTAGACAAAAATAAATGAACAAGAGAAGACCCGGAGTGCTTTATAAATAGATAATGAAGTCACCACGTCACATTCCTTATTGCAGGAAAAAACGGCTTGGCATTCAACTCAAAGCACAAAAATTAGCAAGGAAGGAGAGTCCCATAAGGCGTCAAACACATATCATTGAATGTTGAATGCAAAACGTGTCACAATATGACAAAATTCGTGGGCAAAACGCCAAGAAATGCAGAGCTAATACAGCGAATATGGAAGCAAAAAACCCCCATATTGGTATGCAATTAAGATGCCATCCTAATGAGAATCGGGTTCCAAGTTGAAAGCCACAACAAATTCGCTGCCCTTGGAGAGGAAAAACGTGGTCGGGTTTCTAGAATTCGACTTCAAGCAAAGGGCACAAGATAAGATTTGAAGCAAAGAAATATGTAATCGGGTTATAAAAATCCTACTACATGTTTTAAATAAACTCTCTTTTCCTTAAAACCTCTAAAATTGGGTTTTTGGGAAACAATAAACATACAAAAACATAAAAAGCACATAATAAAAATAAACACCAAAGACTTTAATCAGGTTTCAAAAATCCGATTACAAGTTTTAAAAAAAAAAAAGAATAAAGAAAAGTAGGAACTTTTAAGAGAACTTACAAGTTCTCATAAACTTGTATTTTAATATTCACTTGCAGTATGACCAAAAAGTCCCTACAAAACAACTTAAAAGACAAAAAGGGGAAATGGAAAAGAAATAACAAGTTACAAGTTACACATCTTTTAGAAACTTTCACTTGTAATTGTTTGAAAAAGCTCCTATAACTTAAAAACAAAAAGTCTCATATATTTGCAAAAGAAGGAAAATTTCCCACTCCCAGTCCAGAGAACAAAACCCGATTTTGGAGAAAGACCAAGCAAACGAACTCAGAACGTGATGAAATTTGAAACGTGGATCAAGGATGAACTGAAGATTAGTCCAGTTCAGAAAGGAGCAAGAATTTTGCCTCGAAAAGCATGCCTTAAGAGCTAAAATCTTCATTTTTGAATAAAAATTTCAAAGGGGTTGTCCAATTTTATGAATACAAAATTAGGGACAACAGCATGATTAATTAACACTACAAATTAAACATTACGAATTGGGATATGACACTAGCTGGAAGTTCCTTAATAACAATTGCTATTATGTATGCTGCTGTAGATGCATTAAGAACTCTGTTTTTTCTGCCTGAATGTCTGAAATATAAATTGACTGCCTTTTGCTGTTGTACAGCTCACTTGCTAGTGCCACACAGGATGCAATCCACCTAAGGGAGCTTATTTAGCGTAGGAAATGATGTGGCTGGCTCAAAAAGTACCTTTTTAATTTATGATGCCTTTTCTAAGGCTGAGATATTACCAAAAAGCGGTACAGCAGAAATAATAGAGTCCTAATAGGTTTAGGACTGTTTAATAATCTAACTTTACACTTTCAAATCACCAAAAAGTGTTGCACTACTTTGTAGTTTTCTTTTATATGCAACAGCTGGAGTAAAACAAGTCCTAATTGC
Organism: Cryptomeria japonica; assembly: GCF_030272615.1. Classification (NCBI taxonomy): domain Eukaryota; kingdom Viridiplantae; phylum Streptophyta; class Pinopsida; order Cupressales; family Cupressaceae; genus Cryptomeria; species Cryptomeria japonica. The sequence goes on from NC_081411.1 coordinate 489,262,503, forward strand.
AGTACGACTTCTCAATATAAAGTTTCTTTTTCAACTTGCGTTGTCTTTTGACTTAAAGCCGAACAAGAATTTGCTAGCGATTGGATTTTGGAGTGTCCAAACTGCTTCGGGAGTCTAAAAACCACTTCAAAAATTCACACATAGAATTCATACCTATTGCAATTCACCTTTTGGGAAATATAAGAATGTCTACCGAGCTGCTGCTGATTTTATTTATAAACCTTTGAGTGCCACGACTTCCTTTTGTTATTTATACGTAAGCTCAGTGCATTGTTTATATGCATGTAATTCTTTCGAACGAGGGGTAATGCAAAAGTCTGATCCTTTTTGGATGGATTATGATGCCACCCCTGTATGTAAGATAGAGGAGATTTCCTTTTTAAGAAACTAGAACACCTTCAAATAGTTATTATTTATCTAAATGTGTTGCATTACTTTTCGTGACTGTGTAAATTGAATGATTGAAAATGGTAATGCTTTGATAATTATGTTCATCTCACAAACTAATCTATTCAATTTGCTAAATGCAGGTTGGACAATCTGTCAATGTACACCAGTCCATTGTGTATAATTCACAGTCACTTCCAATGCACTCCGCATCAGCTTATATCCACCAAAATGGCCAATTGGTATAGCTTATAACTTTTTGTATTTAAATGTGTTACTTCTGTTGCACCCATTAAAATTTTCTAGAATTGCTTTTGGCACTTTGCTTATTAAATCTTATGGAAATTTGGTGTTGGATTTCTTCATTGGAACCTAATTTTTTATGCTTGAAATCTAGATCCTAGAATTATTTACAAAGAAGGTTCTAATCTGTCTTTCAAATGACAGTATCCACAACAGATGATGTTTGGTCAACATGGACAAGCTGTTTATATAACACCATTTCCTCAGGTAAGGTAAATTCTCATATCTTAATTTTATCTCCTAGAAGCTTATGCATTTCTTATTTGTGCTATCATAATCCACATCATTTATTATTTTTCTTGAGATATCCTGGAATTTCTGTGAAACTTGTGTCATGTCATGATGTCATTTTGTTGTTATTCATCTTTGCATACTCTGCTCATTTGCTGCAGAATTTTATTTTTGAAGTATGTGAATAGAGAGGTCATTTTATAAATTTTATGATATCCTATACATAATTCACACAAAATGTGTGCCTGCAAAAGGTAAGGGGGCGAAAGATGTAAAGATGACGTGTGAACAACTTACCTACTTAAGAAAATGAAAATGGTTATGATATGTCATGCCCCGCCATGAGGCCCAGAGGACAAAGCAAGATAGACAATGAAAAAAGTCAATAATTTTTTTTTTTTTGATTTCCTTACACATGCAAGAGAGATACATCCATCAAGATAAAGAGTGATACACAATAAACAACTAGCAATTGTCCTCAAGGCCCCATAACGATGTAACTCATGGTTGTTCATCATCCAATAAACCCAACAATAACTGCTATACAAATTACAACATTGATCATTTACATAGGTACAAGATACATATTACATTGCTTGAGAATTTGCATATGAACATCAAAATGCATTACAAAGGATCCATAATGGTTCCATTTCCAAGAGTACATGAAGATATACAATACATACATCTGCATCCATAAAAAGGTCTCCAATCTTTCACGAGCCATCACGGACATGAAGCTGAAGGAGCCAAAACCCAATGGGTGCAAATAGCACTCCACCCAACCATGTGGTACCACAAGGTCCATCCCCCGTGCTAGGAGGTATCAGCTAGACCCACAAGGCGGTAGCAAAACATACAAGGGTACCATCTTGACTCACAAAAAGTATCAAAGAAGCTATGCTTACAAGAGACTCACATGAGAACCCACAAATAGAATACACATGAAGCGCACAAAAGAATCAACAAGACAGATTACACATGAGGCTCATAATAGTAACATCACAGGAGACACAAAAGTATATCATCCAACTTCCAGAGGCTCAAGCAATCCAAAGGAAAATAACGAAACACAAGTTACCATTAGGTGACATTAGGGAAGAGTGTCATCACTAGGTTGTCATGAGTTACCCTGGTAGGTCTTCACTAGGTCTCGGCCCCAATCATGGGTTACCCTGGTGACCTCTCTTGACCCCGGGCCCCCATACATACACTAGTGGACCACACCAACTTTTTGTGGAATCAAGATTGGTGGAAGCCATTTCAGGCCCTTCTCTACTTACCCCAAACCTATACGAGCGTTTGCGGGAAAAAGACGCAACAAAGAATTATCTTTATTAATGTGAACTAACTACCAACCCAAGTTCATTAATTAGGTTATCACTTGATTACAAAACATCCATTGAGTTACCCAGGCGACCACTTTGGATCCCGACCCCCAATGAAAGCCACTCCCCCTTGACTTGCACCTAGGAATCAAAATAAATCACAAGGCCATTACACCCAAAACATGAGGTGACAAGATTCGAACCATAGCAAGGCTTAGCCTAGTTGCTAGAAAATGATAATTATCCAGTTGGTTCAAAGCAACAGGAAAATAGAACCCATGCAAAACACGAATCTCTTAACATTCAGAGACAATGAGAAACATGAACAAAAGGAACTCTAACACTATTCAAGCCTCTGGAGTTAAAAAGGCACTTAAACATCAAAACCAAAATCAAGAGATACAAGGTCTCATGAATCCAAACGTAAAAGTATGCAATCTCAAGTAAGATACAAAGAAAACATAATCTTGTCTAAACAATTATTAATTCAAGTCATTATAAATTTCAAGAACCCAAATTATAAACCATTATAACTCATTACATTCCTTTTAATAGCGTAATAAAACTAACATCTCATTATTCAAACATTTAAGATAACAACATACCCTATTACAATTTGCTATCCAGATTTGGTCAAATACATATTACAAGAAGGAAACCAGAGTTCAAAAGATAAAATATACATTTCATTAGTCCTAGAGAAAACTTAATCACATGATGAATTAACATATGCATAAATCTAATTTCATTTACTTTCTCAAGTATATGTCTGAATTCTAATTAAGTCTATATTTAACAATTTTTCATAGATAAATATATTCCGCAACTAAACTCTATACTTCAATCTTATTAATCTAAATGAAATCTAATTTTTTATCTTTAATTCCATCTTTATCAATGTCTAACTATATATAACCAACATACAACTATTTACCCATTTTAATATCTTAATCAAGACTTAACTTTATTTATCCCAAAATAAATCTATTATGCCAAAACAATACATTTTCCAAATGATAAGCATATGAAAAGTATTTATCAAATCCTTTGGCAATTATCATGTACGAAAATATAAACATTTACAAAATAATAAATAGTACTGGAATATATATATATATATAAACTTAATTTTAAATAATAATAACCTTAAATAATAAGAGGATTTATTTATTTTAAAATATATATTAAACTGCATAGAATGCCGCTACGGGTGGAAAAAGCCTCACCGTGGGAAAGCCTAGGGGAGATGGATCTCCCCACCACCGTGGGTAATCCCACGGTGGGTGGGGTATCCCACCTCAATGGGTTCCCACGGTGGGTGGGGTATCCCACCTCAATGGGTTCCCACGGTGGGTGGGGTATCCACCCTGTGGGTGCCCATGAAACTCCAAAACTCAATCACCAAGACAAATAATATGCAAGCAATAAATTTTTTACCAACATAATGAAAACTATCACATAAGAGAGTAACATCTAGTCACAAATGCCTCCAAGAAATCAACCAAAGTCAAAGTAAGTTATACGGAGTCTGATCGAGGGAGGGGCACTACATTCTCCCCCCCTAAGGTTCATATTGCTCCTGGAAGTTGGAATGCTAAAACAGGATCAACAAGAACACGTTAGTCGCAACATATGTAATGTCCCCTTCTCACTGATGTTCTTTCAGAGGTCCATTAGCCTATTCCTGAGACCCGTAGGCTAGGTGGAATGAGTAATCAGGGTCTAGCATCAATGAAACGAGGACTTACTATTTTTAGTAAGTCAGGGGATGACCGTTCTGGTGCCATTGTCCGACCGAGCACTCCTTGTTTTGCCTCTGGACGCGATGATCATATTTTTCTGAGCATTAATACTTGACTTACTATTTTTAGTAAGTGGCTGGGTGGCACATTTCTATTTTTGGCAGTAGACAGGGGTCTGAATTCTGCAGCAGTTTGTGGTCGTCTGGGCTCAGTTTCATCTTGGAGGTGATAATAATCAGTGCGGGAGATATTTGCAACATAATTAAATATTATTTCCTTTCCTAAGGTTAATATTTAATTAATCTATTTATTGGCTACTGGTTTATTAAATTTGGGATTAATGCCTGTTTAATCCTAAGTTTGGGCGAAATTCAGTTATTTTATGGGATGTGAAATATTTTTTAAAAAGGGATATTATTTCACTTTACATCGCCATTTTGTGCCTAAGTGTCCAACGTGGGCCCTCCCCTCTCTTGGGTGTGACTTTTGACTTAGGAAGTTGGGCGCTACACTTGGGTCCACATGAAAGTGGAATGAAATTCAAATGCAAGCGTGGAATTTGGAGGGATGTCATTTGGATTTGAAGAATGAAGTTATAAATATGAGGCTTGGGTTCCCATTTGCACCATCTTGAAAATCTGTAATGTTATGCTGCTGGATTGGCGACAGAACTTGAGGCTTCGGAGTGCGTCTCCCTAGTGCTACCCGGTTTTGTACTTGAAATACAGTACCTAGCTGTGCCTTGTATTCTTCTATCGTTTTCAGAGCTTTGCCATAGACATCTTGGTGTTGCAACGATTCTGGACTTGCTGGTTTTGCCTGTGGCTGAAACACATTTTTGCTCACATCTCTCTGCTGGAGCGTCTGATAGTTATGGGTATTATTCCTATCTTCCTTCCCAGCACTGGCAAATAAGTTTGTAAGTTTTTAGCACATTTGTTTGAGTATTGATTTAATTATGCAAAATCGAAATTCCTAGTCTAGGTGTGAGTTTTTTGGGTTGCATTGGGATGCGTGCAAAATAAAAAAGGGTTGTTTGGGGTGTGTCTGTGATTGGTTGTCATTGTATTGGATGTACGGTGGGATTGGGCTTGATTTGAATCAATTCGGGTAAAAATTGAGTGAGTTATGAGTATTTTCATGTTTTCATGGGTTGCTGGAACTGTACTTTCAGCCTGCAGAGCAGTGTAACAGAAAATTACAGTATTGTGGAGAAATCTGCAGTTAATCTTCTCATCTCATCTCCATATTGTAAGGATTGTTTCAGTTTTACTGAGCATCCCATTCTATCTGCTTTTATTTGTAATTCCCACTGCATAAGTGGAAGAGGCTGGCTTGCCGCCTTCTCAGTTTTGTAATTCAGTTTTCTTTGATAAATAGTCCTCCCGCTGAAATATGCGGTAGAGTGATGTTTTAATGTAATGTCCTCCCGCTGAATAAGTGGTCGAGTGATAAGTTCAATGTTTTGGTCCTCCCGCTGAAATATGCGGTAGAGTGATTGTTAATGTAATGTCCTCCCGCTGAAATACGCGATAGAGTGATTGAACTTCAATTTCTTGTAATCTTTCCCTTGGTCGGTTCACCGCCAAGAAGTTTAGTTTTTATTCTGCTGGATAAGCAGAAGGGGATGGCTTGCCGCCCATGCAGTTGTAATGTTCAGTTTGTTTATTGATGCTGACGATCCCCGGAACACCGTATGCTCTCACCCTCCCAGTCTGGGCTCTCGGTGAACAAAAGGTGGAAGGGTTCCCTTTTAGTTGTTTTGCTTATTACTCTAACCTTAACGGGTTAATTGTTGTGGATGAATTGCTATTGGCCTGAAAAAACAAAAAACAAATTAGTGGGATATTACAACATATATATTTAATATTCCAAAACAATCATACCATAGATAAGCTCCCAGAACATGATTCATTTACTAAGTTCCTTATCTGAAGTCAACAAATTATAATGTATAACATCATCACTTGCTCTTTTCAAAAGAAACATGAAAACACTTTCTTGGCATCATTAAAATAATAACTATATACCTTTATTCTACATCCAACACTCGCACTCGACAAGCAAAAAGTAAGAAGCATATTTAACTTTATCTTAGAATATAACACAGTCAACTAGATCCAGTTTCATATTTCATCCTAATATACCTTATGGTACAAAAGATTACAATGAGCTTAATCAAAGAGAATGCACATAGTTTCCTTAAATTACTGACAAAACTGTTTGTTTTCCCAACATGCCTAGATCCACTCTCTGCGGCGTCCTCCCATAACACACTATTAGAGGTTCAAGCGAACATGATAGAAATAACACTTAACGCATCACAAGGGCCAGCTAATATGATCATTCAGAATGACCACTCAGAACAAAAGAGGAAATAAACAAAGAGATAAAACTATCAAGCTCAACATAAATTAATTGAAAATGCCGGCAACTTCGAAAGTCAACAACACCAACAACACGACAAGTGTTGCAAAACAAAGAAAGGAAGAGAATTTTAGTGGTCATTCCTTCCATAAGAAATTGCAAAAGAGCAATGCTAGCCCCATCCTCACAGTCACAGTACATTACAAAGGCAAGTCAAGGAAATCATTGTCACAACTCAACACCAGGTAGCCAATCCCGGCCACACTTTAGGGAGTAACCGCTACACGTCACCCAAGGTCACATGCCCTGAGTGCACTAGAAAATGTATCAAGACACGTAGGGCTATAAAGTTGATAACTTATCTAAGACGCAAGAGCACCTAGATCGGATCATACAAACTGACAATGAACCCAAGAACACCTAGAGAACCCAGTGTTTGAACATGGGCTTTGATACCAAGTGTCATACCCTGCCATGAGGCCTAGAGGATGAAGCAAGATAGACAATGAAAAAAGTGAATAATTTTTTCATTTTAAAGATTACATTACACATGCAAGAGAGATACATCCATCAAGATAAAAAGTGATACACAATAAACAACTAGCAATTGTCCTCAAGGCTCCATAACGATGTAACTCATGGTTGTTCATCATCCATTAACCCCAACAATAACTACTATACAAATTACAACATTGATCATTTACATAGGTACAAGATACATATTACATTGCTTGAGAATTTGCACATGAACATCAAAATGCATTACAAAGGATCCATAATGAGTCCATCTCCAAGAGTACATGAAGAGATACAGTACATAAATCTGCATCCATAAAAAGGTCTCCAATCTTCCACGAGCCATCACGAACATGAAGCTGAAGGAGCCAAAACCCAATGGGTGCCAACGATGTGGTACCATTAGGTCCACCGCCCATGCTAGGAGGTATCAGCCAGACCCACAAGGCAGTAGCAAAACATACAAGGGTACCATCTCGACTCACAAAAAGTATCAACGAAGCTATGCTTACAAGAGACTCACATGAGAACCCAGAAATAGAATACACGAGGCTCACAAAAGAATCAACAAGACAGATTACACATGAGGCTCATAACAGTAACATCATAAGAGACACAAGTAAATCTTCCAACTTCCAAAGGCTCAAGCCATCCAAAGGAAAATAATGAAACACAAGTTACCACTAGGTGACATCAGGGAAGAGTGTCATCACTAGGTTGTCATGAGTTACCTTGGTACGTCTTCACTAGGTCCCGACCCCCATCTTGGGTTACCCTGGTGACCTCTCCCGACCCCTGGCCCCCACACATACACTAGTGGACCACACCAACCTTTCGTGGAGACAAGATTGGTGGAAGCCATTTCAGGCCCTTCTCTACTTACCCCAAACCTATACGAGCGTTTGCGGGCAAACGAAGCAACAGAGAATTATCTTTATTAATGTGAACTAACTACCCACCCAAGTTCATTAATTAGGTTATCACTTGATTACAAAACTTCCATTGAGTTACCCAGGCGACCACTTTGGATCCTGGCTCCCAATGAAAGCCACTTCCCCTTGACTTGCACCTAGGAATCAAAATAAATCACAAGGCCATGACACCCAAAACACAAGGTGACAAGATTACAACCATAGCAAGGCTTAGCCCACTTGCTAGAAAATGATAATTATCCAGTTGGTTCAAAGCAACATAAACAAAGAACCTATGCAAGATACCAATCTCTTAACATTCAGGGACAATGAGAAACATGCACAAAAGGAACTCTAACACTATTCAAGCCTCTGGAGTTAAAAAGGCACTTAAACAGCAAAACCAAAATCAAGAGATACAAGGTCTCATGAATCCAAACGTAAAAGTATGCAATCTCAAGTAAGATACAAAGAGAACATAATCTTGTCTAAGCAATTATTAATTCAAGTCATTATAAATTTCAAGAACCCAAATTATAAACCATTATAACTCATTACATTCCTTTTAATAGCACAATACAACTAACATCTCATTATTCAGACAATTAAGATAACAACATACCCTATTACAATTTGCTATCCAGATTGGGTCAAATACATATTACAAGAAGGAAACCAGAGTTCAAAAGATAAAGTATGCGTTTCATTAGTCCTAGAGAAAACTTAATCACATGATGAATTAACATATGCATAAATCTAATTTCATTTACTTTCTCAAGTATATGTCTGAATTCTAATTAAGTCTATATTTAACAAATTTTCATAGATAAATATATTCCGCAACTATACTCTATACTTCAATCTTATTAAGCTAAATGAAATCTAATTTTTTATCTTTAATTCCATCTTTATCAATGTCTAACTATATATAACCAACATACAACTATTTACCCATTTTAATATCTTAATCAAGACTTAACTTTATTTATCCCAAAATAAATCTATTATGCCAAAACAATACATTTTCCAAATGATAAGCATATAAAAAATATTTATCAAATCCTTTGGCAATTATCATGTACGAAAATATAAACATTTACAAAATAATAAATAGTACTGGAATATATATATATATATATAAACTTAATTTTAAATAATAATAACCTTAAATAATAAGAGGATTTATTTATTTTAAAATATATATTAAACTGCACAGAATGCCGCTACGGGTGGAAAGAGCCACCACCGTTGGAGAGCACACAGGAGGTGTGTTTCTCCACCACTGTCGGGTTTGCCTCCACCGTGGGTGACCATGGTGGGTGGGGTATCCACCCCAAAACTCAATCACCAAGACAAATAATATGCATGCAATGAAATTTTTACATACATAGTTAAATAATTTTTTCTTTTCAATTTAATACGATATATATATATATATATATATATATATATCAAAATAATAGACATAAAGCACTGTAAATTTCTCAGGTGTAAATCAAACAAGTTATAATGCCCTTTACCCAGATTCTTCTTTTTTTAAATACAAACCAACCCCAGATTTCAAAAGCACAGTTTCCTCTTTAAAATTTCGATCTACCCCCAAATTTCATTTCCAATCTTAAACCAACTAAATTATACAAAACACATCTTCAAGGGAGATCTAACATATCAATTTTTTTTTTAACCCGAATTTTAAATACAATTTTTTTTAAAAACTCAAGCCCCACCCCATAGAATTAGATAATTTTTTTACGTTTTCTCTATTTCATAATCGAAACCAGATTGATTTTTGATCGAATAGAAAGGAAATCTAACTTACAAGAGAGAAAGGAAATCTGAAAACCCTACCTCTTTTCGCTAGCTGGAGATGACGCAAAGATGAAATCAGAAACCCCCAAGGAAATCCACAGACAAATCACAATGCACAAAATCCAAAAAACTTCAACCTGCCAACGAAATCCAAGCCAGCATTCCACTTTTCCCAAATTTCTTCTTCGAAATCCAATTTATTTTCACCCAAAATTTCTTCTATCAAATCTCATAACCAAGAAAAATATGCAGAGAAACTCACGGGGAGCCCCCTTTCGAAAAAGCAGTCCATAAAATAAATTACTCTTTTTTTTTCCCATTGTAACTCCCAAACATGCAAGATTCCGCACATTAAAATCTTTAATTAATTTATTTATTTTCTTGTAACTCCCACACACATGCAATAATTTAAATTAAATTAAACTAAATATTAATTGCCGTTTTGAATTAATTTCCAAAACCCAATAGAATTCAAATAAGTAATTTTCTTGCCCAAGGGGTTGAGCTTAACTGGTTAAAACACTAGGTTCTCATTGTGGAGACCCAAGTTCAATTCCCAATAGGGACATCTAAAGTGGAATTCTAAGTTGTGACTCTTGGCCTTCCATAGGATGGGGAAGGTCTTGGGGTCAATCTAATCAAACATAATAATAATAATAATAATTCAAAGATATGTAATGAGGATGGGGCCCCCTACTGTGTCCCCACTGGTTCATAGCTCTAGTCAAAAGCTATTCAGGCTTCGGCCAATTACCGATCAAAAAAAAAAAAAAAAACTAATTTTCTAAACAATGGATTAGATTAAATCATTTACTAATGTAATTGACTGAATATAGTAATGCACAATATCAACTATATTAATTAATTAACCTTTGATAAATATTTTTTCAAATTAATTTAAATAATTCAAATCTTTAAGTTCCACAATTTTCAACTTATTATTTAATCAAATAAACGATGTCCAAATAATATTAAAATATAATACTAATCTTTTTCACAAATATTAATAATTATTATACTACACGCAAGAGCAACAAAATACAACAAATTAAAACACAGAGGACCAACTGGGCTAATGACTGACATGACCGGACAACACTATACAAGGATACCTGACAGGGGGCTCGTTCCATAGGAACAATGGTATGATGAGGTTTGACTGATATCTCCCTTTTTCCACTTCACCATTGGGTTGTAGAGCACGCTTAGACCTGAAGATTCAGGTGGAGTTGATGTTCGGTACTTGCAGTGTTGCATCACAGAGAAAACATACATAAATACATACATACATCTAACATATACAAGCATGCCAGTGGAGGAGAGTCGTGACAGTCCGTGTCCCTCCGAAGTGGTTGACGGAAGATCATCCCCTCGCACCCCATACAGATTCATACCCATACAAGTAGACGAACACAAGAATTATTTCATACGTAAAGAAGATATGTCAGTCCAAGGTCAGTATATACACATATAATCTAACATCTAACCATCCTTAAAGATAAAATGCATAACCAACATAATGAAAACCATCACATGTAAGAGAGTAACATCCAGTCACAAATACCTCCAAGAAATCAACCAAAGTCAAACTAAGTTATACGGAGTCTGATTGTGGGATGGGCACTACATGATATTCTTCTTTCCTTATTCACGTCATTTTCTGATATACATGAGATGATGAAGTAAACTAAAAGTCTGAGGATCATACGTAAAGAAAATTGAAGATATTATTTTAGGTTACTGCCAAGCGAGACATTTATTTGGTGTATGAGACCCCCCTCATGCAAGCATTCCTAAAGGTGATTGCTTTTTCCATTTGCCTTGAATTCGTTAGGTGTACAACCTTAACCCTCCTCCACGTTTAAATGTGGGACGTTTTTTATGGCTTGCATGTACCTTCACGATCAGGCAAACCGAGGGTATACCCCAAAATATTGGTGCCGAACCAAAATATGAAGTGTCAAGAAACGGTAAGAATTTTGCACTCATATCTGTTATGTATTGGATATTTTAAGATCTTATGTATTCATCTCAATGTTTGATTCTTAGCCTTACCATTACCTCCTTAATTGGTGGAATGATCACCTCCGTGTACTATATATAGTATATATTGTTTCCAATAATTTTTCTTCTTGAATGGTTGGGCATTCTTTTCCAGATATTGGTATTTGTACATCTAGACTTTAATTGTTTTACTGAATCTCAATTTTAATATTTTCTCTTCAAAAACCTGAAGCAGGAGGTTTCTTTGGAATTTTACACAAACTTATTCTGCCATTTGTTATCAGATCTGTTCATTTTTCTATTTGTTCCAATTTAATGGTCCCATTGTTCCTTTTGAGTATATTGTATCATTCATTAGCAGCTGTATCTGTTCTGCTTAATCCTAACTAAATAACCTTCTTTTCATGCATGAAGGAAAGGATGCAAGAACCACCTCTTCCCCAAAGGTTGATTTAAGCTTGTGCAACTTTTCAGTGGGGTCAACAATCTAACCATTATGGTAAATTTTTATTGATAGATCTTTTATTTGCAAACATATCAGTCCAATTCTGAATTTACATTAATTATTGATTATTACCAGAGTATATCAGCAAAAAAGCTACAAGTTGAAAATCAACCCAGATTTTTCATCATTGATTCCCACTTGTTCCTTTGGCATTAATTGAATTAAAGTTTTGACTTCTAATACCCTAAATGAAGATTCTACATGAAGCTATTTGCGATTAAAATATTTTGGGATATTGCTTAAAGAATATTGTCATTTTTTTCCTCACCTTGAATGTATTATATTTTTTTAGATCTCTTGTATTTCAGTTTCCTATGAACAAGACTACAATGCTCCAAAGAACAAGTACTCTATTTGAAAAACGGTCTTAATGATTATTAAATAAATGCTCTTTTGAATGTTAAATTATGGTTTTGTAATATTTTCTAGAGAATTCATGGACTCTATATACTATGTTTGTGAATGTCCCCTTTTTAATTAATTGTGATTTGGGGACCTGTTGATGTGTGTTTTAGGCACATACGAACACAGGGTAAAATACCATTTTACCCTCTCTTGAACAAAATCACCTTGTATGCTAAGATTACTAGAAGTTCATATGATGATTCCATGGTTTCTACGGTCAGTTCTTGACATGTGGGTAACTCAATGGCTCAATGTGATAATTCTGTTTTCACATGGGGACTTACACAACTGTTCGAGTTTAGTGAGCTTATCATGAATGTGGAATTGAAATAGTAATTGTGGTAACTTAAGATTTTGCAATCAAGTTCTTGATCTAATTTAACAAAGATTTCTAAAAAAAGGGCAAAAGGAATAGGGTTTAGGAATTCTATTCTAAAGCCTAGAATGCAAGAAAAGGGTGAATGATTCACAGGAATCCTACTAGGCAAGGTCTCACCATCAATTCGAACAATTTGACACAAGCTTAGTGCAATCATCCAAGGTGTATGTTAAAGATTTTCAAATCATTACCATTTAACATTGATACCATTCAAGTTAATGCATAACAATGGACGTATAACAATTGAAGTTAAGTGCGCATAAAATTCCAGTTGACCACGCAAGGCACACTTACAATGAGCAAGAGGCTAGTGGTATGGACTAAATGGATTCCACACAAATGCATTCAACAAATCTATTCATTCAATCTAAAATACTTGAAAGCGAATTCTAAATCTAAAATTCTAATCTAATTTGGAGGAGATGACAACCACAAAAGCATGCAACACTTAAACAAAAGTCACCATCAATTCGAACAATGACTTGTATTCAAATCTGCAGCATATAACCGACAATTCTCAAAAATCTCTTACAAATGAGAAGCGATGGGGTTTATATAGAGCCTCAAAAGAAATGAATGGCCAAGATTCATTCAAAATCAAGGGCCAAGATCATGCCAACAATGCCCTAAAGTTGCCCTAATTAGGGTTTACATAAAAAATGGAGCCACTAACATATGGCCTAATGAAATAATGCCTAATCATCAAGTAATGAATCTTCTAGAAGATTCTGATGTGGATCTCTCTCTCTCATAGCATATTCCAAGAATCTAGCCAATACAGAATCTAACTCCATGGTAATGCTAGGCAAAGAATCCTGCTGCACATCGATCACATCCAACGCATCGGAACAAGCATCTAAAGTGTTCTCCCAATCTGGCATAAGCTTCTACAAATTATGAATATGAATCAACAAGGAAACCAAATCATCTATCTGATTCTTCTTCAAAGAATCCACTTGATTGAAGTACATGAACTTCATCTTATCTCTCAATTCTTCCAAGTGTAGATCACTGGCAGCATTGACATCTACTCCCAATAACTCCTCAATAGATGTAAGGATCCTCGATTAAATTTCCTGAATCCATCCTTCAATCTTTGCACAATCCTTCCGTGCATGCTCATAAGTGGATTTCCTCATGGCCAATGAACAATACCAACCATGGAAATTGTATATGTCTCCATCATGCACAACTTTCTCCTGAATCAACGTGGACATTGGAATCTTCTTCAGAACTCTGAGGTGGAGAATAGTTTTCTCCTGAATAGGCTGGAATTCATCCCAAACTCCCTCCAAATACTGTATCCTGAATGTGAGAGCCATCCGCTGGCATTTGACATTGTCCTGTCAAATGCCTAGACAAATTGAGTAAGGAAATCATCCGCTGGCCTCTTTACACCTTCAATCCATTTTCCCAACTCTGCAAGTGTATCTCTTGCTGCCTCATGATTAATATGTAGTCCACGATCAACTGCAATAAGGGAAACAAAGGCGGGATTCTCACGCCTCATCCCTACAATATACTCTCTTAGTTTGATATTCTCTTCTTTTCACTTTTCTTTCTTCTCAATTTCCCTGTCTAACCTTGCATTGATCACCTTGATAGTATCACCGAGCTCCTGGAACTCTTGCTCTTTTGTAGTCCATCCAAGGGCGACCGAAGTGATCTAGAAATTCATAGGAGTAGCCACATCCATAGTTACGTCACCAATTGGGACAGCCACCTGTGCAATCTGCATTCCTGTTTCGTCTCTAGCTATATTCGAAAGTGTCTTAGCCTTCTTAGGTTCTTTCTCTTGATTGCTTCTGGCTAAGTAATCATCAATATCATCAATAGGCTATACCTCTAACATCTTCTTACTCTTCTCCATGCTCTTCATCGACCAATCGGGAATGGCAGATATTTCCATTCCATCATCAAGACACATTTCCCAATCAAGTCCTCGCAATGCTAAGATAACATCATCATCATCCTCCTTGTCCTTAGTCAAATCATACACATTATTTCCCAAGCTAACCTCCAAAAGGATAGTAGGAGATCCTGACTGTTCATCTTCATTAGGTGGTGCGGATGTAGCTGTGGCATGCAACTCCTGAGTATTATCTGGGAAAATTATGGTGTTGGAACACTGCTCAAATTCTTTGTTCTGCTCTGGCATGCCAATCTCCTTGATTGACAAGGAACTAAGGGGAGACAAAGGAGCACTAGGTTTTTGCTTCTTCTTCTTCTTTTCCTGGCTAACTATCTCCTTTCCTTTCGAGTTGGATTCTTCAGGTGTATTCTTCTTTCATTTAGGAGCTTGACTCTCCTCATCTGCATGAATCCTCAAATCACTAACCGTTCTTTGATCATCCTCAAGAGAGGATTCCACCTGTTTCATCTTCTCATATATAAAGACAATGCCCATGTCTATCAATCTGTTCATCTGTTTGTCTACCCATTCTCTGGAGAAATCCATGACGTCTCTCATAAGTACATTCAACTCTGTCACCTCCTGCTCTAAACAAGTAGGCAATAGGATAGACCTCTTCATTTCACTTTCATATTGTGGATGAGTATGATCACTATAATCCAATATCTGATCAGGAATGAGAAAGAGTTCACATTTCCTCATGAAATCTACAGACATTTTGGACCACATTCTTCTCTTCACTACTTGCTCGTCCATTAGGTTGGCCCAATAGTCTTCAATGTCCATCTTGTGTGTGAATCTATCTTCTCTGATCCTCTCAACATTCTTATGCGGATCAAATCTATCTCTTTTCTTGTATGTTCCAAGGTGATAGAATGCAAGCTCATCAATCACCGTACTAGCTACAACAGCGGATTGGCACACCTCCAAAGTTTTTCCTATGGCAATGGGAAAAGTCATCCCCATTCTATGTTTCTCCTTCTGGATGAAATCATACTCCAGAAGTTGTCTCACCACCTCAAGTAGAACCATTTTGTTTATAGGATACCTAGGAAGCTTATATGGTTCAGATTGGAATCCCTGAATCCTTAGGTATGTAAAAGTGGGAAATTGTATGTACCATGATCCATATTTATCAATCAATTCCACTGCCTCCTTAGACCTCTTGTGGATTCCGCCTTGCAACATCCTCGTAATATACATGGTGAATGCATCATTCACCCTTTTGTAGTCTTCAATTCGATGGATGTCCAACTGTGGATAACATTCATAACTTCTATACTGTCCTTGTCCATTCCCGACTTCACCTTTGCATATCAATCCTTTGTATGTGACAAATCTCGCAAGTATATACACAAGGCAGGAAGTCATGGTGAATGACTTGGTCGTTTCCACATTTCACAATTTAAAATCCAGATTGTCACTGATGATTTTTGACCAATTGATCATTGTTCCCCTTATACAATCTTGGATAAAATAAAACATCCATCCTTCAAATGATGCACCTTGTGGAATCCCCATCACTCGGTTCAATAGGAATACCAAATCGCTATATTCCTCTTTCAAGCCTGTGCACATGAGTGTCTTGGGAGCCTTGGAATGATGAGGCCTCGGCTCAATCATCTATTCCTTATTTATTATAGTCTTGTACACATCTGCCTTCAACTTGTACTTTGCTTCATATTCTTCCTTTGTTCTATCCTTCATGTCTGCATTGCAGCGAATTCCAAACACTTCGGCAATCGCATCCTCAGCAAGGTAGGCAATGGTTACCCATTGGGGAGTCTTGATCATTCTAGAGAGAGGATCATAGTGTCTTGCACATTCCAGGACCAACTCGTTGCATTGTATGGATTGTGGAAATCCAACGACATGATAAATACCACTCCTCATGATGTTAGCATAGGTAGGAGAGGGAATTTGGTTCCTTGTTCCGAACATCCTTTGCCGCATCAACTCCATATTTAGGAAGTGCATGTTTGTGTCTGTGATCTCCTTCCATCAGGATGACAATTTGGATTCTAGACAGAATCCCTCCTGGACAATCTTGAATTGCTCCTTCCGAACTCCAATCCCGGATTTCGACATTGCACCTATACAAAGCTGAAAGTCAATAACTTCGGAAAAATCATCGTGATAGCTATTTTCAAAATTAGATAAGTTCTGATTTCTAATGATTTGGAAGATTTGTAGGAATAGAAATCAAGAATTTTATCCACATTTCTAACAAATTTTGAGAATAGAATGTAAACATGATAAGAATAGGGTCAAAACCCTCATAAAACCTCTAGAAATCGTCATTTTCAGACTTAATTAAGTCTGAAGACATTATTATACTCAAAAATTTTATCAAAATTAAGGTCCAAAGGAGTATATCGAATCTAGAAATGTCTTAGGAAAGGTGCGAAAAGTCTGATTTTCACTCTAAAAGTCTGAGGACACCTTTCCAAACACATTAATGGCTGCCAAAAAGTCTGAATACAACATGCAACACTTAAAATCAGTCACTTAAACAAGGTTGCAGCCATATATAATGCAAATGTATGATGAAAATAACCTTCCCAAGGTCAAAATAATCAAATCTAGGCATGAATAAAGGGCTGATAAAAAGAAATTAGTCTGAAGACAAAGTTTCAGACTTACTAGCACATCAAACGATGAAGGCACACTTAGGAAATGATCACCAAATATCATAAAAATGCTTCCCCAATGAAATCACCCAAATACAAGGGTGGCTGGAAATGAAACTTAGTCTGAGGACAACCCGCACCAATGGAGTTTCAGACCTGCAACATTAATGGTGATCCCTGAAAATACTTCAAAATGTCCTCAAAATAGTCTTCAACCAAAATCACCTAGGTATGAATGAGCTGGGTGGTGAAGAATAAGTCTGAAAATGCACACTCTAGGCAACAATGGAGGTCAAACTACCTTCAGCTATGGAAGAATACGCAGGTCTGAAAACTTTGCAGCCAATCACCTAGCAATGGCGCCTCTAAAATGCAAGTGAATCACTCCAAGAGTGGAGGAAATCTCCACCAAAACCAAAATCGCCTAACTCCAAGTGTGGCGCCAAACTTGAAAAAACTCCAAATCACCAACATTGGTGGCCCAATCAGCCACTTAGATCGCTGTAACCTCATCCTTCAATAGGGCGCCGAGGTTGAACTAGGCAAAATCGCCTTTCAATCTGCAGACTGCAATTCCAGCCCTTCATATGGTGTCCAATGGACACTTAGACAAAAATCACCTAGCTGAAACCAATAAGTTGTCCTCAATCTGCCACTTAGATGCAACACTCAGCAGACATAATATTATTTTATTGATGGCCACCCTCTTTTAAACTTGCTTTCACCTTGAGTTTTCACCACACAAGCAATGTGGGATAAAACTTTGCTTTTATAGCCTTCCTGGGAAAATCGGTTTGCTTCTAGAAAGTGTCTAATTATTAAATGACCATTGCAAATCATTAAATAATTGTTTTTGATTTTTAAATAATCGTTAGTCATTGCAAAAACAATTAAAATTTGGGCCCACTTATTTTAAAATTTTCAAGATTTAATTCAATTTGGTCTCCCGAGGGAAAATCGCCCCATATTTGGAGTAAAAAATCCAAATAAAACTTATTAAAATATGTAAAAAATGCACTTTGCGGGAAAACCGGCCCTCTTTGGGATAAAAATCCCAATTAAAATTCATTTCCTTTGCACAAAATACCACTAGGGGAAAATCGCCATCTATCTGAAGTCAAAATTTCACTTCATTTCACCATTAAGTCCAAAAAGTCACCCTAGGGAAAAATTGACCCCTATCTCGATAATCATCCAAATCAAAATCTCATCAAAACTGCACTTGGGAAAATTCACCCTTCATTAGGAACAATTATCTGCATGAAATTCCCCAAAATTTAATCATAAATTGTCTTGGTGGAAACTCGGTCTGCATTAGGAACATGAATTTCATCTGCATCAAAGTCATCTGCAATCCCAAGGGAAAAACGTGGGTCATCAAGACAATTTTCCAACACTTAGTCAAATTTTTCCTTTCTGGTGGAAAATCGCCCTCCATCAGGAATCTGAATGGGGGAAAAATAGGGTCCATCAGAAATTTGGTGGAAATTCACCTCCCATTAGGATTTTGAGTGGGGGAAAATCATGGGTCATCGGAAATATGGGGGGAAAAGCACCTCCCATCAGGACTTTTGAGTTTTAGACCCTTAGAACATGGATTTTCATCAAGAATTTGATGATTTTTCCACTCAAACTCAACTGGACACTTCAAATTTTCAACAAAACACATCAGGACTTAACTAAATTCACCAAAATTTGAGCGAGACAAAAGGAATTCCATCAGGATAAAGTGCAAATCTATCTTGAATTACCTTCTAGGAGCGAGAAACAACCTCTAAAGTACCTTAAAATACTTATGCACGAAAATATCACCGACTTGAACGTTTGAACGCGTCTATGCTCAAAAGGGGGCTACACTTGGACAAAACTTAGGATCTCTATAACATCTAACATTTACACACTTGATCCTATACAAAATTTCAAAACCCTAATAGCAATTAGGCATGATCATATCTCAAAACTCGAGGCTCGGGCACTAAAAGCTCAAAAATGCCAATTACGCTGCCAAAACCCTAAACTAACAAGACACGGAAAGCAGGAAAGAGGGAGTCCCCATTTGCAATGGGACAATGTGTGAAAAGGTCACAACAAGACCAAAGGCCTATTTCCTATTCTTAATGTCTTCTTTGCTCCAAATTTGCATACATGTTCCTCCTTTTTATTCCGCATGTACCTACTTGGGTTCAAAGGTTTATAAGTGGGAAGATATGTTCCACTTATAAAGTTTGTGTAGGTCATTGGGGTTGCAAGGTTTCCCTTCCTAGCATGCTCGTCTACCTAACTCCATTTTTCCTTTGAATTCCTTTGCTGGAGACTTAATGTAATGTCCCCTTTTGGCACTTGGCCACTTCATGCACATTTAGCGAATTTCCAAACCTTTTGGAGGCTAACTGGTTAGTTAGGGAGAACTCCAACATTCTTGGAGAAGCATTTAATCAGTCTTGTAGAGAAATTTTCCTTGGTTTTGAGTTCTATTGGTTAGATCGAGCCCTTGAATTCTTTCAGAATCAATTTCCAACCTTTTGGATGCTCTCCAAACTTCTTGGAGAAGAAGGCTATTTTTAGAAAGTCACCTGGTTGACTACGATTATCATCCGTAGTCTTCACGATCACTTTGGGATGATCAAAATAGCAAAATTATATCATTTGGGCGCTTTTCGCAACTTGGATATATTATTGAGTTATTTGATTAATATTTCACTTAACTTGTCTAATTTTGTAAATATTAAAAGGGACAACTAAGTGTAATAGCTCATTTTAAAAGTTTTGAAAAGATATTTTGAATGGATGCCTTGGAAAAGGGACTTTATTCATGAGAAAATATTATTATCCCAAAATTAAAAAAGCTAACAATAACTTCGAAGCTGAATCTAGAGAAAAGAGTAAAGTGCTTAAGGCACTTAATGATTCTAATGGAATTTTTAAAGAGATAGATAATGTTTGAACTGATGAAAAGGAGAATAATTATAATGAAGGTAATTCTAACAGTAGGGAATCAAGTATGCAAAGACTCGAAATAAGTTCTAAACTCTTCGAGGTTATTTGTAGTGTCCCACTCTATTTGCACTTAAAATTTTTGAACTTCTTTCACCCACTCAGTTATGAAAGTATTATGTCAAACAATTGGCACCCTAACTGAATGCTTTCTTTACCATGACATTTTAACAAACAGTTGGCATGCATAAATGGAATAAGGAGCTCTCTTGTTCTTAACCTTATGGCAAACACTTGCAATACATGTACAATTGATATATTCATAGCAGGTTTTCATATATTGGCATAATGTTTTCAAATACAATTTCATTACAAACTGAAATTTCAACAATCTGCTATAAACCACATCAGAATACAATGAGCAGAAAAGGTAATTCTTTGACCTTTAAATCAGTCTTAGAAAATGTTACAAGCTGTAAATGAGCACTGCCATTGAAAGCCCAGAAAACCACCTTTCAAACTATTTAAAAATAGAGACATGCAGATCAAGCCGAGCGGCTAATAATTAAGATAAGTCTGATTTGCAGCTACAAGTAAGACTGATTTTCACCCAGCAATAAACTCACAATCAGCAATCCAATGTCAAGCAAATAAAGAACTCACGTTATGAACAAGAACTCACGACAGGATTAGAGCTTCACTCTTCTAAGAATCCCATGCCAAACTTCACAAGACTCCAAGAAATGATGTCAGCGCCAAGGATTAAGAATAAATCCATGCCAAAGAAGATGTAATAATTCCACGCCAAATATGAAGTATAAACTAGTGCTAGGAATGGAGAAATACACCCACACCAAGAATATGGAATTAAATCCACACCAAGAAATAGATTAAACCGACGCTTGGAATATGGTAGAATATGTGCCTCTAGATCTGTTGATGTGTTTTTTATGACCTCATGCAACACAGAATAAAATACTAAGTATTCTATCCTCTCTTGAATAAAGACCTCTCGAATGCTAAACTTCATGATCAAACGAGGTGACTCCAAGGTTCCTATGGTCACGTCTTGACTTTATATGTGGATAGACTCAATGTATAGATGTGATTTTTCTGGAATCACAAGGGGACTTACGTTTTGCTTGAACTTGAATGCAGCTGGAACATGGAAATTTACTTGATTTGAAGAAAAAAAAGACAAAAGGGACTGAGGGTTTAGAGAAATCTAATCTACTCCTATGATCAATGATAGCACTGGATCATGCTTGGATGGACACATTCCTCAAACCAAGCTTTGCTTTGCCATGTTGCCAACAACTACACAAAAGGGAAATGAAAGGTTTTCATATCATGAA
The DNA here is from genome assembly GCF_030272615.1 of Cryptomeria japonica. Taxonomy (NCBI): domain Eukaryota; kingdom Viridiplantae; phylum Streptophyta; class Pinopsida; order Cupressales; family Cupressaceae; genus Cryptomeria; species Cryptomeria japonica. Next base: position 489,284,221 of record NC_081411.1, read on the forward strand.
CATTCATCCAAATACCCAATACACTAGCGCAACTTGGATAAACACATCCACGATTGAACTTAGCACATTTTAAGTTTCAGGCTAACTATGCACTATAATTGAAAATCATCCAACCACAAATAGTATGAACCAAGGAATTATCAACATCCACACATTACTCCATCACACTCAATGAACTTCATCTAACATGAGGATCTAACAAGAAACCATACAATATGCAAAAGAAACACCACCATTCACCATAAATTCAATGAAAAGTATTTACATGCTTGGCAACAATTTCTGCCTTCTATTCTACTCTAACTGCTTAGCTACCTAATGTCTATTGATCCTCTATTGACTAGCCACTATTTGTTTTTACAAATGAGGAGACTAAACCTTTTATAGTGCTCTCAATACAATTTAATGGCTCAGATTGATTCCCAAATCAATGGCCAAAGATAAAACCCTAATTAGGGTTTGTTACAACAAACTCTGTTTTGGCCAATGAAATGATTACCATGAATTAGACACATGTCCAGCTTGATTCTAATCAATGAGAATTGAGGTTAGGTGCATGAAATAGTATTTGATGAAGCACCATGTGTCACTATCTCTATCCCTTGAATGAGTCGGTTTCAATGCATCCGGTCATGTTGACTTGGAGGAACTTGATTGGATAATAATGAGTAGGATGCCACCTCATTATGCACAACATTGAGATCATCACAAGATGTTTGTGATGTGGCAATGTCTCTTGATACTCAACATTTCCAATTGCCCGATATGATGAAGGTATGGGCATATTCCCAAATTGCATTATGTCAAAGTGGTAAAGTTGCTAGGCTTGATTAACTCTTCTGAAACTTTCTTTTGCCTTGATCACATTTGCATTGTCATCTCCATACTTGGGAATTTTCCTTCTAGTGATGCTTTTCATCCTGGATTTCCTCATCCTAGTGCTCTTCATTGAAATACTTCCATTGTTGTACTAGCAATGATTCTTGGATTTCCGTAGGAAATCCAAGATTGTAAAATATCTTCCTTTGCAATGTTGAAATGGTGAAGTGTTCATGTTGATCTCCTCCATGTCTTGAAGTCTTGGTGTTGTTCTATATTTGTTCCTGTTGAAATTATGTAGCAACGGTCGGATGACTCTAATCGTTCAAATGTCTAATTGGCCTAACGGCCTTAGACATTTGTATGATTATTCCTTATTCCTATCCTTCACTGCAAATTAGCATTCTGATCACAGATTAGAATACTGTGTGATAATCGATTTAATCATTGTGATGACAATCAGATTCTACATATAATCGATCATATGTATAATCAGTAATAATTTTATATTACTGATTATACATAGCATCGAGTGTATTATATACCGATCTGTGTATATCCAATGATTAAATATTGTCACCATAATCTATTATTGGTTTCACTAATTGCTAATGGATTGTTTGCATGTAATCCCAATTATACAATCGTTTTTGACTGTTTGTTATGCGTTGGTGATTATTGGTTAGCATGGTTCCACATAGAGTCGTGGTTCCACATAGAGTCGTGACTCTGTTAGTCGCTATGCTTATAAATCATTGACTATCACATTAAGTCGACGATACATATACAGCGAACAAAACGAATCATAGTACACAGTCGACATAAAGGAGTCGATATTGATATATATCTGTGCGAAGGCAATATCATTCAATATATATAGTGAAGCGATCTGCATTTCATAAGTCTGTGATGATGTTGGGTGATTGACAGTACTTGACTAATATAATCGAACTGTGGATAGTTCGATATATAGTGTAAACAACATTATAGTATATATATATACTGCTGAGTATAATTCAACGTTACATTGCAATCTGAAAATTATCAAAGACATCAGTGATCCGTTCTATATATATTCTGCAAACTGAAATATATAGGAAGTTACAGTGTTAGAATAAAACTAAGTGACTATAAAATTTTGAAAATTACCATAATATAAATCTAATTCAACTTTAACAGTTCCTACCTCCTTGTTCGCCACCATTATGAAGCTCTCTCCATGATAATTGCAATCCTTGTGAAGTCCACTCCAAGTTACATCTTTGAAGTTGCGGTGATTTTTCTCCTTGACGTCATCATTAAAATATGAACCTTGTACAGCCTTCACCTTCATCATGTCTTGGAATTTCGTTGATGTAGAGTTCCTTCCTTTGAATTATTGAGTTCCTTGGTGTGGTTCTTGATATTCATGAAAGTCTTGATGAAATGCAGATCTTGATGATACAAGCCCTCCTCTGTTCCATTCTTTGAGCTCGTGTTATTTTCTAGACTTGTGTCTTTATTCCTCGCTGTCCTTCTTTGCATCAAACCCCAGAAGAGAACAATACATTGGAATCAAGAAACATGTGATAATAGAAATGTAACATTCTTAAATCATGAATGAGAACAATATCAATCCCCTCAAATCTTAAAATAAAAACTAGATCTCCCCAGAATCAGAATGTTTTAATACTGCCCCAACTGAGAATTTCGCACTTCATCAGATTAGCTCTGATAGTCTGATAAAAATCGCAGTAAGATCATGCTTAAACTGGCAAATTTTTCCCCAAATTCATTGAAATGACTTCACAATCCAAACTGATGGAATTCACCCTTATTGCATGGTAGTTAATAGAAAGTTGCCTCAGGTCTGTTTCCTTCACATTGTAGGTCTGATTTGTATGCTTGCATGTCAGATTTTCCACCTGCTTCTCTGCCTTAAAGTGATCCTTCCTTCACAGATTCGCACCTCTGCTGAACTCTGTTCTTTGAATTTGCCCTTTGGGTCTGCACTTTAAATGATTTTGAAATGAGTTAGAATGATGCTGGAATGATATCTTAGTACTTCCTTCATATATGCCTCCAAGAGTGGATCGCACCTCATCCTCGCTACAGCCAACTTAGCTTCTCAACCACTTTGTTATAATTTGAAATTCGAATTTGCCACCTTGTTTGCTTTGATTGATCTTTAAATTCCCCGTGAACACTTGTGCTAGGATAGGAAATAAGGCAAGTCGGCCTAATTAGGGGGGTGCATAAACGTTTCTCCTTCATTTTATTCATCATGCTTGCTTCTAGGTCGGCCTGATTTGGAATGCATTGAAAGGGGAATAAATAAAGGGTCTGTATTCACTTTCTCCAATCAGGTTACAACTTGGATAATAATATTAATTCCACCCTACGAATTTTCTGCTCTTTACAAGGACTGCTGTGCGAATTTAGAAGACGACCTAATGCGAATCTGATTGAGAATTTGAATTTGGTTTGCATTTGCAATGAGCAGCTGTAATATCCCTTGCTGTTATAGGACTCAAAATGTAAGGGATATCGTCAAACACTAAGCTGGCAACTTGCTGATCTAAGACTCAGTCTGTATAACCTCGTATAACCTGCGTGTTATGCAGTCTGGACAGCTAGTATAACTTGTGTGTTATGCTGAAAACATGCTCATATGACACAAGGAATATCATCGAACAATCGTTCTACAATCCTTAGATCTGCTGTTATTAACAATCTGATTACTTTAATTGCTCTAGGTATTATTTCATACAGTTCTCATGTAATCATTAAGCTTATGATTCTGAATTTCAGACTGATAATCTTGTATTTGATACCAATACCAATGTAATTGCAAGAGATCTCAAATACAATCATCAATGAAAATGGCTCTTTGATATTCACCATGAATTACAAATGACCAATGCAAAAGACATTTCTTCAAACATTTGGCATACCATTATATTAAATCAGACCTGCAACTTTAATTATGTGACAAAATATGACTCCCAACTGACTTAATATTGAATGCAGTTCTAATATCAACTCAGATTAAATTTTTTATGTATATATATGCTCAGATCATACCAATTACATCATTATTGCTGACCCAAAAAGACAATGGAAATTATGTCAAGAACCTGCTCATAGAGTCGCTCCAACTGGTAGCTGAAGAGGCTAGCAATATCAGATAGATACACTCTTTCCTGAGCCCAATGTTGTCCTTCCCAAAATCGCCCCTGTTCCTGAATATTCTCAGACTGATGGTTGAACGGCAGCCTTAAGGTCTGCTTACACACCCACTAAATCTTCGATTTCCTTTAATAGGATAAGCGCTGCAGTTAAGGAAGGATTTCGGTGCAAGGAAGGGCTTGCAAGAGTACTTCTTTGGCCCAAGTTGAATATTACCTCCAGTCGTCCCTGTATTGCTGTGATTTAGTCCCAAAAACAATTATGGAAACTCCCACTCGATCCCTTAAGCCCCAAATAATATCGCCCTGTCTTCACAAGGAGAATGCTTCGATTGGAAGGTGAAGTCGTAGCATTAAATGGGCTCCATGTGCAAAATCCTGGTCTGCTGTAGAAATCAGATAAAATCTTCCAATGCAGATCAGAACCTTCAAATTCCCTTCAAAGTCATCAATGGCACCCTAGGAGTGGAGCGCTCCAATTAGATATGAAATAGATGCCAATATGGGCTCCTAAGATAAAAATCGTAGCACCTTCCCACAAATATGAAGTCTGAAAATAACTGAGATAAGTACTCAGCCAATGAAATTTTCAATCAGCTCCAAATATGGCAAAATTGTCGAAGACACTTGATGCCTAGAATATCTTCAATATGAACCCAAGTAAAATTGGCCCTTGGCCACCAAATGTAGCTCAAATGAGATGACTAAAGTATCACCTCCTCAATGCAACCCCTCAAGAGATCTTTCACTCTCTTAGTTATGCTATCCATGGGAGTTTTTGTTCCCAAAGACAAATCCGCAGAAACCCCTTGGCTCCACAAGACTCAACCAATACAAAATATCAATTCCAAGCTGCCTTGAAGCTTCAGTTCAATCCCCCTTTATACTTTTTTCATTCCATCTCTAAAAGCTTCTAGAAGTGACTTTATGATATAATATTTAATTAAGTCACTTTTATTAAATTAATTAAATATAAAGTCATCTTTTAATTTTTATTTATTTGATAACTTTATAAATAATTAACTTAATATTATTAATTAAAATAATTAATTAAGCTATCCATGAAAAATAATAATATTTTGGACAACTTAACTAATTAAATTAATTAATCAATTCCTCTCCAAAAAAGGGGACATTACAACAACGCACCTCCTTTCACCCTTCATGCAATTTTGCCACTTGTTGTGACCTAATCACACATAACCCCATTCCAAATAGGGACCCCCTACCTTTTAGGCCCTCTCGGATTTTTTTGGTTTTGGTTTTTGGGTGTTGTCGCGATGGTCTCGTCAGTCCTTTGAGTTTGCAAGTGTTTGGGGGTCAATTTGATCAAGTCTGCAGCCCATTTGAGCAAATTTGGCTAAGTCTAGAGCCTGTTTTGTCCATTTTAAGGTTTCATCCTTCAAACTTGGATTTGAGGCCTTTCCTTTAGGGTTTTGGAAAAATTGAACGTTGCATTGAAATCAGGATTCTCTTAGGAACCTACACATGAAATTTGAGCGAATTCAAAGCAACTTTCTATTTTTAGAAAGTTCCCATTTTTTAGGGATTTCACTGCCTCCCCGATTGGTCTAATTTTTCCAAAAATCAAACTATTATTTTTAGCAATTTCTATTTTTAGTAAGTTTCTATTTTTAGTGTCTCTGCATCCCGTTTGACCCTAACCTTAACATTTTGAATTACTTACTATTTATATTAAGTCAATTTTTGGCAGGTTCACCACAGGCATAGGTGTAGACACTGAAGACTGAGCATTCCTGAACATTTCTAAATCTGGAAAATTCGAAAAAGCAAGCAAAGTGATAAAAAAAATGGCTGTATGGATGCTCCTTTTAGGGGTGAAAAGCATGAAAAATCTTCTAAGTCTAGCAACAAAGCACTTCAATTCCACAAATGGCATCCCAATCTGGTAGTTGAGCAAAATTTTGATTGTTTGAAAAGCAACCGAAGGGGAAAATTCATCATTCCTTGGACATAAGGAAATGGCGCTCAGTCCAGGAGTTGGGCGCTAAAGTGGGGTGATGGAGGAATTTCTTCCACCCCCCAAAATTCCTTGCTCATGGTATTTTGGTGCCCAAGTGCATGAATGGGCGCTAGAAAGGAGGTGTGGAGGAATTTTCCTCCACACATGAAATTCCTTAATGATGTGTTTTTGGCGCCCAAGTCCAGGTATGGGCACTGGAAGGAGGGTGCCCTGGAAAAGTTGAAGATTTCAAAATTCCTCCACAGTGATGAAACAACACCTAAGGAGAAGTTATGGTGCCAAATGGAGGGTGACAGGGAAAAGGCAAAGGATTTGAAAATTTTCTCCACTATGGTGAAATATCGCCCAAATCCAAGTCAAGGCGTTGGAGAAGGGTGGTCATGGAAAAAAGTGAAACAAGTCAAATTCCTCCACCATGCTTGACTGGCACCCAAGTCCAATACAGGGCGCCAAATGGAGGGGGTCATGGAAATCAACAAAAAAAGAGGAAACAACCAGATAGAGACTTGAAAGAAAAAATCAGTAAAATCTCCTTGCCAAACTTTGATGGTACGGGGAAAACTTCTGCACGTTCTTGGGTACAAAAGTTAGATACATACCTCTCCTTAAGTCCCATGACCGAGGAGAATGCCATTAAGTTCAGAGTATTACATTTGACTTGGGCAGCCCATGAATGGTGGCATCACGGCCTCATCACCCAAGGTCATCAACGTATCACCACCTATGATGAATTCACTCAGAAACTCATCAAGAGGTTTGATCAAAGACACCCTCATTGGTATTTTAAGGAACTGAACCGATTAAGACAACACGGGACTGTGGAAGAATTTGCTTCAGAATTCCAGAAGTTAGCAGTCATGGTACCCGAAATATCCGAAGAAAGACTCACTTTTCTTTTTTTAGATGGATTGAAAGAATCAATCCGGAATATTGTAAGTGCTATGGAACCTCCAAATTTGGAAACAACAATCCAAAAGGCCATGAAGTTTGATTCCCATTACTCAACTGAAAAGACTAAAAAATTTTCAATAGATTATAAGGACAAAAACAAAAAGTCTAGGAAAGAGGACAAGAGGAATTCATGCTATTTTTGCCATGGTAAATGGGAGAAAGGGCATACTTGCCCAGATTCTGATAAACAAAAAGAAGACTTGAGAAAAACCAAGTTATGCTTTAAATGCAAGGAGCCATGGGATCCCAAGCACTGCTTTAAGGGAGGCAAAATTCATAACCTTGAAGCAAATACTGAGGAAGGAAATAATGACAAAAGAGTTAAATGGGATGAGATAGATCATGGAACCCTTGCTACCGTTTCACAAGTGAATGAACACCGACCATTCAGAATAAGAGGCACCCTCAAAGGCCAAAAAATCATTATGCTGGTGGATAGCAGGGCTTCTCATAACTTCATCAATCAAGCGCTTGTATCCAAAAGGAAGTTAGAGAGACAAGACTTCAAGGGCTTCAAAGTATCCTTAGCCAATGGAGCCCAGGAACAAAGTACTTGTTGACGTGTATTTTGTACACCATCATACACAGAATAAAATACCAATAGGCATCTTATCCTCTCTTGAGAAAATAGTCTCTAACTGCTGAAGATTCGCATAAAGGATCAGTTAGGTAGACTCCAAGGTTCTTTTAGTAGGGTCTCTACGTGTGGACAAGCTTCCAGCGGTATGATGTGATTTGCTGTTTCCTCCAAGGGGCCTTACGTATTCCGAAAGTTCAAGATTTGCTAAACTAAGAAACTTTTCAAAAATAACAAAAGAGTAGGGTTTGAAAGAGGTCTAATCTAGTCTAACCCTATGAATAACTTAGTATGGACAAGACTTGGCGAGATTCAACCAACTTCAATTTTGCCATAAGATAACAACTCAATTGAAATTAGTGCGATCTTCTAAGGTAATAAAATGATATTTAATGCATCAAAGATCATGGACACTACCACGAAGGTACATATCCAAGATACAATAATGATTGAAGATTAAGGGGTTCAAGGTATTCTCCAGTCGACCACGCAAGGCGTTCCTACAATCAGCAAGAAGCTAGTGGTTTGGATTACGAATCCTACCAAAAATCAAGTCTCACACTATGTCCTTCAAATTAACAAGCTACTTTGATTGAGCATGATTCAAGTAAATCAAACAACCATGAAGATAACTTAAGAAAGTTGCAACGAAACACCATAACTTCAATATTTCATTGATTTCCAAATCATCATATACAACAATTTGCTTGAATTTCTCTCTTCAAAACTCAATCTTGCTACAAAATAAAATTGCTTCTAACTCTAATCTCTCTTCTCTATTACATCAACTATTGACTATTACACTATTACCAAATGAAATGAAAAATGGGGGTATAAATAGCATCCCCAATTACAATGAAAGGTCCAGATTGAAAGTAGATCAACGGTCAAGATCATGACACCTAAACCCTAATTAGGGTTTGTTACAAATGGCCTCCTTTTTACTGAACAATATTAAATGCATAGCCAAATATTAAATTTGGCACAAAAACCTAGGAGACATAAACCAATGACAAATAAGATGCCATGTCATCTATAACAACCTTTCATCTAGAATCTTATTCCCTTTCCAATGTTCTTTTTGGGCATATGCAATGAATCTTGTCACGATTCCTTCGATTTCTGCAATTGGAATCTCGGGAAGATTCTTCATACTCTCTTCCAAGTGGATGACTTGATCAAATGCATCTAGGAGAGCTGCGTCCCATGAAGCTTCAAGTTCTTTCGTTCTTTCAATCAGGAGCATGGTGGCAAACATCTGATCATATTGTTCATCTGTAACATTTGCGTCCTTGCAAAAGATGATCTTGATTCTATCCTCTAACTCTTGCATATCCACATCTGTCTCGACCTCGATCCTTCTGCCAAGAATGGTACGAAGTACCTCAAATACTCTGTCCTGGATCGGATTGATCACCTCCTCAACTTGGCCACATCTAACACTGATGTCTTCAAAGAAAACACTCTTCATATGGAGTAAGGTTGACCAATGAAACAAACTGTGAGATTCTCCCTCCAAGATCTTCTCCTGCGCTAAAATCTTCCTTGAAGTATGTCTTATTACTTTCAAGACAGGAATGATAATGTCCCTGGGTATGGGCAAATGCAGCTACTGTTATCATCAAATTGTGGATTATCTCAAGAACTTGGATAGCTTGATGAATAATCTTCATCATCCTTGTTACAAACTCTATGGCCACTGTATGAGATCTATCCATCCAATTACTTGTACGTTGGACCATGTTCCTGAATCTCTCTGCCTCACTGATTGATTGAAGTGGAAGTGCTTGCACTGGTGATCTAGCTGGATCCTGACGTCCCAAAGGTTCATTGATATGACTGAAATAAGTCCTCCATGCACCGACCTCTCTCTCAAGCTTTCTGTTCTTCTCCATTTCTTCTCTAAGCTTGTCTTTCAATGCCTCAAATGAGTCGGTAGCATCATCTAAAGTCTGCTCTGCTGTGGATGGTCCTAACTCAAAAGTCTGTTTATCATATTCCTCTGCTAGGATCTCACCTTCATATTTGTCTACTGCCGGTGTAGCTATCTGCAGTTTTCTGGATCCAGTTTCATCTCAAATCATCTTGGACATCTTGGTAGCCTTCTTCTTCTCTGTTGCTTCATGTGAGCGTCCAACAAGGCTCTCTAAATCAATTGCATTGTCCTCGTCCTCTACTACGGTCACCTTAGTTAATCTTTCCTTCAACCAATCTGGGATATTTGATCTTGTCTCTTGAACTTGTATTTCTTTATGTACCACTTCTTCTTCTCTGGGAGGAGATGTCATTTCATTATCTTCTCCTAACTCATAGTCCTGGAGAGATCCATCTGGTGACCCTTGCTGTGCCTGTCCTCCTTCCTGCCTGTCGTTCTGTACCATAGACTCCATGGATTCTTCCACTTGAATTGTTCTCTTCTCAGGTCTAGAAGAAGTACCGGATGATCGATCTCTGTTAGCCTCTTGTTTCCTCTTGGAAGATTCTCCCTTTCCAGGTCTCTCTTTCCTCTTCGAACCCCTTGGATGGAGATTGCCCTCACTGGCACATCGAAGATTTCCTTCACCTGAATTTCTAGGATTAGGATTGCCTTCACTCACACTAGCTCCACCTTCGGCTGGTTTCTCTTCCAAAGTGAAAGTCATAGCTATGCCTTGTTCTCTCAACTTCTGATGCTGAATGTCAACCCATCTGCGAGTACAAGACAAGACTCGTGCCATCAAAGTATCTAAATCCACGACCTCGGGCTCATTCCAATCTAACCTTATTGTTTTGCTTTCTCGATCATAGGAAGACTAGATATGTCTGCCACTGTCCTGAGCTTGGTCGGCCACTCTGTAAATCCTGCATTTCCTGATGAAATCCAAAGGTAATCTAGAATGCATTTTTCGTTTCACTTCAAGATCATCTAAGAGATTCATCATAAAATCTTCAATCTGATACTCATGTCTAAACTTCCTGCCGACTGTCTCCTCTAAATGTCCATGTGGATCAAAGCTTTCTCTCAGAGCAAAAGATGAAAAAGAATACAAGGCTAACTCCTTCTCTGCGTCATCCATGGCTAAAGCATTAGGACATACCTCAACTGAATTACCCAAAATGATAGGTATTGGAACTCCATTCTGATGTCTATGTCTGAATGCCTTCACATATGCTGCCAACTGTCTTGTTACTTCAATTAACACAATTCTGTCTGTCGGATATCTCGACAACATGTATGGAGGTAAAGGACATCCATGCACCCTAATATAAGTGAACTTGGGAAACTGAATGAACCAAGCACCGTACCTCTTTATGAATTCCTGGGCATCCTGAGATAACCTGTTGTGAATTCCACCTTGCAACGTCCTTGTGATGTTCATCGTGAAAGTATCATTAACCAACTTATAGTTGCTCCCTGGCGGATGATGCAAGTAGGCATAGGAATCACAAGCTCTGACCTCGCTGGGTCCTCTTCCAATCACTCCTCTGTGAGGTAGTCCTGCGTACTCAACACTCCTAATCAAGGCATAAATGACATATGAACTCATGTGGAAGGACTTAGTAGCCTTGAGTCTCCTCAACTGTACGTCCAAGCAATGGCTAATCATCCTAGCCCAATGTATCGTACCTTTTCCCTGAACGATCACCTGGATGAAGTAAAACATCCACTTCTCAAAATAGAAGGCATGAGGGGCTCCTGTAACTCGGTTGAGCATGGTAATCAAATCTCTGTACTCCTCTTGGAAATCAATCCTGTGCGGTGTGTTCGGGACCTTGCTCAGACAGGGACGGCTCTTGAGTAACCAGTTCTTATTGATAATGCTTAGACAAGCATCTGGATCATCTTCGTACATTGATCTGGCTCCTTCTATGCTCTTGTATATCATGTCCCTGTGCTCTGGAAGATGGAAAGCTTCACGTATAGGTTCCTCTGAAAGGTACGCCAAAGTGTTTCCCTCTTTGGACACGATCGTTCTGGACTGTGGATCATAATGACGAGCACACTCGATCATCAACTCATGGCACTGAACAGCTGGAGGAAAGCCGGCCGCCTTAATGATACCACTCTCTATTATTCTCCGGGCGACAGGCGATGGCTTGCCAATGTAAGGGATCTCTCGAAACTTCTTCGTGCTGAAGTTGCCTAAGTTTGTATCTCCAATGTGGCTCCACTTCGACACGATCTTGGTCTCCACTTGTTCGGTCTTCTGATCTTCTTTCATGAGAGCTGAACGACTGGTGGATGCTCCCGCCTTCGGGGTTGCCATACCTACACAACATTTCATAATGAGAAGCTAGATTTTGCAATAAATAACATAGATTAGAGAATAAATTTTAGGAAACTTCATGATAAGTCTTTGAGTTATCATTTCCTAAAATAAAACGATTGAGCTAGGAATTCAAAATTTCAAAAAAATTCAAAAATTAGGCTATGACGATCAACATTTCAAAACTAAAACAATAAAACCAATATCGCCATACCTCAATAGAGAGCTAACTCTAGAATGCAAAAAGAACAAAATCGCCTAGGCAAGATTGACGAAAGATGGTTTTCAACGTGATCTCCACTTCAAAATAAGGAATTCACCACCTTTGAAATCTTTGACGTGATCTCCAATGCTTGACAAGTTCGCACAATAGATCTTCAAGTTCGCACAAATGAATCTCCAAATTTCGCACCACCTTGAATGATATTAGCGCCACCTTTGGATATCAATTTGCACTTTCCTTTGATTGATAGTTCGCATCACCTTGCTTGGAATGAAAGCTCGCACTTGAATGGTAAAATGATGATGTAAAAATGATGGTTTTCACCTCTCTTTATAAGCGCTTCTCACCATTCACCCTAAGGCCGACTTTTGTGATATAAAGCAATTTTCAAACGATTTTTAATTAAATAATAAAGGCCGACCTCCATATCTAAGCGCTCCTCTTGATTTTTTTATTAATTAATAAATAATTAATTAAATGCCTTTATTTTAAATTATCAAATTCGATTTTTTTTACAAGGCAAAATAATTAATTAATATTTAAATGCAATATTTAAATGCTAATTTAATAGGATTTTCAAATTTATCGATCTTAGCATTTAAAATAAATTTAAAAAATGTTTGCTTGAGCGCCAAATTTTTGAAAATGAAGTATACGTACCTCATCGCCCTGGTCCCTTGGAGAGGGACAGGAGCGATCTCCCTTGTCCTTTCTCGATCTTGCATCTTTGATCTCGAGTTTTCATTGTAAGGTGAAAAATAACATCGTCTCTTTACCCCACGCTTGCATCACTTGCCTTTGATGAGGCATTTGGACGTTAGAAGGATCATCGCCCTTGTCCCTTGGAGAGGGACAGGAGCGATCCTTTTCTTTTCTCCATTTTAAGCTCAAATTGGTAATATTTAACGTCTATCTCCCTTTGTATCGCCTTCCAAATGATGTTTAAAACCTTGTGCAACCTTATTTCAACGTGATCTTTAAAGGATATCATGTGTTTTGGCAAATATCGCCCTGGTCCCTTAGAGAGGGACAGGAGCGATCTCCATGTTCTGGCTCAAATTTGTAAACATTTGATCTTCGTTCTTCGTTCATTGTCTTCCAAAGGACGTCCTTTACTTCGCCAATCCTTACATTGTCTTGATTTTGAATGAGCATAAGTATTTTAGTAAAAATCGCTTTGGTCCTTGTCCAAAGGACAGGAGCGATATAGGCTCTATAGCTCATTTGATAACATTTTGACGTTCAAAACCTTTGTAAATCATCTTCAAATGACACCTTATACATTGTGTGATCCCGAAAGACCTTGACTTGGCATGAACTTGAAGGAAAATGAATGATTCCATATAAATTGCCCTGGTCCCTTGGAGAGGGACAGGAGCGATATAGCTTCTGTATTCAATTTGACGATCATTTTACGTTTGAAGTTTTTGTATATCTCCTTCAAAAGACGCCTTAAACCTTTTACAACCTTGTGAAGTCTTGACCTTACGTGATTTTTGCATGAATTAGCCAATATAATAAACATCGCTCTGGTCCCTTCCCAAGGGACAGGAGCGAACTTCAAGGTTTTGAGTTTGTTCTTGCGTTCTTCAGCTTGCCATTACCTTCAATGCGTGATATGACGTCCCTTGACCTTCCTTAATCGCTTGATGCTTGACAAACTTTCAAAATTTATGCCTTTATGCAAATTTCGCTCTGGTCCCTTGGAGAGGGACAGGAGCGAACTAGGGGGTCTTGGTGTAAATCCATTCAATTTAGCAACTTTGGATACTTCGTTCTTCATTGGGACACTTCGAAACGCCTTTACCACCCTTCATCTTGACTTGGAACGGTTTTGAACTTGAGGAAAAGGCAACATACTCACTGTATCGCCCTAGTCCCTTCCTGAGGGACAGGAGCGATTCTAGCTCTGTAGGCCTCATTTCATTTCGTCATCTTCAAAACTTATATTCAACGGATTCGTAATGTACCCTTCTATTCATCCATGCCTTGAGATCGGTTGTAACTTGGCAAGAAAATCATCTATAACAAAAATCGCTCTGGTCCCTTCCTGAGGGACAGGAGCGAACTTAAGCATTTTGGTCCTTTGTTGGCATTTGGCAATCTTCAATTTATCTTCAATGAGTTCATTTCACCTCCTTCCTTGCCTTCAAACATAAACTTGACTTGATCTTTGCCTGAATCTCGCCCTATGAAGAATATCGCTCTGGTCCCTTGGAGAGGGACGGGAGCTATAATGTACTTCGCCCTGGTCCCTGACTGAGGGACAGGAGCGATTTTGGCATTCTGGACCATTCTTCTTCATGTTTGCTCTTCAAGTTATATTCATTCGATAAAACATATCCCCTTGGACATCTTCAAATCGTCAAGTCGTTGAAATCCTGCAAGGACAAAGCAATATTTGATTTGTAGCTCCGGTCCTTCACTGAGGGACAGGAGCGATTTTGATTCCTGGAGGCACCTCTGTGCTTGTGAAAATCTTCAATTTATATTCAACGGAAAGATCACGCCTTTCTCTATCATTTCCAACTCGAAATTCACCTTGACCCTGCAAGGACAGTAAGATATTCGAAAACGAGCTCCGGTCCTTCACTGAGGGACAGGAGCGATTCTGCTCCTACAGGCCAAAATATCATGATTTTACACATTTTATCACTTCACACGGCGAAAACAAATCATTCACAATGCCTAGGATCAAAAATCAAAAAACTCAAAATCTGGTCAAAATCATCAACACTTAGACAAATTTAAGCTCTGCACTCAAAATTCCAATTGAAAATAGACCATTCTGGCGAATTCATTGCATTCAAAATTTGCATTCTTACAAAAGAAGCTCAAAAGCTCTCAAAATTGACTGGATTCTGGCCTAAAAAGACGGCAATTAAAACCCTAAGGCTTGACCCTAAATCCAGACAATTGACTGACTAACAAAACCCTAAAAGCGAAGCGAAAAGCGAGCGAAAAACGAGCAAAAAGAGGGGGTCCCCATTTGCAATGGGGCGATGTGTGAAATGGTCACAACAGTACTAAATTCATCCCTCAAATGGAGATCACTGTAGGGAATCAAACTCTCAAGGGTAACTTCTATAGTATGAGGCTAGAGCATGATGTTACCTTGGGATTACCATGGATACATTCCTTGGGGCGCTTTACCGTGGACTTGCCTAACTTGGAAATCTGCTACAAGCACAATGGCCAAGAAGTCACCCTTAGAGGATTACCTAATGGATCACCAAAAATGGTATCATGTAAAAGGATAGAAAGAATTTTCAGACATGGTCAAGCCGAATGGGTAGCCCAATGCATGGTCTTAGATAGATCTTCCCCACAAGAACAAATGCCCATGTGGAAATTCAACCTATACTAAGAAAACATAAGAAGGTATTTGAAGATATCCCAACCGGGCTACCTCCTGAAAGAGGGTTTGAGCATATCATTGAATTAGAAGCCGGAGCGTAACCAATGATGACCACTCCTTACAGGAACCCTCAGAAGTTTAAAGAGGAAATTGAGAAAACTATCAAGGAACAATTGGAAATGGGGCACATTCAACCCAGCACTAGCCCTTTCGCATCCTCAGTTGTTTTAGTAAAAAAGAAAGATGGAACTATGAGGATGTGTGTGGATTATAGGGCTCTAAACAAGAAAACCATAAAAAATCGTTATCCTATACCTAGGATTGATGAATTGATGGATGAGCTACATGGTGCCAATTGTTTTTCAAAAATTGACTTACGCTCAGGATACCACTAGATTCGCATGAGGACGGAGGATGTTCCCAAAACTGCTTTCAGATGCCACTATGGGCACTTTGAATTCCTAGTAATGCCATTTGGCCTTACAAATGCTCTGGCCACATTTCAATCTTGTATGAACCATCTTTTCAGAAAACAGTTAAGGAAGTTTTTGCTCATATTTTTTGATGACATCCTCATCTACAGTAAAACATGGGAGGAACATCTCCAACACATAAAGAAATATTGAGTATCCTGGAGGCAGAGTCCCTATTCACAAAGGCATCAAAATGTGAATTTCGTCTCAGAGAAATCCTTTACTTAGGCCACAAAATAAATGAAGGAGTCAGTGTTGATGATGAAAAAATAAAGGCCATCCAAGAATGGCCAAGGCCAAAAACTTTGACTCAGCTAAGGGGCTTTGTGGGGCTATGCAGTTACTACAGGAGATTTGTGAAAGGTTTCTCCAAGATAGTTTCTCCCCTCACCGATCCAACTAAAAAAGGTGCTTTTATATGGAATGAGTTAGCACAAGCAACTTTTGAAAAATTGAAGGAGGTCACGTGTTCTTGTCCTGTATTAGCCATTCCGGACTTTACACAACCCTTTGAATTACAATGTGATGCCTCAAGTGAAGGTATTGGCGTAGTTCTAATGCAAAGGAAACATTTGATAGCTTTCGAAAGTCGTAAGTTAACAGAATCAAAAAAGCATTATTCTATATATGATAAGGAGATGTTGGCCATTATGCATGCTTTGGCCAAATTCAGGCAGTACCTCGTTGGTGGGAAGTTTAATGTCAAGACAGATCATAACAGCTTTAGATTTTTTCTAAATAAAAAAGATCTTAATGACAGACAACAGAAATCGGTGAGTAGAATACAAGCCTGTGATTTCGACATAGAATATGTCAAAGGAGCAAACAATGTAGTAGCCGATGCTCTATCTAGGAAGCCATTTTTGAACAACATTTCTAGCCTCATCGGGGAATGGAAATATGATATCATACCAGAGTACGCTAAGGATCCCTTAGCCCGGGAAATATTGGAGGGAAGAAATCATAATGAGGAATATAAGATCATGGATGAAGTTATCTTCTACAAAGGTAGGATTTTCATCACTCCCAATTCAAGAGTCAAGGAGAAAATAATGAAGGAACATCATGATCACCCCTTAGCCGGTCATCAGGGTTATTATAAGACATACAAGCAAATCAGAGAAAGATTTTTCGTGGAAGGGTCTTAAGAAAGACATTTTGAAATACGTCCAAGAATGTATAACTTGTCAGAAAAGTAAGACCGAGCAAACACATCCGGTAGGATTACTACAACCATTACCGATTCCCAATCAGAAATAGGAAAGTATCTCCATGGATTTCATCACGGGATTACCGAAGGTCTAGGGTAGAGACTGCATCTATGTAGTGGTAGATCGGTTAACCAAATATGCACATTTCTTTGCTATATCTATAGAGTACAGAGCATCACAAGTGGTAGAGTTATTCTTCAAAGAAGTTTTTAGATTGTATGGCTTACCCAAGACTATTGTCAGTGATCGGGACAGCCGATTTCTTAGTCAATTATGGCAAGAACTGTTTCGCTTAGTAGGAACAAATCTCACTCCTAGCACCAGTTATCATCCCCAAACCGATGGTCAGACATAAATAGTGAATAAATGGTTGGAGGGGTATCTGAGGAACTACGTCTCCAATCAACAGAATGCTTGGATTAAGTGGTTACATTTAGGTGAATATTGTTATAACACCACCCATCATATGTCCATAGGAATGAGCCCATTCAAAGCTCTGTATGGATATGAGGCGACTTCTTTTGGGAACCTTCTCCACCAGGACAGCAGGGTGCCAGGGGCTAGAGACTTAATCCAACAGAGTGTGGATATTATGAATGTTCTAAAAGATAATCTACATCATGCACAGAATCAGTAGAAGATCTATGCCGATCGAAACAGGAAAGAAAGAACCTTTGAGGTCGGGGACTTGGTCTTCTTGAGACTCCAACCATATAAGCAGGCATCTATCAAAGCAAGTGGAGCAGAGAAACTCAAACCAAGGTTTTATGGTCCTTACAAAATCCTGTGAAAAATAGGGGAGGTGGCATATGAGCTTGAGCTACTCGAAAACAGTAGAATTCGCAACATATTTCATGTATCCCAACTGAAGAAGGCATTGGGGCAGCATATTATGCCATGTGCTGAGTTGCCCCCTCTCGATGACGAGGGCAAGTTGATTCTAGAACCATAGACCATTTTGAACATGAGGGAAAAAAATTGAGGAACAAAGTTATCCCAGAATTTTTGGTCAAATGGAAAGGGTTGCCCGAAGAGGATGTGACGTGGGATGGAGAAGAAATCTTTAATCATCCCCAACTTGAATTGCTTGAGGAGAAGCGAAATTAGGGAGGGTGGACTGTCATGTGCCCACCATAACCTATCATTATTGTAATCTTGTAATCTGATAATTACATATATGTATCTTTTGACTTATTCAAATACCCTGTCAATATGTTTAACAAATAAATCAATACCTTATTTTAATATATTTAATTTATTATTATGTTAAGCACAATGGTTCAATATATATATTCAATTGTAAACTACGTGGTTCCTGTTAATCAACAAATTACTAGTCAAACAATTCATACTAAATAAGTTAAACCATTAATGATTAACTTAACTAATAATTACCGACTTTAAGAAGAATTCGTGTCCTTGGAGAAGTTACAACTCTTCCTCATGATCGTGTCTTTTCCTGGGGATAAAGGGAGGCACGGGATGGTCAATCGGGGATATAGACGCACAGGAGGAAAACAAAAATAGAACGACAACCTCGCCACAGTAACAAAACCTGCCAATAAGCATTCACGCGACCACCCATGAAGCAGACTATTCGTATTCTCACGAATTGTAAGTAATCTCTTACGTCTTCTCCAGTATAGGCTAGACATCCAGAATACAGTTCCCAGATTCTGCAACAATTATTATAATTATAGGTGGTCCTGAACATGCAACTGTGAAATATTACGATGAGAGTTAGATTACTGTTTTGTGTCTATAGTTGGAACAATGAACAGTGATTAGATGTTCACGTCCGTTGTCTGGCACCGGTGAGAGGAGCATTGGACTCAGTGGTAGTGGTAGCAAGGGGCTCTAGCGGTCAGGGAACCCATGAGTCAAGCAACCCAAACACTGTTTTCCCTGCAGTCTTCTCACAACGGTTCAGGTGAATTGGACTGTCTAGGTTTAACAGGTTTAGGAGGCATAGGAGTACCACCCATCTAGCAAGGGGGTTGAGAGAGACCATCCCTTGGGTGTGGCAGGGTCATCATCCTAGTCTTCCTTTGAACCTATCGTGTGATTGATCTTCTTCCTAATCTAATATAATTATGATGATTGGTTCATGAATGTTATGTATGTAGGCTGTCTGGTATATACATCTGTCTTGCAGGACACTTCTTCCTACAGCCATCATTGCAAGTTATAAGGTACAATTCCTTTTCCACTATGAAGAGTTTCTGCATTTTACAGTTAAATATGATTCTTGGATTAAAGAGTTTCATTCATGATTGTTCCCATTGCTTAGAAACTAGTATATAATAAGTTATTAAGTAATGCAATAATGGTCATCAAGGACACTACTGATTGGGGACATCACATTTAACTTGCATTTTAACTTGCATTGATGCCTTTTAACCTATGTTGGCATGTTTGAATTCTGCATCATGATTTTTACCTCAGTCGCATGAATCCGATGAGTTTTAATCTTACATGCAATGACTTTTCCTTTGCAACTTGTGTGCGGAGACTCACGAGTTAAACTCGTATTTACTTTCCCACCTAAAAAATTTGCGAGTCCTCTAAAACTCAGCAAGTACTCGTAGGATTTTCTATCCATGATTCTAACCATTGAAATCATATAGATATTATGAAAAATGGAGAAATGAGGACATCTTTTAGGGCTTGAGGAGGTGCCTTATTGAGTGTGTTTTTTTCTTATCGGTAATAGTTGTAATTTTATTGATATAATTCAAAATGTACATTATATATATTCAAATCTATTAACAAAATGTCTGATAAAACAGACCTCAACTACCATCACCCCAGCCTATCTGCCCTTGCAGAAGCTACCCATCCATCCATATTGGCATTTGTAGAAAAATTGCCAAGAATACATCATTTGTGCATTGAGGAGACCAAAAATAAACCTAGACTATACAGAGACCAGCAGCATACTATACCCCGAAACCTACAGACATCATTACAACATACATCTTCGATACATAGAGGACCAAAGGAGAAACAAAATTTGGTCCAGAATTCAAAGAGAAACCAGACGAGAGACCAAAATTTTTTTTTGACTGCATAAACAAAAAAGACATCATCAATGTAATGTCCCCTTTTCTAGGTGACATGAGATGAGCAGGGGTTGACCTACCATTCGAGTTCCCGTAGGTCAATGACATGGTTAGGGGACTCATTCTGAGGGTCATGGAGCTTTGCAGGGGCTCTGTGAGCCATTTTGGTCCTTTAGAGGACAGTTCCTATTTTTTAGGGAGAACTGGCAGTTGATTGAATGACCACTTGGGGGACCAAGAAGTAGAGCAGGATCCATTTGGGATCATTCAGTGGTATGAGTGTTAAACAAGAGGGATGCAAGGGGAAAACAAGCCATAGCAACCTTGACTTTTATGACACCAGTCTTGTTACTGAGCATAATCAAGATTTTGATGCTTTGGTGCATGAGGATGATTGTTGTGAGGGGTCATCTCATGCAAACACTCATTGTTTGGGTGTTACTGATGCTTTTGATAATGAAGATACATGTCATAATGAGTCTGATTTTTCAAATCAGACCTTAGAAGATGGGAACAAAACAAAAAATGTGCCTAATGGTGATGGTTCCGAGGAGAGTTTGACGGATGTGTGTGAATCTATCTTGATAGGGGAGGTGTATGTTGAACTTGGCAAAATCAGCAGCCTCTAGCATGTCATTCGAGCCACCCCACGAGGTTCATAACAAAAATGATATAACTTTGCTTCCTCAAGATATGGCAGCCTTTGGTCAAGAAGAGAATAATGATTTGCATTCTAGACTTGAAGGTACACATGGTGCAATCATGGGTTATGATAATGTGAATAATACAATCCATCATAAATCAGATTTTGTGCATTTTGGGACAGCTGATATAGAGCAATCTCAGAGGATGAATGAAGGATGGTTGGCAAGAGCCAAGCAAGCCAAGTTGATAGTTCATCAGGCCAAGCTTCAACTTCAGCACATTCATGATACTCATCACCATATTGGTAAGGAGGAACACGAGCTATCTAATTCTGATTTTTCAGCTGATATTGGTTATTTTTTTCATGGTGGTGATGGAATTGATATTGAGGCTCATAGTGGACCAGCCACTAATGAGTTATCCTTTATTGGCATAGAAGGTGTTCCCAATGCACCTTTCATTTTGTCACCTCTTTCATATGATAAGGCAGCGTTGTACTTATTGATTGGTGACTCAGTTTTCTTAGATTTGACAGTCGGCTATGAAGATCAGCATGTAAGGGACTTCATTTGTTACATGGCTCAACAAAACATTTACTTAGCAACCTTTAATGAAGGCACATTAATTTGTGGAAAAATAGGTAAAGTTACAACAACTGTTTGGAGGTCTTGGAAAAGTATTCAACACACTTTACTTGTTGGAAATTGGCTCATTGATGGATTCATATCAGCATTGATGGTTGGTAGTACTTGTGGCTTCAATTGGAGTGAAGTTCTTAGCTGGTTAGATGATGTTCAGGTTCACAGCAGCAGTATAATGAGTATTGACATGATGGATGGATATGACAGTGGAAAGATTTGCGATCCTGGTATTGACATGTGTGGTGTATTTCTTCAGTGGATCCATGATGAGTTGTTTCACTTTGGGTATAAAAATGTTTATATCAGAGTAGTGCAGCGGTTGGGTGAAGCAACGTTTATCAGATTGATATGGGATCTAGTGAATTGGTTTTTAGCGTGCAGGTGCAGATTGCTTGAGGCCAAGCAATCTTCAGGAAGGGAAGATTGTAATGTCCCCTTTTCTAGGTGACATGAGATGAGCAAGGGTTGACCTACCATTCGAGTTCCCGTAGGTCAATGACATGGTTAGGGGACTCATTCTGAGGGTCATGGAGCTTTGCAGGGGCTCTGTGAGCCATTTTTGTCCTTCAGACGACAGTTCCTATTTTTTAGGGAGAACTGGCAGTTGACTGAATGACCACCTGGGGGACCAATGAGTAGAGAAGGATCCATTTGGGATCTTTCAATCAACAAACCCGTTCTGCCTTGAACTAGGGCATCACTACACGGCCCTGCACCCGCACTACCACTACCACCTTCACCCGAAGCACCACTAGCAAACCCACCCACCGCCTTTTGAGTTTGCACTCGACGCTTTCCCGACACCTTTCGTTTGCCTTTTCCTCGAATTTCCACCTTCGCAGGGTCATCCTTTGCAGAGACATTAGCTGAGTCACCTCGCACCTCCACCACCTTTTCCCTCGAAAACAATTTGACAAAATCCCATGCAATGGTTGCCTCTGCACGTCGTTCATCTCTGTTCAGACCGAAAGGCCACCGAATGTAAGGGACCAACTCCCACAGTTCATGAATTCCATTCCATCAATATCCAAGCCTTCGCCGACATCAAAACCCGCTCTCGGCATTGCCATTTGCAGCAACTCCATCAATCCTCCCAACCAATCATCCTCCACACAACGTTGCATTACCTCCACCAACATCCTTCCTCTCACCCAGCTCCAGACCCCATGCCAAAACCATGGTCACCACATCAACATTGGTTCTGTACCTATGCATGGTTCTGAGAAAACAATCCCCTGGCAACATTTTAATAATTTGGATGAAAGCATCCTCACCATACTTGAAAATGCATCTCAGACGCTTTTCTGAGATATCCCCGACAAAAGCCAACTATTGGCGAGAGGTATACAAAGTGAATGTAGCCTCCATACCTGTCGCCTTCTCACTTCGCCAACATATGATGCAGCCAAAAATGGGCCCAGAGCCCTATAAATAATTAAAATTTGTCCCATCCATACATACTGCCATCATCTCAAATGAGTGGAATTAATCATACCTTTGTACTCCCCCATCCACATTGGCCTCCTCAAGATTTCAGAGATCTTCCAAATGTGTTTCACGCACTTCAAAAAATGATGTAGCCCACTTGGACAGCATATCCGCCACCTCATTTCCAGCCCTTCTCACATGTGTAATTTTAAAATTATTAAAGGAATTCAAATCATTTTTAATCTTTGAGATATATTTGTTTAAATGCCATGAATTGGATTCACCTTTAATGATGGCATTGATGATTACTTGGGAATCCCCTTCCAAATGCAAATTTTGTACGCCAAAATTCCGACTCCACTGCACTGCCAACAAAGCTGCTCGCATCTCCGCCTCATTGTTCGTTCCATTTTCAAGCCTTTGAGCTCCCAGCATCAAAATGTTTCCCTGCCAATCCCGGATCAGCACCCCTGCTCCCAATGTACCCAAGTTGCCTTTCGAGGCACCATCAAAATTGACCTTGTACCATCCTTCCTGGGGCACTTCCCATTTCACATTACAATCCACAGAGTCCATTGGATTAACCCGAACAAGCCCATTAACGGGCCATGCCTTATTGAGTCTTTTAGAAGACTTATTATTCATCATTTGGTTTTGCAAGTTACAATGACAATTGAGATTTCAAAGGAGAAATTTTTGGAATTGATAGATGAGGGACAAGCGTCTATCAAAAGATCCAATATCAAAATTGCTAAGTTTTGGTCTATAATGTCCCCATTTTTATGCCATACTATTCTACAAGCATTGGCCAATTTTTGACGTTTTCCGTAAGTTTGTAGTGAGCTAGGAGAATTCCAATGCTTTTGGAGAGCCTAGTTTTGGATTTTCTTGGCATTTGATGATGGTTTGGAGTTCAGTTGGCTTTCAGGTTTGCAGAGATGCTCTTTGTAGCATTTTGGGTATTCTAGGTTGTTATTCACAATTCTTGAAGGACAATTCTATTTTCAGTAAGTGCCTATTTTGGCACATGACATCCTTCAGCATTATTTATGTCTCGACATGATTGGTTTCAGTTATCGCTGCCTTGGCAAGGCTTTCCGCAATTTGGTTGGAATTATTTAAATATTTGCACTAAAGTTATAAAGTAATGTTTTAATATTCACTTTAGTGTTTTAATATTATAAAGTGATGTCCCAAATTGGATGCCTAGGTAAATGGAAAATGGGGACTTAAAGTTGTTTTAAAATGTTAGGGGCCTTTCTGAGAAAATAATTTAAAATTTTAAATTTCCCTATTTCCCTCCAATTCTATATAAAGGGGTTTTGGCTCTATTTTTCATTGATTCAGTGTTGCACGCATACCGAGATGTTGCTGGAGTAAACAGAAGTTCTCCCAAGGTTGATTGAGGATGAAACCCATTTTTAATATTCACTAGTTTTGATGGTGAAAGATCTATCCTAGCTGATTTGGTGTTTTCACACAGAAGCACACTGATTTTCATGAACTAGAATTTGGAGTTCGAGTTTCAAGGAGAAATGAAAATATTTAAAATATTTTCATGGATAATTGCGGGGTTTGATTCTTGATAATTTGGAGAGTTTTTTGGTGGGTTTTGAGTGTGTTTGCAGAGCATCCATCAGCCTGGTCGTACAGTTGCCTAGGACAGGCCATACTGCATGTTTTGTTGATAATTTTCCAGTGTTGAGAGCAAACTCAAAATCCCTTTTGGGTCATCCTTTCTATGACTGGGCTATCAGGTTGAATATGATTTTGATGTAAATCATTGCTGACTGATTCCATTTGGAAGGGCCGACCCCTAGAGTTGGTCGCTCATGTGCTAGGGGACTGACATTTTGTTCATGGTCTCTTGGTCTTTTGGATGGTTATTAACCAAGAAGAAGGGTGTTTAGACACTTGCTGCTGTTTGCAGAGCATTTGAAAGGTTTTTGGGACAGTTTGGTGCTTTGGTAATGATTTCGTAAAATCACCCTTGTTTCTCCAGTGATCAGCACTGCAGGTTAGACTGAAATTGATTTCCAGAACTCTGTGTGTCCCTTTGCTTTGGAGCTGTTCGTGGGAATCTAGGCTTTAGGAAGGAATACATACATACATACATACATACATACATTCATGCATGCATGCATACACATACATACATACATACATATGTACATACATGTATACATCCATAGATGCATACATGCATACATACATACATACATACATACATACGTACATACATGTATACATCCATAGATGCATACATGCATACATACATACATGCATACATGCACACACACACACACACATACATACATATATACATGCATAACATGCACGCACATACATGCATGCAGACATACATACATGCATACATACATGCGTGCATTCCATACATGCATACATACATACATACATGTACTAAACATATCTATGAATCTTGTACTATATTTAACAACTTAAGATTTTCATTTTAACCTATAAATAAGTGTCCTAGGCACAAGACATTCTTAATGATAGTTGAAGTTGAGCTTATGTTGAAAAGGTGGTTGTACTTGGTCTAAGTTTCATGTGTTCTTGTGTAAAGTTTTATTGAGTGATTTGGAGCAAACAACCGTATCAAGCTTTGTATTAGCTATAGTTTTAAAAATTGGCGAGTACTCACTTGACTAGTGAGTACTCCCCAAAAAAACTCATTGGCAAGTAATCACAAGAAAAATATTCTAACAAGATTTGTGTAAAACTTGTAGCAGTTATTTGTCAAATAATTGCCAAAATTTGAAAAAAAGTTACTCATGTAAAAACTTGTCCACCGTTCAATATGAAAGGAGGCAAAGATTTTCCAGTTGCTACATATAGATTTATTGCATGATTTGAAGATATTTTAGTTTTTGCAAACAAATTTATGGCATTATTTGGATTCCAATTGCTACGAATGTATATAGGCATGGCCTAAGAGCTTTTCCATTTTTTAATTTTCCAATTTCATAGACTTCACCTTCAACTTTGAGCTTCCAAGTTCTCGCTTTCACCTTAACTCGTAGTATTTAGTGCTTACTGCTAGTTCGCTTCACCAATTTTTTCCTTAATGTATATTGATGCATGTTCACAATAAGAATCCATAGATAAATAAAACAAAGATTTATCACTCCTAAATTTCAGATATAGTAAGGTTATGGTATTGTAGAAAACAAAATGATAAAATTGTGAAAATGACATGCACCATGAGGGTTTGTGTGGCTCTGCCCCCAAACCCCTATGAGGGGCATTGCCCCTCAACCCTGCTAAGGGCTTAGCCTCCAAACCACCACCAGCCTAGCACTATCACCCTGCCATCCCTAAATCTAGGCCCTTGCTCCCCTCATCCCAAGAACCTTGAGATTTGTCCCTAAGACCTATACCCCGCATCCCCTTGTCCCAAGACTCCATAAAACATAGATTCATATTCATGATGAGAAGAAATACATAGATGATGATTTTTTTTCTTGTTATTTGTCCTTTGCTAGGCTTTATTTCCATTTATGTACGGTTTTGAAAAAAATATGGCATTTGCAAGTAGGAGACTTGGCAAGTCTAAAGGTTTGTTTTTTGGTCAATGATATGTATTGAACTCTAATATTGGGTTATATGAAGTAAATCAATAATTTGTATTTTCGAAGAATAGTTTTTAAAATTGTGTATTTTTATATGTTCAAAAAAAAAATTGTGTCATCAAGTTTTTCCATGAGTTTTCATTGAGTTCCAATTTTTTAAAATTTTTGGTTTAGCCAAGTTATTGCCAAGTCCAAGCTTTTAAATCATGGTATTAGCATTTCTACATCTAAGTAAATAACCTTGTGTGCTTTTCTTAAATCTTGCACTATTGTTTCATTTTTAGAGTTTCTGTGTAAATTCATTCTTGTGTATTTGGATCTACTGGCCTTTGTTTTCAACTAACTAGTAAGCATTCCTGTTTAAGTTTACTTTGTTTAGTTACAAGCTTTATTCATTGAAAACCTCATCTGTGAGATAAGAACCTTTCAAGCCTTGTGCTCAACCTCCAAGATTCAAAAAGATAGATAAAGTTTATTTTTTGTCTTAGTTTTCATGCAAAACCACAGCAATGATCTTGTAAAGCATGCATAACTATTAATCTTGTTCATAGAGTTAGGTTTAGGAGTAGAGTTTAGATTTTAGTGAACTTTACTAATTTGAAGAGAGGGTATCCTGTGTACTTTACAAGAGACAAATTAAACACTAACACCTAGCATGTCAAAGGCACACTCTTCAAGGCATAAAGCTACTTTTAAACTTTTTTAAGTATGTATTTGAAAAACTTTCAGAATTTTTTATATTTTTTAATATGAGTGATTAACCTTTTTTTGATGAACCCACTTTTCTTTTTAATGTTTTTGTTTTAAATTTGGTATATAAGGCAAACTGACATGCCAAGCATGCTAAATGGGCAGTTTTGACTAATTTCGCTTGTAAAATATGACTTGAGGCATTTTGTCGTGTTTGGAGGACCAATTTGGAAATTTCAGACACTTTATCTTTAAAAAGTCATTAAAGCAATTTTGACGCATCTGGAGGAACATTTTAGAATTTTTGGCACTTTCAATTTAAAGTCATCTAAGCCATTTTGATGTGTTTGGAGAACCATTTTGGCATTTTTGAAACATTGCCAAAAGTTCCATTTCGTGCACTTGTTTTGTTAATATGACCTTTCTCTCTTTTATTTTTTACTTTGCTCTTTTGCTTGGCTTGATGCAACAACAGAGCATTTTTGACACTTTGAGCTTGGTCAACTCTTTTCAAAATTCAATTGCACTAGCGGACTCAGAATGAAAAATCCATTTCACTCAGATTTTCATTCAAATCAAACCAACTTGATTTTATAGCATATTGATCCTCCTAGACGAGAATTTTGGCATTTACTTATTGTTTGGATTATTAAGCCCAGAACTCCTGATTTCACTTGTTCTCAATCTGTACCTGCATGACAATTATATAACAGAGGGATTTCATTACATTTATTTCGCAAGCACATTCAGATCATAAAAACAAGACCAACAACATCCCAAACCACCAAAACAGGATTAAGAAGTACTGGCAACTAGAGTGAATGGGGCCAAGATAGTATTAGGCTAATAAGAAGTGACTGTTGGTATAAAGTCTGACAATTATGAGTATCTCTTACTCAGCAACTACATTTTCTTTATTTACATTTCTTATATTAATAAAATGCCATTGCATTCATTTTTTCTAAATATCAATGCAAAGAATGAAAATTATGAGGATAAAAAGAAAAGGCTGAGAATGGAAGGACGTAGAAGAATTGTACTTTTGATGAATAACTGAATGTTGATTGACCAAATTCTTTTGTTTGATATTTCAGGAGCTGCAGTTTAGTCGATACCAGTTCATGGATATACAACAAACAATATACTCATCAGAAGGCTCCTTATCCTACCAGCAGCTTTAAAGTTTTTGATGGGAGTTGAAAATTTGAAACTAATAATTGCTGCATGGTAATGTTTATGATATTAAAGGAAAATTGATAGATGGGAAGTACATGGAAGGAAAAATTCGCTTGTAGAGAAGGAAATGCTATAAAACATTTTGATTTTCATTGTTTTCCAATCTAGTTGTGATGATTTAGGAGGAAAACCAGATTTCTGAAGACTTCTAAAAAATAAGGTATAGCATCAAAATCTTGTATAGTATTTTTTCTTGTGTGGATTTTGAATGTTTATTTCCTACTGCATTTTATAGTTTATTTTGGTATATACCATGAACTGAAGACCTTTTAAGGGCTGATACATTTTGATATGGGGCTGTAAGAGATGTAAAAAACTTCTCATACAAAGAAATTATTGTGTCCAATACAACCATAGATCAAACAATAATTCTAAACTAAAATGCTGAATACATTTGATATTTCAGAAAAGAACAGTTATGTATTGGTATGTGTCTAGATATATAAACGAGAACAAGAGGGAGACTACCTGCCGAAACTGTAAAAAGAAATCTGGGTGCTAGGATAAAGGCCAAACATCATGTTGACTACTTGAGAATTGGGCATCCAGACAAATTACCTCAGTTAGTTTAGTGTATGCATATTTGAATGCTCAAGTGGATTGGGCAATCTAGATGGAAGAATAAATTGCAACAAATATGTACAAGGTCATGCATGCATTTAATTGCTAGGTTGTATTGGTTCTCCAATCTGACATCAATAACCTCTAAGAAGTGGTGAGTTTCTATGTTTGAGTCAGCTGAGAGGATGGCCAACAAATGAGGGAAAACACATTTCTCTCCTGCTCTTTAGGCTCTGCAAAACTTAGGGGGTGGCCCTATTAACACACTGGACTCCATGTAGATTCAAATTGACATGTCACAATATACAACACACAACAATTTCATACAATTATGGCAAGGATTTAAACGATTCTCTGTGCTACCAGAAATGTTCCTTTTACCATTAATGATCCAGTATGAATAAAGAGTAATTATAGAAATGCAATTAACACAAAAAGATTGTTAACTTTTGAAAATGTGAGTGGGGTTAGGAGGAAAATCTCTAAATGACTAGTGCCTATTCAAGCAAGTATAGAGTAAATGCAAGTTGGTTCCCTTATGTCATGACAATGACATATGTAGTGTGATGTACATTTTACTGCCTTACAGTGATAAAACCGACAATTATAGCCCTCCAATATGACCCGAATAAATTATAGAAATGCAATTAACACCAAAAGATTGTTAACTTTTGAAAATGTGAGTGGGGTTGGGAGGAAAATCTCTAAAATGGCTGGTGCCTATTCAAGCAAGTATAGAGTAAATGCAAGTTGGCTCCATTATGCCATGACAATAACTTCTGTAGTGTTTTGATGCACATTTTACTGCCTGAGTGATAAAACTGACAATTATGGCCCTCCAATATGATCCAACTTATTAATCCTTTAA
Source organism: Cryptomeria japonica (assembly GCF_030272615.1). Taxonomy (NCBI): domain Eukaryota; kingdom Viridiplantae; phylum Streptophyta; class Pinopsida; order Cupressales; family Cupressaceae; genus Cryptomeria; species Cryptomeria japonica. Next base: position 489,313,955 of record NC_081411.1, read on the forward strand.
TGCAATTGCATTCCTTATTACCATTTGTGATGGATTTATATCATTAATTGAATATAAACTAATAATGTAATGTTGCAATTGAGCATGAAGAGAACAATAACCCTTAGTTACCCTTCTCAAAGACATAACAATGTAAAGGAGGCAATCATAAAAGCATATTTTCACATAATTTAGCCAGAGATAAACATCAAAACAAAAATGACAAACAACATGCAAATTCTTTGTGTTGCTACAAATATATGTGGTTGACAATAAAGAGGTCTTTCCCTTGCTTTTCCAACCTCTTTACAAATGACCAAATCTTTCCTTAGAAAATATTATATTGATAACCCATTGGATGGGTGACACTTGTCATCTTAACATAACAAGATGAACTACCATAAAATAGTATACAAGAGAACATCTGATGTCTTCATGAGGAAATCACGTTGTGCTACAAACTGTTTGCAAACAGTTAGTTAGAGCTAGATCAAACTCTTAACTTCCTGCCATTGCAGAGTGAATGCACAAGGGGTGTCACGACAATGCAAAACAGTGTGAATAAGATTTGTCATTAGTAGGAACTATTGACATTGATGATGTGAAAGGTGGTGGGAGTGGAGGAGCAGAAAGTTCCAATAAAAAATTAATAACTATTGCGGAGAAACCTTTCACCCTCTAACTTGCTTGGTATACCAGCAGCCCTTAGGGCATATACACATGCCAAGGCAGCTAAGATTGGTGGGAGCTCAGTAAAAATGCACCATTGATCTTCCAATTGGAAATAAAGAATCACTGTCAAGTACAAGGAACAATCGATAAATAATTAGATACATACCAAAATATCACTCAACCACAACAAGCATTAGAGAGTTGATGGACAACTATCCATATGCCCTAGAGCTAACCATTGCCACCCAATTTCACCCATCCTTAAGAGTCAAACTAAAAATTTGAATCACATCTCTACCCTTGTAAAAACTATTTACTCTAGGCCATAACTAGAGGATAAGCTCCCAAACAACTACAAGTAACATCTTGAACTACTTCAAAGAGTCCTAATAGCTCCTCAACAACTTTACTATACATTCAAGTGAATATGCTCTCAACTATAGGCCTCGTGTGCCTTTAATAGCCAACATATGTTGTTAAATGCCTTACAAAGCCTAGATTAAACAAAATTTAAGCTAATTAATCTTCTTCAAAATGATTTGCCAACATCAAGTCTTCAGATTTATGAGTAACTGGGGACCCACTTGGCAGATTGATCATTGAGAAGCTATCAGAACTTAGAATAATTTTTAATTGTGTTGGTGAGTGGAATATTTGGCATCTAGGAGTACTTTAATTTTCTTTATGAAGTTATCTAATCCAGATTCCAATATTAGCAACACATTTGGCTTGCATTATACATAATTGGGTTAACGTTATCCCCATGAATTGTTGCTATCCTTGGAATCCCACCTTCCAATTCCCCACTGGTGCTTTAAAGCCATTTATCTTTTCCTAGAGTGTTATATCAAGCTTGCTTTGGGAAGCAGAGACATCAATCAACAATCTTACCACCTCATGTGTACTTGCAATGCTCCTAGAAGCACTGATATTGCATTTGGCATTCTTCAAGATTGGATTCATGAATAGGACTTTGGGGGTCCACATATTCAAGATAGGCTTCAAGGCGACATCTTGCTTCCATAATTGCTCTTTAACTTTTCTCAAGTTGTCAAAACATCCCTGTGCATCATCAACCTTATGCAATATGTATAAAAATCTATGTTCAAAAGGATTGTGAACCAACCTGACAATGTCTTTGGCTCCTAAAGCTTTGGAATTTTTCGACTTTTCTTTTAGGTGTTTTTGTTCTAAGTGTAAGAGTGTCCCTACCTTATGTAATATATACCCTTGTTTATTTTATTTTATTTTTTGAAAATAACTTTTAATTGAAATTAAGATGCAATGCATAATCCTTTCCACTTTTTGATCACCAAAATCCCAAAATGGGCAAGGTGAGAGCATACAATGTTTTGGAATATACAATGAATTGAATACAACAAGTGAAAGGAAAACACTAGGCTACCACTTATTCAGTGGGGTGCATATGCCTTTTTAATATCTATTTTTATCATCATGTTTGGCTTGCCTTGGGCTTGAATGGAGTGGATAACTTCCTGGACTATGACTATCCCATCCAAAATTGATCTATTGGGAACAAAACTAGTTTGCTCTTCTGAGATGATGGTTGGCAGTAATGTTTTCAACCTATTGGCCATGGCCTTTGATAGTAATTTATAAATCACGTTGCACAAAGAAATGGGTTTGAACTCTTCCCATTTTGAGGGATTCTCCTTCTTCAGGAGTAAGGCTAGGAAGGTGTTGTTGATTTCTTTCAAGAATTTCCCCGCATTTCGGGCAGATTCCAAGGCATCGTTGACCTCATCTCCTAAAATGTGCCAACATTTTTGAAAAAAACCTGCGGGGAAACCATCCGGTCCAGGGGCCTTGTCCCCTTGGAATTGGGATAGAGCAGTTTTAACTTCTTCATGAGTGATTTTAGAATTCAACATATGATTTTCATCATTTGTTTTTAGTTTAGGTATGTTTTTCAATAAGGCCCTATTGTTAAGGAGGTCTGAGTGCTCCCAGTTCTTGAGAATATTTTTAAAATACTGGGTTGCATCCTCCGCAATTAGATTCTATTTTGTAATGGTCTGCCCATCGTCGCTGATGATCTAAGTAATTCTATTTCTTGCCCTTTTCAGTTTGACACTGTTGTGGAAAAATTTGGTATTTCTGTCTCCATCCTCTAGCCAAGTTTCTCTAGATTTTTGTTTTCTAGAATATCTCTTCCTTGGCCAAAAGATCTTCATACTCACATAGAAGCTTTTTCTTTGCCTCATATGTTGTTTGGGTCATCCAATGTTGCATAAAATCCTTATTCACAAGTTCCAATTCCTTTTCAATTCTTATCTTATCCTCGAAGATGTTTTTGAAATTATTTTTGTTCCAATCTAGCAGTTTATGTTTAATGTCTTTTTAGCTTTGAGACAAGACAATACAATTTGGATCCAACAAAGATACCTGCAATCCACCATTTCTGGATATTAGGGAGAAACTCCTCATGTTTGAACCACATCAATTCGAACTTGAATGGGTGCCCAGATGTCTTTGCTTCCCCTAATAACTCTAATAGCACCGGGTAATGGTTAGAGCCTGACCATGGTAATATAGTGGCTTTTAACACGGAGTTAAAGTCAGACAGGTCTCCTTTGAAAACAAATCTGTTTAGAGTTTCAGCAATGTTGTAGAATCCTTTTCTTCTATTATTCCATGTATGCAAGCCCAACTCAATCCTAATTTCGAAGAGATTGTTTTCACTTATCCAATTAGCAAAGTCTCTTTGTGGCTGTTTAATGGACCTTATCCCCCCACTTTTGTCCGTTGTGTGTAGAATGGTGTTAAAATCACCTCCTATGATGATGTGCTTAGTATCCTGATTTCTTAGGAAGTGCTCTATTTTTTGCCAAATTACCCTTTTCTTGTCTGTTGGGATTGGGTCATAGACATTTAGGATGATAAATTCAAGGTTTAGGCTGAGAGATCTTACTTTGCCAGCCAACCAATTCTGCATTCTGGCGTAGCATGTGAAAGTGATTAAATTCCTTTTCCAAATTATTGCCAGCCCACCCGAAGCCCCTATCGAGTCCACCATCTCCACCTGCCACTGAGTGAATTTTCTACTAAAATTGGTCATATCAACCTTTCCCACTTTTGTTTCTTGCAGCATTACTAGGTCCATAGAAGATTTCATTATACTGCGTTTAATAAGGCGTTGTTTGTTAGGGGCCCCTAGGCCCCTAACATTCCATGTTAGTATGTTTATTCCATTACGGGGAGAGGGAGGGACTTTTCTGGACCCATCAGATTTGTGATTTTGGTCCGCCCCTCTGCTTCCCTATCCATTTTCATCTTGTCTAAAAAAGACTTCTGACCTCTTTTGTTGGCAGTGGATTTGCCACAATCTGGAATCAATTTATCGCCTACCACCTGGAGGATGCCTCTGTTACACATATTATTTTGGTTGTTGTTCATTGCTAAATTATTTTCTCCTTCCTACATATTGATAAGTTCTTTGGTTATGAATTCTCTTTCTTCTTCTTCATTCAACCCTTCCATAGCAGGAGAAGAGTTCTCCAGATTGGGAGAGTCTAAGGCATTCTCCTTAGGTGACGCCTGGGTTGAGTTATTGGCCAATGTCTGGGCTCTGATAGGAGTCTGCTCATACTCTAAATTGAGATTGGTATTATTGACTGCCACATCTGTTGGAGCATCATTGTATACCTCTTCTACAAATTCTTCTGTTAGTTTACCCATTAAGTTATTGATGATGTTGCTTAATTCCCTTTGAATTTGATCCTCATGCCTATATTTGTTATTTTGTTCTGTCTTATTTGGACTATTTCCGGTCCATGGATCCGAGGGAGGAGGGGGGGTTGCTTGATTATTTTCCTCTTGAAGGTTAACATTGATGATGAAGCCACCAATATCTTTGTTAAATTGGATGTTAACTCTGTTGCACAACTCTATAGGCTTGTCTGGTTTTGGGGCTTGAGGTTTTTGTGTGCTAGGGTTGATCCTTTTGCAAAAGGATAATTTCTCCAAGATCGGGCCAAGATACCATACCGGAGATAAGATATAATTGCCATCTACTATGTCTAGGGATATATTTTTTAAATTCTTCATGCTATTATCTACTTCTATTAAAATTTTGATATCGGATTTTTCCGACCAATTCGCTTCTACTGCTATGAATTTGCCTAATTTATTCCCAATTTCTATGAGGAATTTGACATGCATTAACTCAACAGGAACATTGCAAATTTCAATCCATTTAGAAGATGTTTTGAATTCAAATTTATTAGCATCGAATTTAGAATGCCAGTCGATGAATTTAAAATTTACTCCATTGTAGAAAACAAATTCCTCAAACAATACCTTTGTTTTCAGCAATTTCTTATGGCATTCGATATACAGAAAATTATTAGCTAGGGTAGTGATACTTACATGTCCATGGAATGCATCTTTCCACCATTTTGCAAAAAGCCCATGCTCTTCGCAGTAATTCCTCAACTCCAGTGCGGCACTGGGAGTGGAGATTTTGATGCAATCTAGGTTAGATGTTACCGACTTTAGGATATATTGATTCCTTGTTGCCTTGGGGGCAAAATTATTCATAGAATTATAAGAACTCCTAATCACCAGAGTAGGTTCAGTGACTCTGAAGTTGTGGTGTTGTTGTTGTAGGGTCACTCCTCCAACTCCGGTAGCTTTTATAAAACCCTCTGCATGATTAAAGTGTGGTTGTGAATTGCGCATGGGCCTTTGAAGGGATTGACACCGGTCTGATGTAGCAGCCCTAGTTCCAAAGGGAATGAGATTTGCCTTTGTAGCGCAGTCTAGGATCCGAGATGTAATGGATCCGAGATGTAATGGGGACCACCCAAACTTTAGACAAATCCATCAAAACCATCGCTTCCCTTCTTTCAGCTTTAGTCGCTTGCCTACTTTTCACTGCATGCCATGGTTGATTCTGCAGAGGGGGAGCCCTACCGGTTGTTGAGGGAAACCATGTATCATGCTTGTCGAAACCCCCATGGTTATGTTGTTTGTTGAAATGCAGAGCCATGTGTAGTTTTTTTATTTTTTAAGAATTTAATTATTGACCACAAAAAATGATGATATTTTAAATATTATCTAAAGTGCAATTAAATATTAATTTAAGATGAAATTAAATATTATTTTATAAAAGGGAATCTTCTAGAAGGGAGGCTGATCCATGTGAGAAAAATGAATAAATAGAGGGTGAGGCTCATTGTTTGACATCGATTAGTTGACATCTATATTTTGTGACCAAGCTTGTGGAGCCTAAGGTTTTTACAGTTGATCTTCTTGTCTTTGGGAACGAAAACTCCCATAAACTAGCATAACTGAGGTGGTGAAAGGCCCACTGAAGGGTTGCAGATTGGAGAGGATAATTCAGTCCTTTCATTGGAGCCTAACTGGTTGGCCAAGGGCCAAATTGTATTAGGTTTTGTTGGGAGATCATTGAAGACATTTTTGGTGTTGGGAGTCTTCATCGATTGTGCTACACAAGTGTTGATTACACCTCCCAACTATCATAATTTTATCTAAGTCATTTTCAGAATTTGCCATGACTGTGGAAGAGCCACGATTTTGATCATAGGGCTCATTTGAGGCATCGATTCCACCTGCAAGTTGGAGCGCTCTTCTTGTGAGGACATGCCGATGATATTTGGTGCTTAAGGGAGCACGTGGGAGCTGCCATATATTTGTTTGGGTCTGAATCATATCAGAACAGGGGTGGCTAGAGGAAGAGTTCAATTTGAACCAAAGAAAGACTCTTCCAACTGCCTATTGCTTGCTTCTTCATCTTCAGTATTGGGCGACTTTCCAGATAGGTTCATTCTATGGTTTTGCAACTGATTTGCATTGCAAAACTAGTTGTTGTCATTGTTGCTTCAGACAACTCTATCTATTTCTTGAGTATAGGGGTGAATGCACAAACTTGCAAGCTTGATAGCTTGATAGATTGTATTCGGTATTTTGCATCCAATAAAGGAGTCGGTTATGAGCTTTACATATGTTGTCATAAAGTCTTGTTTCCAAATATGAGGTTGCATGCTATATGTTTGACAAAATGATCACTAGCTGTATGTGATGAATTGTATGGGTTCTTTATTGTCTTTATTAGTTTTGCATTGCATCTATATGTTCAAATAAACAAACATAAACTACATCAATAACACAAAAAGTTATGCAAATCCTTTCCCGTGTCAATAACACGCAAGGTTATCAGTCTGAAACTCAGAACAACAAGCCTAATGTTTGTATGTGAGTTGTTTGATATAATACCTTGAGCCATTAAAAAACAATCAAAAATTATGACAATAGATTACACGTTGGAGGACAATTGTTCGTCAATATTCCTTGCACATTTCAGTCATATAACAACAAGGGATACTACATTTTTGAACAATAAAGACAAATTGAGTCATAGACACATAAAGTGGGTAGAGTATTTGCAGGCCTATACATTCCTAATTAAGCATAAGAAAGGTCAAGAAAACAAGGTTGTTGATGCTCTTAGATGGAGGTCAATGATGGTGCATGAGATACAACTTCAAAGTGTAGGGATAAATGCCCTCACAGGTATGCACAAAGATGATGATGTTTTCAAGAATGCCTTTGCTGTTTGTAATCAGTCACAAGATGCTTTTCACAGTGAGTTTTTTTATTTTGAGTTACAAGATGGGTTATTGATCAAAGGGGCTCAGTTGTGTGTGCCAAAGTGCTCTATGAGAGCAAATTTGATAAGGGAGAAGAATAGTGGCAGTTTGGGTGGACATTTTGGGGTGGATAAGACCCTATAACAGGTGAGAAAATTTTATTTTTGGCCTAAGATGCATCTAGATGTTAGAAGGTTTGTTGAGAGTTGTAAAATTTGTCAAAGGGCCAAGGGATCTAGTTCTAATGCAGGACATTATCAACCCTTACTGGTGCCTAACTACCCATGGGAGTCAATCAACATGGATTTTGTATTGAGTTTACCCAAGACACAAAGAGGGTATGATAGTGTTTATGTTGTTGTGGATAGGTTTAGCAAAATGACTAATTTCATTCCTTGTAGGACTACTAATGATGCATATCATATTGTTGGGTTGTGCATCAAAGAAATTGTAAGGATTCATGGACTTCCTCTAACCATTGTATTTGATAGAGATTCTAAGTTCGTAGGTCAGTTTTGAAGGACCTTATAGTAGAAATTGGGCACAAATTTGACCTTCAATTCTGCCTACCATCCCCAAACAAATGGACAAACTAAAGTGGTCAATAGGTCACTTGGAAACTTGCTTATGTGTTTGACAAAGGAACATGGACAGTAGTGGGATCTCATTCTTCCACAGGCCGAGTATGCTTACAATGACTCCATCAATAGGAGCATTGGCAAGAGTCCATTTGAGGTAGTATATGGACTGAAACCAAGAGGTGTTTTTGAGCTTAGGGACCTAAGTGGATTAGAGAAGAGGGGTGCAAAGGGAGAAGAGTTTTCCATAGCATTGAAGGACATACATGAACAAGTAAGAGAAAACCTCAAGAAAAGTGTTGAAAAGTATAAAGAGCATGCGGATTTGAAGAGGAGGAATGTTCAGTTCAAGGTAGGGGATTTGGTGCTTGCTCATCTGAAGAAGGAGAGGTTTCCTAAGGGAAAATATACCAAGCTATAGATGAAGAAGATTTGGCCATGCAAGGTGGTCCATAAATTTGGAGAGAATGCATATGAGGTAGAACTCCCTCCTAGAGTTTCTATCTCACCCATATTTAATGTTATTGATCTATACTCTTTCAAGGGATTTGTGGATGCAGGTACATGTGTTGATCCTGATGAAGTTTGGGTGAAAGATTTACCCCCTACTGAACCAATGAAGCTTGTAAGCATATTGGACAAAAGGGAGATCAAAAGAACAAGGCACAAAGTGTATAATGAGTACTTGGTCAAATGGCATGGTTTACCAAATGAAGATGCTACTTGGATGTCTGAGGATGATATCAAACAACATGGAGTCTCTATTCATGAGCTCATTTCATTGGGAGAATGAAATCTTTTTCACCCCGATTGTATGGTGTAGGGCACCCTAGTTATTTTGCTCCAATATTGTCAATAGGTGTTCTAGGTTGAATTTTGTCATTTTATGGATGTAATAAGGTTCATTTGGACCACCTTGGTTGTATTTGTGTCATGTAGGGTCCATTTGTGAAGTTTTGTCAATTTTGTCAACATATTGCAAAAGTTGCAATTTTGCATTGTGTGCATTTTTTGTTTGTTTGGAAGACCAATAGTCAAGAGTTTCAAAATCAATTATGGACCGTTGGTTTCCACCTTTTTGTGTTTGTTACACTTATATATTTACCTCTCAGACACGAGGCAAAGGCTGCTGTTAAAAAAAATTGATACCAGAGCAATAAAAATTACTTTGTTTTCTGCGTTTCACTGGTTTTCCTTTGTTGCGGCATTTATTCTGTAATGGTACAAAAGGGTAAGGACTTGAGACTGGATGAAATTGAAAGTAGAGTGAATCACCTTTCATTTGGCACTGATTTTGTGAAGTTTCATTGAGTTTTGTGCATTTTATAAGAAATTTATTGAAAATTGCCTTGGAACCCTTGTTTTGAGGGTTTGAAGTGAAGAAATGTGAATATCTCACCATTCCACCATTAGCCAAAATCAATGGAATGGGTGGTCTAGGGGTGCTCCATATGGGTTTTGAAGGATTTGGGTAGGAAATGAAGTTTGATGCCTTTTTGAGAAAGCCCCAACGTAACATCTTCATGTGTTGGGCTTAGAAGTGTAGGTAGAAGCAAGATTTTATTGGAGAGAATTTGAATAGAAGAAGTGGAGGCCAAAATCCACTTATTGGGACCCTACGTGATGTGTGTGAGCCTAAGGAGTGGTGGTTCAAAGTTTGGTAATTGAATTCCTAACACTTGCTTTGGAAAAGTGGCCTAATTAGGCCTAGAAACCACTTTACTAGAACATAGGTACTTGTTCCAAAACAACCCCTAGGGAAAATTGGATGTGTTGTAAAACAGCCAAAAGGGTATCCATAAATGTCCTTTTGTCTTTAAACTCTCTGTACATAAAGTTATGGTAGAACAACCCTCTCAATAGGGCTACAAGGAGTCTAGCCTAGTTGTGAAGCAACTCACTTCAAAGCAAGTTATGGGGCCCAAACCAGGGGATGGTGAGTGTTGTTATGATTCTCTTAGTCACTTTAGAAGTCTTCCTTAGAAGGATTGAATCATTTTGAGGTATGTCCTAAAGTTGTGTCAAATTTGCCATTGTGTTGGGTCTAGTGAATGAATAGGTAAGTTGGGATGAATATTCCCATTTTGAGTTTTTGTGAGCTCTCCTAGGTGAATAATTTGTGTTGGTTTTGACTTGATGTCCTACTCTGCATCAAAATGAGAAATAACTCTTGGCAATAATTTAGTGAGATCCTTGGAAAATTCCATTCCTATATCATGATTCCATTGCAATAAATAATTTCTAGAATGTTAATGCTAATCTTCTCAGTTTTAACTTCTTGAATGCCAACATAATAGTCATAATTGTATGGTGGCCTTTTTTTCAAACCACTAATGCAAGCTTAAACCAAGAAATGACAACTGTTTGGTGCCTAAATTCCCATCCAATACAAATCTTGGTTAATTAAAATATTTGCCCCTTTCATTTGAAACCATAAACTAACCTTTTCAAATGATTGAATGGCATCAACTTGTAACTTTTCAAGTTTGAAACTAGCAACTTACAATCTGATTTTCCCAAAATCAACACCCTGGAAAAGGAACTACCACTACAAAGCTAAAAACTTTTAAAAGTGAAAATAAGTAATTTGATCATTCTATTAGCTGAAAGTACCTTTCTTAGAGTCACCAATTGAGCAAAGCTTCAATATGATTTTCCCAAAATCAACACCCTGGAAAAGGAACAACCACTACAAAGCTAAAAACTTTTAATAGCAAAAATAAGTAATTTGATCATTCTATTAGCTAAAAGTACCTTTCTTAGAGTCACCAATCGAGCAAAGCTTCAATTCTTGTTGAAAATTTCTCTCAAATCAACTTGCAAGTATACAAATGAAATCATATGATGGATGTTTGAAAACAAAACAACAAAAAATCTAAAATTTTGATCCATAACTTCCCATGATACATTCCTCCCATCATCATTAATATCCAATGGTCATTGATGATTATCTTTTTCATAGATACTCACCAAAAAATTAGCTTCATTATGCATATGTTGTGCTACTCTAATATTCATGTGAACTTTGTGTAGAGAGCATTTGGTGATGCTTGTACTTTCAATACTAATGCTCTCAACACATCTAATGTCTAAATCACAATAGTGCTCCTCTCCTTGTGACAATCCCAAAAAATCTACCACCATGCCATGATGATCCTATTCATTATGATTCATATTATGAAGCAAAATGTTATGGAGAATTTGTTCTTCCCAAAAACATTCAACATTGAAAGTCGATTATGAAACACTAACTCTACATCTATTTCTAAAAGGGGATTATCAAAACATTGGAAGATGTTTTCATCCTATCTTTCATGTCATTCTTCCTCTTGCAATAACCCTATTCCTTGCCCATGATGGAACGTTTTGTTCATTCTTTTGCATGTCACAACATTATATCCTACACTAGAAATTCCTCTCAACATGATCTTTCCATGTTTGTGGAATTTCGACTCCACGGATTGCAAATTTAGGTGATTTTTTCTAATGAACAAAGTCATTGGATGCCAATAATTGCATCTATATCTCCAATACTCACCATATAGAAGTAGTCATTGACTTCATAATTGCCCAACTGTAGACTATACTAAGGAATTATCCTTGAGAAAGAAATATTAAATTTTTCAGAAACTATGAATTTGAAGCCTTAAAAAAAACCATCTTGACACCTCTTTGTGCTACAATTCCATCAATGAAGTTGTGATAAGATGCAATATCAATGAAGGCAACAATTCACTACCCATCCAACACTCCACAAACCTTGAAAGAATCATTTTTTTAGACTTGAGAGTTGAGAAAGGGTACCTTCACTTCTCTTTTCCTCTTCAGAATCTTATGATGTTTCTTCCTTTTCAACTTTCTCTATATCAACTTGTTACTTTGGATTTTTTTATTCAAAATCATCAGTTGAGTATGCCTCTTATTAACTTTTTTTACCCTTCTCAAAACACTTATGGCATGGGGTTCATGGCTTCTTGCATTTGAAACATAATGTTTTCCTCATGTCATTTTAGAGGTCATAATGTTCTCCTCTTCCCTTTCTAAAGGAAGATCTGTGGACTGATTTGAATCCTTGTTAAAATGCTTCTTGTATTTTTCATGTTACTTGTCTTCTTGATTACTTCTTGGAGATTTAGTGATTCAAAGGCTTTTACTCACCCTCTAAGTCGCTCAATTATCCCGTTACTAAAAAGGACTACCATGTCTTCTCTTTGAAATGTTAGGCACCACGAGTCTCTAAAAATCAACAATGTGTGCATCCATTGTCCCATGCTATTTCAATTGTGTAAATTCTCTATATTGTAATTCATGATCCTTTTCTTTCAAACCTCTTGATGAGCTTACTTGTGAACTCATTGTAGGTGGTAGTAAGGTTATGGCCTTGAGTTAGCAAGTCATGATACCACCATCTGTTGGTTGCTCCCTTCAAATGCAGTGTGACAAACTTGACGGCATCCTCTTCTGGCATTGGTCTTAAGGATAAAAATTTGTCCAACTTATGGACCTGAGCAAGAGCAATGCATTTTATCACTCCCATCAATATGTGCAAGAGTCACCTTCTCAAGAGCTTGATGATAGTCCCTTTTCATCGTAGGACCTCTATTCTCAATTCTCTCACCACCTCTCTTCTTGTGGTTCATAAGTTGTTCAAGTGTCAAAATGTCATGAATCCCAATGGAAGAGTGGCATATTCTACATAACTAGCCCTCACTTCATCTTCCATAGGAACTTAGGATTTTGGAATTTAAATTGAACCTCCTCCCTACTTGGAAATGTGGGTTAGAGAAGTCTAGCAACAAATCCAATAGTTGCCTCAATAGGTGATTATTACTTCTTTGATGATTGTTGGTGTTTGAAGTACTAGCTCCTTTATTTTGAATTGGAATTCCTTGAGTTCCATTTTGACCCATTTTCACAATAATATGTGACATCATGTCGAGCATCACGGGGGCTTCACTTAGTGAACTTGGGTTATCTCATGTGCGTTCGTGGCATACTAAAGAATCCCTCTATTTTCAAAAAATATCGCCAGTAACTCCTTTCTTGTCAACCCCTCCCCATACATGGCCTAAATTAAAAACCCCCTTATTTTAAGCGGATATTGTATGTATTAGTTTTTTCTTTAACATTTTACATACCCCTTTATATTTCTATCTTATGTTATTGTTGAAGAAGTATGCCTCAAACTTACTGGTTGGAACCTCTTGTTAGGAAAGCACAACAAAAAAATGCCTTCCACAGAGTTAAATTCAAAGAGAAGAGAAATCGAGGTGACTTTCGATTTCAGATTACAGTCATTAAGATGCACATTTTCAGAATAATAGAGCAGAATTGAACAAGACTCACACACACAAAGCAAACACAAAATTTTACGTGGGAAAACCCTTACGGGTAAAAAACCCACCACCAAAGGAAAATCACTTGTATTACATTAATAAGACAATTACATACAAGTTATAGATTATACTCTCAGGTGTATATTCACAGTCTTTGTTTTGGTAGCGTTCAACCTATAGACGGAATTCAACCCACAAACCGCACATGTGGGTTGTCCTTCAATTTTTGATATCATTCAACATAATTACAACCCAATCAATCAAGCAACATGCTCTCATTGATTTGCATCCAACCACTTCCACAACCATTTCTTCTAATGTTTTATATCTCTGCACAGAAAAACGGCTCATTTCAATTTCCTCACAACTCAACTATCAGACTTCTTCAGTTGTCAAAAACACGATGTGTAATCTACAATGAATTCCAACTATGCTCCAAAGACTCCAACTTGGACCAATTATCAACATCCAACCCAACAAGTCAAACCGAGTCACACGTGATCCCCACTAAGTCTCAAAGGCTATTAGCAAATGTTTCAACACCGACCAACCACCAACTTGCAACTCAGTAGATGAAACCAAGTCAATCATAGTCCCCACCAAGACCATCTCAAAGCTTATCAGCATATCGCCACCGATGGAAGTGTAACTCATTAGTTCTCATTGTCATCAAGCTTTGTTCCACCCGATCTCCGATACTCGATAGTGTTGTGTCAATGGGACCCTCACAAGTCACTTCTAAGTCATGGTCCTTGTTGGAACCCTAAAATTTGCAATTTTTAGAATTCCAAATTCCAAGACAAGGAGCAAGAAAAATTCTAAATATATATATATATTGAATAGGTATAAGTAATATGTTTTATATTTGTTGCACAATATGAAACCATAACATAAACACAATAATGGGCATAAAAAAATGGAGTGTGAAACACCAAAGGGGGTATTTACATCATTTAAAGACCATTTATCCATTATATACCCATAAAATATCCTCAAAATACCTCTAATATGCCTAAACAACTTGTAAAGTGACAATTAATTACATAAACTAAGGCAATTTCGGGATTTGGAATTATTTTTATTTAAAAGGGGGGTGTCTTTTCACCCAAAGGGGTATGAAAACCATTCAAACACATATATATGTGTGATGTAAAATGTAAAGAGAAAAACAGAGAATAGAGACAAGAGGTGGAGGCAATTTTGTACTTTTAAACTTTTTATCAAAAATAACCAGTTGCATTTTCTTTCTCATATGTGTTGAGAGTTAACATATTTTTAGAAGGCAGTTGCTTGTGATATTATCTAAAGGAGATAAGGTTATTTGTGTTCTTCCAGTAAAATTCTTTGTTTCATATTGTAGATTTGGATCAAAAAGATTTACTTGTGAATTGTAATTGTTCCATGTATTTCTTCCTTGGATGGTCTCTTAAAGTTAGGGTTAAATTCATTCAAGCGGTTTACAATATAGACATTGAAATAGAGCTCATAAGAAACAGTAACTGACAGACTCATCGAGAGGTGGTGGGATTAAAAACTGTCTCATAAGTTTACACAATAAGTCCTAAAAGAAATATAAGACTCTGTAGCCCAAATAGGAGGAAAGGCACTGATCATTTGTAAACAAACCCTTTAACCATACTAGTTACCCTTTACCTTTAAGCATTAGGATTAGTAGAGTAGGTATAGTAGGTAATTTAGCCAAAGTGTAACATATATACTTTTGTAAGATACATAGATCAATACACACATCTGAAATCAGTTTGTTTAAGAAACTTATGCCATTCTGAGAATAGGAGATATCAGATTAAGACACTAAATTTGCTATAAAAAGCATTAGTTGAAGGAACAACTAGTGAGTAGGTATACCCGCCTAGGTCCTGCAGAGCCTAAAGTGAGAGAGTTAGTAACCAAATAGGTTCACTCTATAAGTTGGCCAAGTCAATTGGAGGGTTTGATCATAGGAGTTGGCATTTCCTTAGAACCTATCCAATCTGTTGATTTGAGACCCAACAGATTGGCGACTCTGCTGGAGAAGAATTATTAAGACTCTGTTGTGGGAGAGAACTCAGAAGAAAGAAATAACTTATGTCCTCTATGAAAGAGGTGGCGACTCTATAAAAAGGAAAATTAAATGAGAAAGATCAGTAGCATTCAGTATGTTTCAATATCCATATTTTTATGGAGAAGCATCTTCAGAAAAATATGCATAGTGGCAACCACAGCCACAAAGAGGCAAGAATATTCCAAGAAGTTTTAAGCCATTGGATTTTGGTAACATCCTTGAGTATCCATATGCATTTCCTTGTGAGTTGAA
Source organism: Cryptomeria japonica (assembly GCF_030272615.1). Taxonomy (NCBI): domain Eukaryota; kingdom Viridiplantae; phylum Streptophyta; class Pinopsida; order Cupressales; family Cupressaceae; genus Cryptomeria; species Cryptomeria japonica. Next base: position 489,329,466 of record NC_081411.1, read on the forward strand.
TATCTGTATGCTGAGGTTCCATGGAGATGAAAGGGAATCACCAATTGGGCATCTAAAATCATTTTATTGGTTTATTGAGACCTTCAGAATCTACTCAGAAGAAACGATCATGAAATGGTTTGTGCTAACATTGGAGGATGTTGCAGAGTGGTCATTCAGCTTGTTACCCCCACAAAGTATCTCATCATGGGAAGAACTTGAGTGGTGGTTCATGGAAGAATTCTACGGTGTAATCGAGGACAACACTTCAGCTGCTAGCCCTTCAATTGGTTCTCCATGCCAAAATCAGATTCAATCGGATTATGATTGTGGCAATGCAATCTACAACATGAGAAGAAAGGAAGGTGAATCTATAGAAAAATTGATTGGCAGAATAATGGTGACTTATTTCGAAATGCCTGATAATATACAACTTAATTCAGCTATATTGGAGGAATTGATCGTGAGAGAATTTGGGTCTGACAATTTGGAATCAGCATGTTCAATTCTTGAAGAATTGAATAAAAAACTACATGATTTGCGTGAGACGAGTAACATCAATATAAGAGATGCAAATGAAGATGAATATATAGAAGAATCAGTTATCCATTTGGAAGTCCCATCTGATGAAGAAGCAATTGATGATGTTTGTGAGTACAAGTTAGAGCTTGAAGAAATTGTTGCTAACATTGATGAAGAATATTGTACCAGTCATGAGGAAAGTGAATCCATACTTGAGTACCTTGATGATACAATTGATAAAGAAGAGGTATGCAAATTTGAAAATGGCTTTCAAATATTTTCAAACCCCTTATGTGATGAAGTGATAGAGGAAAATCATATTCCCTACTGCCATGGTATGTGTGAAAAGGATTTTCGTGTATTCTCAAATCCTTAATATGATGAAGAAGAAAAAATTGCAAACAGTATGGACAATACAAACATGTGTGAAGACAACATGGGTAATAATATGACTAAGTCACGTGATAAAAGGACCACAAAAACAATAGAGTTACAAAAGGAAGGTACATCACATAGAGATAAAATAAAAGGCGAAAAGAAGTACCAGTTAGATAATATGCAACATTCCAATAAAATAGAGAAGAAGAATATGCGGATGCCACAAGAAGCAAACTTTTGTAAAAGTATAAATACCATTTCCTATGGAATAGGGGATAATGGTAATCTAGGTGAAATAAAGAATCCCTATAAAATAAGGATGGATGATACATCTTATGACAGGAATTGTCAATCAGGTGATATCAATAATTTCAAAGTTTTTATACTACTTCATGATGAGAATCAGATGTTTGATAGAGGAAAGAATTAGTGTTCAGTTTTTGGGGCTTGGGGCCACTACATGCAGTTTTGACATAATCTACATAAGGGAGATGATTTGACACATCCAGCCTACTTTACCAGAGATAGATGGATTCTTGCTATGCCCGCATGGGGCATGCATCCCCAGACAGAGCCACTGTTGGAACCCTAAAATTTGCAATTTTTAGAATTCCAAATTCCAAGACAAGGAGCAAGAAAAATTCTAAATATATATATATATATATATATATTGAATAGGTACAAGTAATATGATTTATATTTGTTGCACAATATGAAACCATAACATAAACACAATAATGGGCATAAAAAAATGGAGTGTGAAACACCAAAGGGGGTATTTACATCATTTAAAGACCATTTATCAATTATATACCCATAAAATAGCCTTAAAATACCTCTAATATGCCTAAACAACTTGTAAAGTGACAATTAATTACATAAACTAAGGCAATTTCGGGATTTGGAATTATTTTTATTTAAAAGGGGGGTGTCTTTTCACCCAAAGGGGTATGAAAACCATTCAAACACATATATATGTGTGATGTAAAATGTAAAGAGAAAAACAGAGAATAGAGACAAGAGGTGGAGGCAATTTTGTACTTTTAAACTTTTTATCAAAAATAACCAGTTGCATTTTCTTTCTCATATGTGTTGAGAGTTAACATATTTTTAGAAGGCAGTTGCTTGTGATATTATCTAAAGGAGATAAGGTTATTTGTGTTCTTCCAGTAAAATTCTTTGTTTCATATTGTAGATTTGGATCAAAAAGATTTACTTGTGAATTGTAATTGTTCCATGTATTTCTTCCTTGGATGGTCTCTTAAAGTTAGGGTTAAATTCATTCAAGCGGTTTACAATATAGACATTGAAATAGAGCTCATAAGAAACAGTAACTGACAGACTCATCGAGAGGTGGTGGGATTAAAAACTGTCTCATAAGTTTACACAATAAGTCCTAAAAGAAATATAAGACTCTGTAGCCCAAATAGGAGGAAAGGCACTGATCATTTGTAAACAAACCCTTTAACCATACTAGTTACCCTTTACCTTTAAGCATTAGGATTAGTAGAGTAGGTATAGTAGGTAATTTAGCCAAAGTGTAACATATATACTTTTGTAAGATACATAGATCAATACACACTTATGAAATCAGTCTGTTTAAGAAACTTATGCCATTTTGAGAATAGGAGATATCAGATTAAGACACTAAATCTGCTATAAAAAGCATTAGTTGAAGGAACAACTAGTGAGTAGGTATACCCGCCTAGGTCCTGCAGAGCCTAAAGTGAGAGAGTTAGTAACCAAATAGGTTCACTCTATAAGTTGGCCAAGTCAATTGGAGGGTTTGATCATAGGAGTTGGCATTTCCTTAGAACCTATCCAATTTGTTGATTTGAGACCCAACAGTCCCACTGGGAGGTCATCAATCCCAACGACTTGACATGCCAATGTGGACAAATCGGTGAGACCTTGCACTTAGGAGAGGCTCTGACTGTATCTTGCCAACTCGGCTATGCGCATGTGGATGGAGACTCAAAAAGAGAAATCTTGCTGGTGAGATTCTGCATCCTGGTGACATTTAAACATCATCTTGCCGACTCGTCGATGCATACATGGATGTGCATATCAAAAGAAATGACCATTGACAAAATATTCTTACACATCCCAACGACTCAGTGATGGAAGATGTTTCTAAACCATGACAGATATGTCACGTCCACAACATCAAATAGTGCAAAACTCATCGGTGATGGTTTTAAAATGTTTCAACTACCCAACGATGTCATGTGTTGCAAAACCAACCATCGGTTAAGAAATTTGTGAATTTTTTTCAAATTTTTTCGATGACCGTCAATCAAATCAAATCAACGACAAAGTTTTAAAGTTGCTCAACTACTCGTTCCAAGGAATGAAAGCACCAATTCGAGAGAATTTTCTCAATCTTGAGCAAAAACTCGATTGAAGGTGAAAGAAAACGCAAGCTCGAGCTCTGGAGATTGTGTTGCAGAGAAGCTAAAGAAGAATTGTAGACAAGGGAATTCAGATAGTGAGTTGCCTTCTTTCCCCTTTTCTTGTATTAGTCTATAATTTGTGAAAGTTTAGAGGCTAAAAAAATTAGAAACCATAGCCATAGCAAGTAGAAAACCAAAAAACAATCTTTAGGGTTCCTTCGTAAAATAAAGAAACCAGAAAACATGTCAACCTCATCCAAAGCCTCTGCAATAGAGGGCCCTAAACCCAAAAGACAAAAGAAGGAGACGAACCTCTATGATGACCTAATTGCTCAATTTCCAGGATCTTTTCAAAGACCAAGAACTGTAGGGCATGCAAATAGATTTCATGACTCACATAGTAATTGTGAAGAAGCTTATATTTCATTTAGAGGCCATAAAATTTCCAGATATTTTTACATCAAATCAAATAGAGAAGTGTCTGAATGCAATCCCTGGAGGCTAGGGTTGGCTCGATTGGTAGTCCCAAATGTCTTTGTAAATGTGGACTTTGTTAGCAAGAGACATTATTTCGTTGAAGACAGATTCTTGAGAGATGCTTAGGAGTTATCATTGATGGCAACCCAGTTTGGAAATCACATCTGGTGTACATAGATTTGACTTTTCAGAAGTCATATTATTCATGAGGCATAAGTCTGGAAGGTGGAACACAGTAACTAGTAGTGCATAAGATCATTGTGCACATCTTGATTTTTGTGGTGTAACTTTGGTTGTGGTGATAAATGTAGATGATTCGATGTTCGAGGCAGCTTATCTTGTGATCCTGGTATGCGGTGCTGATTTATGAGCAAGATTGAAGGTCCTGTATCTAGTAATTCAGTTAGAATAGAGCTATTTTGGTGTAACGTGTGTTGTGGAATGGTTGGGTTGATTTTGGTGATTGGTTTCATGTTCAAGGAGTTTGGGCCAACTTGTATGAAGTTTGTTATCATTTTGTTTGGGTCCGTATATGGATTTGTGGGTGGATTGAGTCGACCAAAGGTTACATGATTCATGTTGCGTGTTATGCAGTTTTTGTGAAGCCGACATGTTTGAGATCTTATTAGGTTGTGCGAAAATATAATGCCAATCCAGATGATCATTTTAGGAATGATATAAGCAAATATGGATGTTTGGTATGCGAATGAGCATCAGAATATAGAATTGGTGCTCCGATAGATGACTGTACAACAGAACAGGGTAGAAAGGCATAGCAACATTTGACAGTCAGATTGTGCTTAACCGGAATTGATCTTTGGCATATGTAGAGGCTATATTCCAGTTCACACACTATAATTACTCTTGTATCTCATTTGTAGGTTATTGATTCCTCCGGGGTCATTTCCCTCTTATGTAATTGAGCAGTGAGTTGTAGGCAGTGTACCCGAATGCAAGTGCATTCCCCTTATGTAATGTTATCATACTTTTGGTCATAATATAATAATATTGTGGTTCAAATCCCACCATGGTTTTTCCCTTTCCAGGTTTCCACATAAAAATCTTGGTGTTGTGGTTGTGTGGTTGTGTGGTTGATTTCTTTATGTTTCTGCACTTTTCTTTCATTCTTATGCATCCGGTGGTTTAAAAATCAGCTTAATAGGTTTGTAAATTGTGAAACACTGATTCACCCCCTGTCCCTCTTAGTGTTCATTGATTCCAAAAAATGCTATCAAAGCTTAGTTCCTCGAAAGAAGCCTAACAACTTGAGGAAGATCCAGAAGATTGAATAAATGAACTCCGGTTTGCAAAGACAACTTAGTGTGGCACTTGAAGATCTTGATTCATCAAGAAAAGAAGTAAGTTCCCTTAAAAGAAACATGAGTGCAACTAAAGACTTCAATGAGATATTGAAAGAACAAGTGAGCACTTCTAGAGAAAAGAGAAAGGAGTTGATGGACAAACTCAAGGAGAGAGAAGAGAAAAGCAGAGAGAATCAAGACAATACAGATGAATGTGAGAAGCGGGCTAGAGAAAATGCAGTGTTGAAAAATGAGATGCAATCCATTGTAATGAAGCTGACAAAGGAGATTGAAGACCAGAAGAAGAATGAAGAAACTCCGACTCAGTCATTGAAGGAGAGATCTGATGAATGTTGCAGATTGAACTATGAGATTGATCGGTTGAAGCTTGAATTGGTGCAAACAAAGAATGGTGGACAAGAACTTGAAAGGCAGATCATAATTCTGAGAGATGAGATTTCTACGGCTAATGAGTATAAATAAAAATTCAAAGCTAGCTCAACCCGGTTAGATGAGATGTTGGAAAGTCAAAGACATGGGAAAGACATGTGAGGACTTAGATATGAGAAGGGAGAATCCTCTGGTTATGGACAAAGCAATCATCAGAACAACAAGAAATCTCCGGTAAGACAACCTAATGCCTATAAATTCAATGGTAAATGTTTATTTTGTGGTAAATTCGGTCATATGGCAAGTCAATGTAGAAATACGATGACTAATGGGATGATGAATAATGGTCCTACCTTTATCGTTCAATGTTTCATATGCAACAACTTTGGTCATAAGTCAAATATGTGTAGAATGGTGACCAATTTTGAGAATAAGAGATGTTATGCTTGCGGAATGTTTGGACACATTGCTAAAAAATGCATGATGAGATCAAATCAGATGAATTTCAAGCCTATGTAGAGAAATGTTGTTCGCTATGCATGCAACAAATTTGGTCACATTGCAAAATATTTCAGAAGCAAGAACATAAGCAACAATGGTTTGGTAAACAAGAATAAATCAGATGAAAAAGGAAAAGCTAAAGTGGAAGAGATCAGAGATCAACATAAGAAGATGTGGGTTAAGAAGGAACATTCAAATGTGCAGAATGGCTCCACACCTGAATCTGGTGTTGGAACCTCATCTGGTAACTAAGGCATTTTGGCCTTAGGGGGAAAGTTTATCATGCAGATCCTTAAAAAACCCTCTCGGAGATTTGTAACTGGTTGTGGAAGGTTGTAGAAGATCTAGATCAATTGTTTAGTTGATATCTGAAAGATTTCATGGCAGTTTGAGATTCCGGTGAAAGAATTCAAGAAAAACAAGGTATCCAAAAATCCTTTAGGGTTGTGCATTTATTACACCATAAAGTTGGGTTTTCGATGGATTAAAAGGCATTTCAATCATTCATTCCTCACATTGCGAATGAAGAGAGAGAAAAAGAGCAAGGCGAATGAGATTAGGCAGTGATAACCGAGCTTGAAGCGATCAACCAATGATTCCTAGCATTCAATTGAGATTGAAAAGGTATTTATTTGATTACGAGCTATCTTTTCATACCCTAATTTCATAATGGCATCTACATCTAGTGTTGCGACCTCGTTGGTGGTTGATATTACTGAGAGAACAAGGCTTGTATTCAAGCGACATCCATTCAAATCCGTTGAAGTTGATCTGAAAGGTTCTTTTTCCTTTGTCCCATATGGCATATTGCACAATGAATATATTAGGGCATATATCCACTATAACATCGAAGAACTTGTAAATGCGGACATGCTATCACTTTACACCAAGCATATGATGGATGGAATGGGAAATCTGAAGCCCAAATTCAAGTCATTACAGGACAAGGGTTTCATTTAGTTTGTTCATTTTCTAGTGTTCGATGAACTTGAATGGGTAAGATACATCCTTAGCCAAATCCATGATGAGTTTGTATGGCTGAACAGACCTTACAAAATCACGAAGCAAGCCATTCGAGCAGTTACTTGTTTGAATGCAACTGATGAGATCTCTGGTCTGAGAAAAGTTCAAAATACTACAGTGACAGTCGTTACCGAATCCCAATATGACAACCGGTTGATGACAATCAACGATATCATAGAGCATGAGGTAAGATTTTACTCAATGGTAATTGGATATAAGGTATATCAATCCAGCAGGTAGAACTCAGTATTCGGTATTGCCATATTTCTGCTTATCAAATGCTTAAGGAGGACAAGAAGTATGATCTATGTGGAGTGCTTCTTAGTGAGCTATTGAGCAACTTGAAGAAGATAAAGCAAGATAAGAAAACATGTTTTTAAGTTTGGTTCCTTGATTGTTTGTTTAGCACTATATTTCTTGAATGAGATCCTTGATATTGGAAAGGTTCATTGGGCTTATGATAAACTAGTGGCAATCCAAAACAAGGAAGGTTTGCAGGGTTTGGGTGATACTGTGGCACAAAAATATGCTTTCCGGGGATATTTTAAATCATTTCAAGCAATGATGCAAAGCAGAGAGAGGATCCCTAAAGAGATTGTAGAAAAATATGAGAAAACAATTTGCTTCATGGTTGAAAAGGATCAATGTAATATGGAGGTAGTTGAGCCTAGGACTATTTGGATCATGCCCATGGGGTATGAGATGGATGCAAATACACTTGATGCATATGCTCAACACCTGTTGAATCAGCTAGTAGATGAAAAGGAAGAAAGGTTCAGTACCTACAAAGAGAAGGATCTTGATTTGCACAAGAAATTTACTGGACCGGCAAGGAAAAGAAAAGTAAGAAAGGAGGTTGAGGAGCTAGCAGAGCAAATGGGTATATCTAAGGAAGTTGTGCAAAAGGCTAGGGAGCAGAACATACTGAAGTAGGAGGACATGACAAAGCCCAAGAAGTCAAAACTTGTCTCCACTCCTCTGAAGCAATCAAAGCCAAGGCAATCCTAGTCTGCACCTACCTCCGGTGCTTAGAAGCCTATTCCTCCACCCAAGTCTCAAGCCAAGTCAACCGATGGAACAAAGAAGAGGAAAAAGGAGAATTCACAAAGAGACTATGTTGCAACCACTGCTAAGAATATAGAGATTGAATTTGATGAAGCGGTGAAAGAAGTAAAGAAGACAACTACTTATGCCAAAGAAGCCAAGAGCTGAAAATGAGCCATCCAAAAGAGCCAAAGTGAGAAAGAAGCATAAGTTAGAATTGGATGAAGCTTTCAAATCCAACAAAGTAGAAGGTACATATGAAGTTGTGCCACCAATGACTTTGAAACAAATAATTGATGAAGTTCTTAAAGATGGTAATTTGAAGAATGTGCCTGTATACTATGAAAATTTTGATGATAAAGATCAGAGGACTATAGAAGAAGCACTTGTTTAGTACATGGATGTTTATAGCAAAGCATTAGTAGAATTGTCATCCATGATACGCAGAAGCCTGTATGACATTTTGGATGCAAGGAGGCATAAATCAAGTTTAGAGGATGAAAGAATAAAGGAGTATGTATTAGTAAACTTTTCCTCTGTCATTTCTAAAGACGAAGTTAGGAGATTCAATAAGCTTATGCTCGGTAAAATAGATGAAGTCACTAAAGAAACTGAGATAATTTTGAGACAATTTTTGATAGATCACAAAAAATATGTGAATCCGGCACATGATGACACTCAACCAGCAAAGAAATCACAAGATACATCTATTCTGGAAGTGCATGTAGCCCTTCATGCAACCCTTTTCAATAAGAAAAAAGATCAAACATTTGACAAGGTCATTCTGGAAGGGAAATCAAATGAATGGACCACAATTGATGATGTTGATGCTACTAATGATATCTCTAGTGAAGCTGAACAAGACCCTCCGGTGATTGAAGCTATTTTAGAAAAGGTAGCTAAGGAGACAAATGATGAGGAAAAGGGTGAAGATGTTGGGAAAGATGAGAGTGCAAAGGTTGCAGAAAAGGAGAAAGGAGAAATGAAGGATGATCAAGCTTCGATAACAGTGGCAAGAGACACTATAACTGATAAAGGTAAAAGGATTGCTACTAATTCAGATGATTTTGGTCTAGGGCCTATTGATCTAAGTTCCTTATCTCCGATTCAAGAACTGAAGTTATTAACTCTTGCCCAAGATAAAGCCAGTGAGGACTTACTTAAGTCCCATTCAACAGACAAAGAATTGATAATATTGGCAGGAGATGTCCAAGAGAAAATTTTGCCATCTTTCAAACTGGACATATCTGATCCCTCTGGTAAGCTTAAGAGTATGCTCAATGTTGTAGGTTCTCATTTTGAATCCTTGGAGAAGGTAGCAGATACTAGAGTTTTGAATTAATTTAATGTCATGCAATTGAAAACATTCTCGAAGATGATTGAGGATGATAGGGTAAGCTTAGTAACTGCACTAAAGGGTATTCAAGATGCATTAGACAAAGGTGGTCATATATACAAGTCATGTCTAATTTTGCCTAAGTTTACTATAGATATTGACAAGAAAATAAGATAATTTGAAGGGCAGATTGCTAGCGTATCTCAATCATATGCACCCCAGTCAATCCCGGCTAGCAGTTTTGAACCACAAGTTATGAGTATTTTGAATAAGATTAAGAGTCTAAATCAGGAGAAGGACAAAATTTTGGCTAGAGTAGGTGAAGTAAGGAGTCTTATCATTCCCCACCTAGATTCTCTGATGAGTAGCATGCAAGATGCTAAGGATGCTCTAGATAAGCCTGTTTTGACAGATAGACAAGGAGCAGAGATGCACACTTATCTTTTCAGTGGAATGATCAACATTTTGGAGAGCTTGAAGAAGGCATGGGATAACCATTTCTTGTCCCTTAGGATAATTTTTGCTGACATTTTCAAATTTTGTGAGCAATTGTACATATCCTTGTATATTAGTTTTGGCGGATTCCTATCTTTGGCATTGCTGTCAAAGGGGAGAGAATAGAGTGAAAAATAGTGCAAATTCTCAGGGGGAACTTGTAGAGTCTTGAAGAATTCTTGGAGAGTTTGTAGTTGTGAAGTTTTGCAATCTTGAGTATACAATTCATTTTTCACAGTGCTGCCATCAATGCCAAAGGGGGAGATTGTTGGCAAGAGACATTATTCCGGTGAAGATCGATGCATGAGAGATGATTAGGAGTTGTCATTGATGGCAACCTAGTTTGGAAATCACATCCAGTGTACATATATTTGACTTTTTGAAAGTCATATTGTTCATGAGGCATATGTCTGGAAGGTGGAACACAGTGACCGGTAGTGTATGAGATCATTGTACACATCTTGATTTTGGTGGTGTAATTTTGGTTGTAGTGATAAATGTAGATGATTCGAGGTTTGAGGTAGCTTATCATGTGATCTTGATATCCAGTGTTGATTAATGAGAAAGATTAAAGGTCCAATATCCGGTAATTCAATTAGAACAAAGCTATTTCGGTGTAATGTGTGTTGCAAAATGGTTGGGTTGATTTCGGTGATTGGTTTCATGTTTGAGGAGTTTGGGCCGACTTGTATGAATCTTTTTATCATTTTGTTTGGGTCCTCATATGGATTTGTGGGTGGATTGAGCCGACCAAAGGTTACATGTTTCATGTTGCGTGTTATGCAGTTTTTGTGAAGCTGACATGTTTGAGATCTTATTAAGTTGTGAGGATATACAATGTCAATCTAGATGATCATTTTAAGAATGATATATGTGAATGTGGATCTGTGGTATGCGAATGAGCATCAGAATGCAGAATTGGTGCTTTGATAGATGACTGTGCAACAGAACAGGGGAAAAATACAAAGCAGCTTTTGAAAGTCAGATTGTGCTTTACCATAACTGATCTTTGGCATATGTAGATGCTATATTCTAGTTCAGACACTGTAATTAATCTTGTATCTCATTTGTAGGATAGTGAGTCCTCCGGGGTTGTTGCCCTCTTATGTATTTGATCAGTGAGCTCTAGGCAGTTTGCCTAAATGCAAGTGCATTCCCCTTATGTAATGTTATCATACTTTTAGCTATAGTATAATATTATGGGTTCAAATCCCACCATGGTTTTTCCCTTTCCGGGTTTCCACGTAAAAATCTTGGTGTTATGGTTGTGTGGTTGATTGATTTATGTTTATGCACTTTTCTTTCATTCTTATGCATCCAGTGGTTTAAAAATCAGCTTAATAGGTTTGTAAATTGTGAAACATTGATTCACTCCCCCCTCTCAGTGTTCATTGATTCCAACAGACTTGTTTAGAGTAATTGCAAAGCAATACAATCCCAATACAAGGTGCATTCAATCAATTTATGGGAACATGATTGAAATCAATAAAGCCACTATTTGTAAAGTGTTTGGCATGGAGAATGTAGTAGGTAATGATATGGTTATCGACCTGGGTAGCTTGGAAGTAGAATATCAAAATGTCAAGGGGGTTTATAGGAGAAAGTGGCTACCACTTCACAGACCCAAGTTGGGCAAAATTTTTCAAAAGTTTGACAAAACAGACCTACCACCTTATAGTGTTGATTTGTTTACAAGTATTTTCAAATGACTTATTATGTTGTGTCAAGTGATTGGTTTTGAGGGATATTTACACATTCCTGAGGTACTTATAGTGTTGATTTGTGATGTCCAAAGTAGTGCTGAAAATAGACCTTTTGACTATCCTCACTTTGTAGCAGAAGGGATTCACAATGCCCTAATCCATATCCAAAGGGATAGTTCAATTGTCACATTCAAATGGTATTCCTTATTGATGCATATACTACTATTTTTTGGTCAGAGAGGTAGATTTTGGAGTAATGAATTATGCATTAAGGAATTTGATGATGATGGAGCAAGGCATCTCGTGTAGTTGTAGACATCTATTTGGGACTATGGTTTTATGCATGCCCAATATTGTTGTTTTCAGGAGCATTTTGTTCAAAAACTGTATGGTTTATTTGGTCATAACCCTCCAAGGTTGTCAGATAAGATCATGAAGTTATTAAGGCCTAAAGGAAGGGAACATGAGATAAAGGTTAAAATAAACCATAATTGGGGTGATTGGTACATCATAGAGAAGCATACTTACATAAGAATCTATGGATTTGAGGGACAACCACATTTGCTGCCTTTGATAGTTCTTGACATATTGACATATCTAGAAATAATTAGAAAAATGTGGGGGAAAGATTCTCCTTTTGATAAATCACATAAGGCCTCTTTTCTCCCTTCATATCTTCATATTGGATATTTTCAGGCTTCTTCATCAAGTGGCTTTGAAAAATCCATCAATCTCTTGGATAGCTATAAGTTACCCCTACATATAGAGGGCCAAAAAATTGATCCAGAAGGATACATCACATTTGTAAGAAATTGTGTAGGTTTGGGCGCATACAGTCACACATTTGTGCTCAAAGAGGAATTAACAAGGAATTGCCCCACTTATGAAGTCACCGTGGAAAGGGTTAAAGCATGGATAAGAATCCAACAAGACAAGAAAACAAGAAAGTTGGTTGACCCTACATACAAGGGTGCATTTGCAGATGTCAATGATAAAGTTAGAAGAATGAAGTTTTTACGCAAACATGAATCTAGGTTGACATCAAATGTGCTAATCATTTCCCCATCTCCATCCACTGTCGCATCCATCAGGGTGCAAGGACATAGGGATGTTTATCCTTTATCTCAAATGTCTCTAGCTCCATCAGTAGGATTGGAAGTATCACAATATGTGGGAGAAAGTGCAGCACCCCATGAGGAAGAGGAAGAGGTTATGCAACAAATACAAGTGTATGTGCCAGCTTACCAGCCCCCAAATGATCAAGACGACGACGTTGCTGAAATTGTTGATTTCTTAACAGATGAAGTCAGAGCTCTGGCTTCCAAGAAGTTTGTATCTGATGATGATTTCATCAATACAAGTGAGCTCAAAATATTTATTAATAAATTCATGGGATAGAAATTGAATGAAAGAACTCTTGATACCCCCTCAGAGAAAATAGATGAGGTTGTCAAACAATTTTGGGCAGAGGTCTATGAATAAACCAAGGACATGACTCCAGAGAAGGGAAGAAAATTGCTATAAAAATTGAGATGTATGCTCCTTCTAGGGACATATATGTCCTCTTCCATTGCCTTTGACAATCTCAAGAGATATCAAGATTTGGACTTGAAGTTAAGTGATGAAGGAATAGATAAGTTGTGTTATGGTTCATATTTTAGGCCTAATGACAAAGTGTTGGCTATATGGTGTTTGTATCCACCTGACAAGAGGCCTATCACCATTGCAAATCAACAACATATTTTGTGAAAATTTATGGTTTACAGGGTGGAAGATGTTACTGCAAAACAGGTTACAAATTTGAATGTAAATACTGCATTATTTACTAGAGCTGCAGTAGAAAAAGCTCATAGCTAAGAGCAAGGAGCTGGATTAGAATAATCATGAGCTAAATGAGAGATTAAGCTCCTCTACACAACAAGGTCTTCTATTATTTGCAGAGCATCATGCTACTCAATTGAAGATTAACATAGCCATTGAGAAGGAAAAGAGGATAGAAGCAGAAAGACGACTAGCCAAGGCTCAAGAGGAAACTAAAAGGCTTAGAAACGATCTCAGAATTTATAAGTTTAAAATGGCTCAAAAGTTGATCGAGGCTAAATTTGCATAGATGCTACCTCATTTCCAAAGAATGTGGAATGGGTACGAAGATATTGCTGGTCTTGTCAAAAGATAGGGGAAGGTAGAGTTTGGATTGAAATTGACTCAGAGGTACATAAAGATAAAGCAAGAATTGTTACAAATTTTTTAGCAAAATGGAAGTCATTTTGATAATGATATTCAATTGCAATTAGTAACTATAATGGATGATTTAAAGGCTATATTGTCAGAGATCGATCTATTATTGAATGAACATCATAAATATCATGGGCATCTAGGGAAAGATTTGAAAAATTTCAATAAATTGTAAGGAACACAACCACTAGCATTTTTCAAGGACACGACAGAAGATAAAAATGAAGTTGAGTGGAAAGAAGATCTTGGGAAAGTATTTCTCCACGATACAATGAATGAAGTGTTTGATGATGTTGACAAATTAGAAGAAAACCTTCATAAGAAACTAGAAGGAATGTCACAAACAAAGTTCAATGTGAGGTTCTTGAATAGACAAAATGTTTCGATGGCTATTGAAGCTTATGAAAAGCATATAAAGACCTGCATCGAATTCTTGCGAGTGAAGGGGGGAAAATGGAATGAAAGGTTAAATGATAAAAAACACAATGAAATAAGCATGAAAACACTAAAACATTAAGAGATCATTTTTACCTTGCTATTTTACCTCTCCCTCGGATTGAGCTTGATGAAGTGGATGGATGATGAGGATGCGCCCTTGATGCTCCACTTGATGTGTTGCTTGATTGATTTGGATGTGGATTGATCTCCTTTGTGCTCAACCAGATTGATTGATGGATTGGATTTGGATTGAAATATTAAGGATGGATGGATTTGATAGAGGATTATGAAGAGAGAGGAGAAAAGAGTAGCATGACAATGCATGAGAAGTGGATGATTTGTGAGGAGAATAGGCTCCAATTTATAGATTGGAAAAGGCCAATGGAGAGCCAAGATTGATTTGATCATGAAGGGTTGAGATTGATTTTAGATAGAAGACATGGATCAAGGTTTCCTTGGGAAAATAAACAGGAATATAAAATTCCTTGGAAAAGGGGGGGAGAAATTTGAATTTCAAATATGAGGAATTAAAAATTCCAAAATAAGGATGCATTGAGGGATTCAAAGAAATTTGAATTTCCTTGAGAGACTCAATGTTTTTGTTTTTGTTTTAATCGATAAGTGCTATCTTTTATGGGGATAGCTCCCTATATTACTTGAAAATTTTGGAATTACATTGTAATAGATATTCATATACCCAAAGACCATCTAGATCTACCCAAATACATATATAAAATACTTTGCTTAATAGACACATAAGGTAATCCCTCCTGCTACATCCAAATTTCCTCCACTGACCCATCGCAAAAGCGGGGTTACATCTGTCCTCCTATGGCTTGGTATATCACAGCAGCATACTCACCAATCGCAATTGCTTTACGTGTGGAACTCTCCGGAAGCCACCACCCTTCTGCCTCAGTGATCCTGCGAAATGGTTCAATGTTTCCATTGAAGACTGCGCATCTAAAAACTTCCCATGCCTCATCCCCAAAATTCTTCTTTCTCTCCCGCTCTTCCCTCCACACTTCTCTGCGGGCCATCTCTCGAATCTCCTCACTAGTCACAGAAGCCTCCTCTCCTCCATCACTATTCTCACTATCTTCTCCTTTCTCAGCATCGTCACCATCACTCTCTTCCTCTTCCTCAGAGTCCGATCGAAGGTAATTTTCAAATTGAAAATAAACCTTCAGTATACTAACTTTGACTCCTTCCTCCAGGCCCAGAATGGCTTCTGCAACCATATCTGCTATGAAGGGTTTAATGAAACCTACTATTAATTCAACCACTTTCTCCTTCGTTTCAATGATATCTACCAAAGGAAGAAGAACAACTTCCAACACCAGAGCATCGCACCAGTGTCTTTCAGTGTTTAAGGTAATGCCCACAAGCCTCCTAATGGAATCATAAGCATACTCTTCAGTATTGAACAAGTTTCTCAACTGTGCGATCAATGCATTTTCACAGTTAACACAGCTGATCCTTCCGAAAAAAGCCATATTTAGCACTAATCCTTCTAGTCTCCCCTAAGACCTTGTCCAAAAAATCACTTGGCCAAAAAACCTTCACCTTCGCCTTAAAAGGATGGAGAATGATTTAGCAATTTCTAACTTTGTCCTCTTTCTGCTAGAATCTTACTGACTGAATTCAAATCTTTTCTGAGTTTTCTTTTCTGAACTACCTGAGCTTCTCGGGAGCCATGTGAACCAACCATCAATCGCTTCCTAGATCCCTATTATTGGTACCCGAGCAATATCTTTTCTTACGTGACTCTACTTTTAGTATCTGTCTAACGTTTTTCATTGAGAAAAGTTCTCAGATGTGACACCCCCATAATACTATGTGCAATCGAGGCATGATTGAAACCTTCATGTTTATCCTCGATGCACCCTTCTTGTCACAGAAAATCTCTGTCAACCGATTCCAGATTTAGGAAATTTGTCTTTGTCTGCAACAAGGATCTCTATCAATCCGTCTGGTAGCTCCTCCTTTTCTGTCAACTGTATTGAGTCATCACATTCGATGCCACTGTTAGCCAGTCAGTCCACTGCCGAGTTGCCCTCTCGGTAGATGTGGTTGAGGGTGAAATTGTTTAAACTTTCGCTTATTTTCTGTATTTTGGGTCGTACCCTCTCCAGTTTCCAGTTTTCAAAATTTTGATTTGAAATCCCATTCAGGATAATTTGTGAATCTCCCTCAACTTCTACATCCTGAATGCCATGTGCCACACACCATTCCAGTCCATCTAGTAATCCCGCCAATTCTGCCATGTTTGTATTAATTCCCAGTGAACCATATTTTGCCCATACAAAATTGCCAAATTCATTCCTTATAATGGCACCGTATCCAAATTTACCCGGGTTGCCTCGGCTAGCTCCATCAAAATTCATCTTGAAGTTTCCTGTCTTTGGAGGAATTCATACTTCACTGGCTCTGTTCTGCTTCTTCTCCATTAGTTTGTATCCACTAATTTTCGTTAAATTATAGTGTCTTTCCATCTCTTTGTCCCAAGAAGAGTACATACAATACTTCCCTCCCACTACTTTCACATTGATTACCTCTTCTATGGCTCTTTTTATTTTTGGAATTAGCATATCATAAGACAGAGCATCCTCATTAAAAACTCTTCTGTTTCTTTCCTTCCATATATGCCACACAAGCAGTGATGGACTCACCACCCATAGTATACTCCATTTTGATTTATTGATGTTGGTCGGCCATGATAATAAAAAACATTTTAATGTTAGATTTCTCACCGATCCAAGCTGCAGTTTATCCAATAGCCATTCCTAGACTTTTTAAGAGTACGAGCACCAAATTAAAGGATGATCCGTTGTCTCTTCATTTTCCTTACATAGGATGCATACACTCGGACCAGCAATTCCAATAGTTCTCAATCTGTCCCCTGTTAATATGCGGCTGTGCAAAGCTGTCCATAGGAATGCCCCTGCCTTAGGCAATACTAATTTATGCCAACACAACTCCGAGGGCCATTCCACATTCTTTATTCTGTTCCTAAGGATCTCACATCCTAGATTGACTTTATATTTTCCAGTTTTAGAAACACTCCATAGTAACTGGTCTTCTTCGTTAAGATAGATAATTTTTTTTTTCCTGTTTAGAATGTCTTTTAACTGCGTGTTCTTCTCCATCTTCCATTCACCAACTGATTTCCATTTAATCCAATCTGATTCCTTCTGCCCTTCCAAAATATAATCCACCACATAATAACCTACCTCTGTTTCCACTTCATAAATCCATGCCTTGTCATCTATTTCTTCTGCTAAAGAAATGTCACCATTCCATGAATCTCTCCAAAATTTTGCCTTTCCACCATTTCCTTTTTTCCAAGTCAGATGCTCTGTTAATATACTTCTACTTTCCCAAATATGTTTCCAAATTAGGGATCCCTTAAATGAGTTGGCCACTATAAATATCCTTTCTGCTTCTATTGAATCCAAATATTTAGCAGCCATAATCTTACACCATGATTTGTGAGGTTGAGAATACATTTTCCAAGCTAATTTAGCCCCAAGAGCTTGATTGTGCAAATCCATTTTTCTTAGACCCGCTCCTCCCTCCAATTTTATTAAATAGGCTGTATCCCAATTGATGAGAGGAAACTTCTTTTTCTCCTTAGCTCCTTCCCACAAATTTTTTTTGAACAGACTGTCTAATTCTTTTGCTGCCTTAAATGATAGCCTAAAGCATGACATTTGGTAAATGGGAATCGCAGAAAGAACAGATTTAATCATTTGGATTCTACCTGCCTAAGTTAACCACTTGTTCTTCCAGGAAGAGGCCTTTACTTGGCATTTGTTGATAACGTCCTCCCACATTTTGTTCTATTGTTTGCCCGGATCTAGCTGAACCCCTAAGTATTTTAGTGGAAAGTTACCTTGAGGATAGCCCATGATTTCCTTTATTTTACTTTGCATTCTCACATTAGTATTGAAGAAAAATATCATTGATTTCTCCTTGTTCATACTCTGCCCCGAGCCTATTTCATAGTCATTCAGAAGCTTCTTAATAACCACAAGTTCCTTTTCAGTGGCTTCACCAAAGAGAATGGTATCATCAGCAAATTGGGAGTGGGAGATAGGATCAATGCTGTTATGAATGTGTGCTCCTTTCCATAATCCCTTTTTAACCAAATTCTTGATATTTCTACCCAGAATCTCAGCCATTAATACAAACAAAAAGGGAGACAATGGATCTTCTTGTCTAATACCTTTTGAAGCTTGAAAAAAACCTACTATAGAACCATTTACAATGATGGAGTATGATATTGACGATACATAGTGTTTTATACAATTTATCCATTTAAAATCAAAACCAAATCTTTCAAGAACTGAAAAGAGGAAAAGCCAATTTACCCGATCATATGCCTTACTAACATCCAACTTTATCACCATCCCTTGTGTCTTGTTCCTTTTCATCAAGTGTATAGTTTCAGCAACAGTGATTATGCTATCGGCAATTTCTCTCCCAGGAGTAAAACCATTTTGTTCTGGAGATACTATCTTATCCAAAACCATCTTCAATCTATTAACCATGACTTTGGATATGATTTTATATATTGTATTGCACAAAGATATTGGCCTATAATGTGCAATACTTAGACAATTTTTCTTTTTTGGAATCAGGGCTATAAGAGTATTATTTATTTCTTTAACAAATTTGCCTCTCCTTCTAAATTCCTCCTCCACCATCCAAATGCCATCTCCCATAAATTTCCAGCACTTCTGATACACCTCCATTGTCAACCCGTCAGGGCCCGGAGCTTTGTGCGAGTGCAGTTCAAATGTTGCCTTTTTAACTTCTTCTTTTGAAATTGAGGCCAGAAGAGCAGCATTATCCTCATCCATAATTTGTTTGTTGGTGATGTCTAGTAGATAATCAACTGTTTCATTTCTCTCCCCCTCCAAAGTTCTCAAGTTGTCTTCAAAATATTTGACTGCAATGTTCTCCACATTTTCTGCTCTACCAACCATTTTACCTGAGATATCTTTCAGCTGATTAATTCTATTTTTATTCCTTTTTTCTTTAAATGAGGCATGAAAAAATTTAGAATTTGAGTCCCTTGCGTTTATCCATAATTCCTTGGATTTGTTCCTCCAGTACATTTCTTCTCTCAAGAGTATTTCTGCCAGTTCTGCTTTAAGGGAATTCTCTTCATGGAATTCTTCATTCGTCATCCCCTTCTCTATCACCAGATTATTAATCCTATTAAGTTCCTCTTCCACTCTGATTTTTTCAGTAAAGATGTTCTTGAAGGAAGCCACGTTCCATATTTTGATCTTATTTTTGAGATATTCTAACTTTTGAACAAAACAAAAACTAGGAGTGCCTTTAATATCTTTACATTCTTTCCACCATTTTTCAATGTTTTCCTCAAACTTTGAATCTCTCCACCACATGCTTAAGAACTTGAAGTTGCCTTTCACCTTCAACAATGGTATTGTGCAAGTTAACTAAACTGGGTAATGGTCCGAAAGTGTTATGGGCTGGATCTTTGATTCCAGATCAAAACTACCTCTTATCCAAAATGAACCAATAAATATTCTGTCCAATCTCTCGGAAATTCTGCAAAAGTTTGCCCTCCTATTGGTCCATGTGAAATTTCCAAATTTAGGAACAACATCAAAAAGGTTGTTATTTTCTACAAAATCTTTGAAATCTTCCATCACTCGGGCATTCATTCTTAAACCTCCACATTTTTCATCGTTGTTGAGAATTGCATTAAAATCTCCTGCTACAATTGTTTTCTCCAGTTCAAACATTCTGATCTGATCTGTAACTTCTTTCCATACCCTTTTCTTTTCCTCTGTCTTTGTCGGTCCATAAAAATTGATTAGGGAGAATTCCAAATCTTCCTGCAATGTTCTTGCTTTACAGTGCATTCAATTATCTTGCTTATTAATCAATTCTACTGTCACTTTATCTGGATTCCATAAAATCGCCAATCCACCCATGGAGCCTTTTGCCTCTTGAAAGACACTATCCCACATCCTACTTAAAGATTTGAAAAAGAAATCTTTTTCTTCATTGAGCTTGGTCTCTTGCAACATGATGATGTCTCCTAAAACTCTTTGAAAAGCCCTCTTGACCAAGCGTTTTTTGTCAGGGGCCGATAGACCCCTGACATTCCATGTTGTTATTTTCATTGATTTCCAAGGGAGATTCCTCCTCCCTTGGTTTTCTTTATGTAATCCGGCACACTAATAATACCCTTCTCTTTGGCTCTATCCTCTCTCTTCTGTTTATTGCTTCTTCTGCCCCTTAATCCTTTTGTCTTTCCCAACAATACATTAGCCGATTGACTGATGCTTCTAGGATCAATGTTCTCCAATTCATCAATTTGGTAAATTTCTTCATCTGAGCCCCTTTCATATTCGAATTCTGTGTCTGACAACCCTTTCATGATTATATTTGAATCTCTGAGGACCTCCTCTATGTTAATTCTACTTCCCATAAGCTTTTCTCCACTAGATTCTGCATTGAATATCTTCTGATTTATCTCACCATCTTCCAATTCTGCCTCCTTCAATATTTCCATCATGTTATCCGGACCACCAACAGTTTCCGTTTGCGGTGAAACCATTTCTATTCTTGCTTTTTCAAGAGACTGTTCATCTTCCCCGTTTTGGATCTTTTCTTGATTTTCAATCGTTTTCTTTCTTTCATTTGAAATTTTCCTCCAAATCTGTACTAGTTTTCTAAATGTCTTATTGGCTTTTCTAAAAAACATCTTACAATCCTGTTCTTCATGTAATTTACTGCCGCATCTAGGGTATCTTGATATTTCTTTATCAATCTCCACTTTTTGAGACCATTCCCCATGATCCGATATAAGGTAATACGCTCGGGAATTCTTTTGACTGTTGCTATTCTTAGACGGGCACATTTACATATATCTTTTTCATCATCATAGTCTGTTTCCAGCAATGTACCCAAAGTTCTACCAATTTTTTCCCATAGATCCTCACTCCAGTATTCTATTGGGAGATTATATAAGCGAATCCACACCAGCTCAGAATAAACAGCTAAAGGGGTAGGGTCAAAATGAGGTGTCCATGGTTGGATGTCAACAACATGCAACTTGATGAACTAGTTTCTGTCTGTGAGTGCTTTGTTTCTCTCCTCCTTCTCTTCAAACAGAACTACGAAGAAACCCTTTGCGATAAATTTGATTACAGTTCTTTTCCTCCAATTGCCTTCAACCCAGTTTCTAATTTCCTTTCTGGGCTAGTTCAACCCTATTATTTTGGCTATCACAGCGTAATCCTCCCAAAACACTAGGTCCTCCTTCAGTTCTTTAATGAAGTCAAGATGCACGTCCTCTACGAGCCCTCCCTTTCCGCCATTAAAAGGTAATGGCATTGCAGAGCAGGTTTTATTATTTTTGAGAGACTCAATGTTGATGTGACATGAGTGAGAATTAAAAATATGAGAATAATGATAAGAATGATTATGAGAGATTCTAGAAGGATTAATTAGGTTGAGTGGGATTAGGAAAAGTGATTTGTAGGAATCACTTGACTAGGTTAATTAATTGGAATTAATTAACTGAGTGGGTTTAGAGGAAATAATTATTGGAGGGGACTTTAGAAGAATAGGGGAATAATTAATTTATTTGATAAATTAATTATTGGACAATAGTGAGAGGAATAAGGATAACACAATTAAATTAATTAATTATGTTGATAGGCTTAATTTTAGGCGTCTACAA
Source organism: Cryptomeria japonica (assembly GCF_030272615.1). Lineage (NCBI taxonomy): Eukaryota > Viridiplantae > Streptophyta > Pinopsida > Cupressales > Cupressaceae > Cryptomeria > Cryptomeria japonica. Next base: position 489,351,410 of record NC_081411.1, read on the forward strand.
GGAGAAATGATTGTTCATGAAGACCATATTTTGGTCGAGGCTAATGAGATTTTGAAACATGTACAGATGGCCTGAAGCTTGTTTGACTCCTTTGCTATTATAAAAAGGATTTCAAGGCCATCTGCAAGTTGTTCTAAAAATTCTCTTGGGTGGGTAGAATGTATTATGTTTGAGCTTTTTGATAATAGAAGAGAGGTGTAGACTCTTTACTGCTTTATGAAATTGTATACATAATTGAGTTGAATGAAATGAATACAAGCAAATTTAGATTGTCTCCTATTTTATGTATTTACTTATATGAATGGATGTGTCTACGGTGCATTAATTTGTCTTCACAGTCAGTTGTGAATGAGTAGTATGAATTGCAGGTTTATTTCAAGGAAAAAAAATTAATTCCGTAATTATATTGCAGCAAGGTATAGTTAACACCAACAATCAACTTTTAATGGGACAACCTAACTGGTCTCATTCAAGTTCAGAGAGGGCATTGCCCTGATTTTAAATAGTACAAATATAATGTCCATAGAGTTTTATAGAGAATGCATCGTGTCGAGTTGTTTCATTGATGACCTTCTAGCACCTTTAAATTTGATTTGATAACCCCATTGACATCATGAATGACATATGAATTTTCGTCAACCCATGTACTTACACATATGGATCACCATGTGAGACCCAAATTTGTATTGAAATTTCATTTAGAACATGTTTTATCCTTTCTCCAATTTCATTTCATTACAAAATATGAATGTTTGGTGAAAGAAACTTACACCAAGAACTAGGTAGCAACAAATTGATTGAGTTATCCCAAACATTAACCATCAAGAATATTCATTGCACCTAAAGCCAAAAATTATAAAACCAATATTAGATTTGATAAAAAAATATTTTTAAACAATCTAACATATGGGATTACATAGTGAAGAAGAAAGTAGAATGTTTTGAAAATACACCTTGTTCATATTTTTAACAAAATCTGAAAAAAAATTATGATCTCTTTCTTCTAATTTGTATGTATCATTCCTATCATTGTAAGATAAGTTGGATGTTGCTATGACAAAATCAAGTTTCACAAAAGCATGATCTGTCAAATCACACTTGACGTACATGTGTTGCCCCTTTATTTTATTGTACCAACATAATTGAAGCTCAAAGCCTTTTAGCCTATCGAAAAGGTCAATGTCATTATGGTAATCAAACACCCTATTACCATCCTTCCTCTATATTCTTTGAACCCTTCTAAAGGACCAAGTCTCAAAAGAAACACCTTGTCTTGTACTTCAAGAAACACCTTTTCTTGTAGAACATTCAATGGGAGGTATTGAATTTCTCTCAAACAACACCCCACAATGTGATCCAATTCCAAAGCTAGTTAAAACACCCTTTTGTTATGCCCTATCATCTCACCTAAAGTAGACCCCATTCCTTACTTTAGTCAACCTATCTTTGGATAACATCGGATTTCCATTCAATTGACTAACCAAGTAATATTTGAACATATCCTTACCATCAATCCATACCACTGGTTTTATAGTTTTTTTTTACATTTTCATCAATGGAATCTAAAATTTAATCTAACTTATGCCTCCACTCACTTTTCATTATTTGGAATTCACCATGATTGTGTGCCAGTCAAGACATAGATTGGAATATAGATTTGGAGTGAGGGTGCAAAGTCATCAACAACTTCATCCACAACTTGGAATGTTGGATAATTTTGTTCCTCCATCCATGGTTTAACCCACCAAGAAGATTTTGTGGGATTCTCCAGTCGCATGCCAAGAGATGATAAAATGTCTTGTGTATCCTTCAATCCTATCTTGTGCGCTTCTATAATTTTATCATCTATAAATATTGAATCATACTCTGATAATATGTTAATTTTTAGTATCCTTTCTTGGTGCAATCTATTCCAAATACTTTCTTGCTTCTTATGAGATTTATTAAAATGAAGCCCTTGGGGATTCGATTCTTCTTCTGCAACTCTATTTAGGGTTCCAATGGTGTGAAGAAAGTTGGTGAAATCATAGGCCCTTTCTACTCAAACCATCCCACCAACTTTTCTAAAGAAGTTCTCACATACATCCGACCCAATCAGGTGCAAAACACATGGCAAGTGAGAGTATTGATCTCGAAACAATCTCAACACCAAAACTACAAAGTGGCAAGAAACTTTCACATCTTGATATTCCTCTGTGCTAATGAAATTAATGTTGACATTATTATTAGATTATTTTCATAGCTAACATAACCATAACATGAAGAAATGATGAACTCGTGAAGCATTTCACACTCTTTCCCAAAGAGTCAAACTCTGAGAAATAAAAATGTCAATGTAGTCGGCAAAAAACATTAGATATGTCTTTGTACCTAGTGTCCTCTCTATCCTTTCAGTGGATGTGCTTCTCATCTCTTTCAAACAACTTTGAACATGCCTTGAAGCAATTCGTTGTGCCAAACCCCAATTCTATTGATCTATCCTCTTTATATCTTCACTTTTAAGCTTGTGATCATCCACTTTAAAAGTGTTATAAACCATCCTAACATGATTAAAACTTATCAACTCTTCTCCTAAAATCAAATCTTGTCGACCACTAAGTAAAGGATTCACTAGCTTTTTGCCATTGTGGATGTAGTCCTGTTCATGCAATCCTATTACATTGCAACCTTTGGACAACCCACTTAGTCTTTGCCCTTCCCAAGGAATTTGATATTGAATACCTTCTATTGAACAATATTCCATCAATATAAGTTGTCTTCTTCTACTACCCCCATTTGAGGAATGACCAACAATAGGTCCCAAATTATTTTCCACGTCTCTTCCACAAAAAAAAATTCTTTCCCATTGTTGACGAATGACGAACAAAATTTACATTGAACCTATTTCATGTTGGATAAGAAACCACAACCAAACAAGGAATCTTTTCATGTAAAGGGCTTGCAATAATAACACGTGCATAGTGGCCAATAACATTGTTCTTAAAAGAATTTGTTATGATATCAAAGCCTGCAACTCCCTCACCAACTATCACCAAGAAATGTGATTGGCATTGATTTTCTTCTTTATTACCAAAAAAACCCACTAATGTATCACTTTTTGCTACCCACCTAGTATACTTTCTCACAACAGTTTCATCTTCAGCAAGGTAGACAGGAAATGGACCATCTATACCATGTTTGGTTTTATAATAAGCATACACTTTTCCTACTACCTCAAAAATGTAGTCGTGCTCCCCCGGGATGTATGCCAATGACTTTATAACTTGCCTCAAAGTTGTAGAAATCGAAGGACCATCCAGATTCAAGCTAATAAAGCTATGTAATCAAGGGCCTCCCCATAACTTGATCATATCATAAAGGGATTTAGTGGATGCAAGATACCTTTTCCCTACCTTTGGATGCATCAGATTGTGAAAGATATCCTTGACAAAATCCCAAACTACATCTTTACCTTGTAATTTTCCTTGTTTATGTGCCTCACACACATCCTTGCAAAACCTAAAGACATCCTTCCTTTCAGTCGATTCAAACAACTTCTCCTTTAGGGATCTCATTCTAACAGAGAGTATAGAAACCTTTGTCTTTTCCCACCAAAGAGCTCTCATTGTTGATCTTTGGCTAGCATTTGAAACCCTATCAGCTATTTTGAGCTCATTTTGAGTCAAATAGTCTAGTCTTCTCCCTCTCCCTATATCCCTCCCATGTCTTTTATTGGCACATTTTGATTCACGATATAAACGTACCCTAAAGTCATCACATTCTGGAATTATCTTATAAAAGTTGCATGTCAATGATTCAAATGGGATCCCTGTATCAGAAGCCCTCTTGCAATGAATATGCCTATATGTGCCATCAATACAATATTAATTACCCTCATAACATAACATCATCTTGGTATGCTTCTCTATGGCCCATAATTTTCCACCCCTTTGATAATCCATTGGGACATTTGTGTCTAATCTCTCTTCATTTCTACTAATATAGGAATACCAATACCCCCAACATTGCAGCATCAATGGTGATGAATGACCTTTAATAAGATGATCAAACAAAAAATGAACAAATTACAATAGGTCATATTCAAAATAAATTTGAACTTGGGTAGTTAACACACCTGAAGTAGAAGGATCTACACTTGTAGAACCCCTGTGTAATACAGATGGTGATGATGGGACGAAGAATCTAGTCAAACTTTGTTGGGACTTATCACTGGTAGGCTTCTTAGGTCTCCCAGTTGTGCTACTCCTTAAAACAATCGTATCATATGAATCCTCATTCGTAGTAGTGGTGTGCTTCTTTGATTTTATGTGTTCATTTAGAGAACTGGCAATATTACCACTTGCTGGAACCAAAACAAACCATTTATTGCATTGTGTACATTCCCCTCTTACTTTTTTCTTATCCTCATAGCCTGCAAGTGTTGCTTCCACCACCTTGAACAAATTAGTATCTTGTGTCTTTTTGAAGTTATCTAGAAGTTTAATTGCTCAATTAATCTCAAATTGACCTCTAACCACAATTGTCTCCTTTTCTATGCCACTTGAATGATTTTCACCATTTCCCTTCATTAAAATGTGATGTTGATGGGACATTGTTTTCATATGATTTTTTTTTGAGTTAGGAATTGTCCGTGCTGCTATGGATACTTCCCTTGTTCCATAATCAATTCCACAACTTTCACAATGGATCTTTATTTTAGGTTCTCCCTTTTCTGAATATACTTTGAGAGTAAGTTTCTCATTTACAAATTCTTCCATTAAACTATTCACTTTTTGATTCCAAGATGCCAATAAATTAGGGTCAACAACTATGATTTGTTCCACTGACTCGGACCCATCTCCAACTCTTGGCTATTTATGCATACCTACCTCCACACTCTCTCTATTGTGTTGAAGGTTTGGTGTACTTTCCACTATATTTGACTCAACTGTACCAACATACATTGTGTCATGTTTCCTCTTAATGCCTATAAGTGTTGTTATAGATTTCCTTTTTTGTTCTTTCTTTATATTTAAAGGATTCCCAAGAACATTGATAAAAGCAAAAGGATATTCAATGAGTTCATCATCCACAATTACATGATGAATGTTAAGCAAGTGTACAACCTTTTGGACAAATGACTATGCCAACAATACAATTTTCTTCATCGGTAACAATTACATATTCCATATCTACAATTGGATCCATATGCATTATTTTCCACATGTACCTATCAGTTGGTTAAGTAATGGATAAAATTATAATAAAAAATTCAGAAGTTTGGTTATAATATTGCTATGAAATGATGTGTATTTTCATCTTGGTGCATCCATAACTAAATGAAAAATAAAGTCAAATTTACGTATGAAGGGATTAATTTGGAAATGGGAAAATTAAGAGTCAATGAAGGTGTTTAATTTTCCTTACCAGTTGCCCCGAGGAACTATTTCTTTTCCTTGCTATTCCAATTGGGCTTACCGAGCCATGATTTATGAGATATTTTAGTTTCATATAAGTGTAAATCAACATTTGTTACTTGGATAGAATGACATGGCTTTAAATGGAACTACAATTGCATTCCATAAGATTGCAAATCTCCATTTTGGTGCCAGAGTCTTCCATCCGTGAGGCCATAGAAAGGATAAAAAAGATTAAATTGGAACTCGATGAGTTGATTTTCTGCCAGGAAAAGTAATTGATCGAATTATTCAATCATATATTTTTTTTGTAGTCAAATGTTTAATATGTAGGTTTGAACATAACAGGTAGTAGATGGATGAAAGGGTCTTATCCTTTTCAACAAAATGACAACAATCTGTAGCAAACTAAAAATTTGGGCAATAATTTAAAAAATAAATTCCAAAAATCTTTGTTTTGAGACTTGTTTTTATTATTAAGATATGAAATCTATGAAGGCTATAAATTAGTGATTCCTTCATCAAGATTGTGAACAAAAAATGGCGAATTCCTTTGGTGTTAAGTGTTTGTGTGAGAGCATGAACAATATCAGAGAATCCCTGGAGGAATAGATTGCCTGCCTATTCAACAAAGGGAACGATGAGGAGAAGATGTCTGTGATAAACATATTAGGGACATATTTTTGGGCTAATGGGCATGTACATGAGAACTTGTTCTCCCCCATCATCCAGATTTAGGGATATTCCCTTGATGCTTATGGTATTGTGCATCACACAATGAAGGAGGAGAATGCTCAAGGTGTGAAGACTGCGTCGGGGACCCTTGAGATTGTGCCACAGTCAAAGATCATGCTTGATTTTTTGATCTTAATGCAAAAGGTAGAAAGACCAACATGGCTATAGCATGGAAGTTATTCAAAGTTGGGGTAGGCAAGAAATAGAACTTGGATGAGTTTGAGGTCTTCATAAATGATAATGGTGATTTGTTCCCTGCAGAGATCATAAAAAGGTTAAAAGTTATTAGAAAGGGGATTGGTTATCTATATCACTAATCACCCCTATGTCCCCTCTCTTATCAATAATCCCCACTGTGTCCCCATGGTGTCCCCCCTCTTAATATATATGTTCTTGTTTTCAGTTTTTGAACATATGGGAGTTGCCCCCTTATGATAGTACTTATATTAATTTTTTTTTATAATTTTATAATATATTATGTTGTTGTGATAGTTTCTTTTTCTCTATTTTAGATCTCCATACTCTCTCATAGGAATTTTTTCTAGTATTTTCTATTGGTATTGTTAGCTATTGTAAGTATTGAACACAAGATTCCACTGAGAGGGAGGGGAGAATCAGTGGTTTCCAAACTTTAACCTTTTAATCTGAAGTGTGTGTATACCGGTTAGTAGATCTAACACAAAGAAAACATACCGGTGAGATAGGAGGATGGCACAATTGCAACCACACACAAAAGGAACATCACATAACACCAGATGTATGAGGAAAACCCAATATGGGAAAAACCTCGGTGAGAAATGTTGTTGGAGTCTACTGCTCCAATCTAGCCTCACAATAAAACAATGGTTACAACATTTAGGGCACCAACCCAAAGAGAACCACCCTTGCTTTAGGGCACCAACCCAAGGAGCACCAACCCCTAATTTAGGGAACCAACCCAAGGAGCACCAACCCTTGCACCGAGCTCCAACTCAGTGATTACAATATCATATATCAAAACAATAATATTAGCTCTGGTTACAAATGAGTTATGTAACCTCTGCAATCTTTCTTCTCTGCTGCAACCTTACCGGTTCAGCCTCTACCTCTCCTTTGTCGATACTCTTCTCTCTTCTTTCTACTCTTTGATCACTATCGGTTCTCAGCTTGCCAGTTAAGCCACTTTCCGGTTCAACCCTATACACTTCTCTGGCTTGCCAAATCTCCTCAACCACTTACATTGTACTTCTTCCCTCTCTACTATCTTCTTGCTAGTTGGAACACTACCAGATCGCCCCACTATAAGGCTCAATGATAGTCTACCAGTTGCCTTAACCTTGTCGGTTTAGCTCTTCTTACTGGTTCTCTCTCAAGCACTCAGTCACCTTGATTTTCGATGAACTCTCAGACTGGCTGGATCTCTACTGCACTTTCATTCTTTGATCTTCAATATCTTGCCTGCAGCATCAATCATCTTCGGTCTTTAATAGACATATTCATACCTGAGTTTTCCTGCCATGATCGACATTCAAACCTTTGGCACACTAGGGTTCCTTCATCGACCTCTTGGCAAACCAAATCTAATCAGATCTCGTTCCAGATATTTACCTCCTGCAATGGATCAATCAATTCTCCCAATCATGCTTCTTCTAACACACGTTTGCAATATTTAGGAAACACTACCTCTTTGTCAGTCTACACTTGTCAACCATGATGAAGCGATCACACAATTAACTTCACCTACCCCGATCAACACCTAGGCATACTGCATTGATCATGATGCCAACAAATTAGATCTCTGTCCTCTGATCTGTCTCAAGCTGCATCCCTCTGTTCTCGACCCGTGATATCCGCTATCGCTATTAATGTTGACCAGTCACCAACTACCTCACTGACAATGCATGGTACATTTGTTTGACACCTGGACTCCACGTGGTATCTCTGTCGGCATGCACCTTAGTTCAGTCATCATGTCGGTTTAGGCTTAGCCACTGACCAAAATACTACCAGTGTTAACCTACCGGTTCACTAACCCTGTCGGTTATACCCTAACCGGCCAACCTTCAAACCTGTACTTATTCTTCTGGTGGAACACCTTAACCGGTCACCAAACATGTCAATTTAAACATGCTCATCTTCATCAGACAAGTGCTCTTCACTTGTCACTTTGTCAGCTTTACCGGTGGACATACTTGTCTTCGGCTTCTCAACCTTGCCTTCTTCATCATCAGTTCGGTTCACTTCTCAAATGGTTTGTCAAAGTGACAAACCCATCACTTCTTTACTCTTTCTTCTCTGTCTGATGGCTCAAGTTTCTAACTCTAGCTGATCCGATGCATATCTCTGATCTCATGCACCTGAGGCATCTTTGTGTTTCATCAGTTCATCTGGTGTGAGAATTCAATCTCCTGCCTTTGTCATGCCCAAACTTTTGGGCAAAAATGGAACAACAATTTTTTTTAAAACAACACAAATACATTAAATAATCTACATTTAAAATGGAATAAATAAGTTTTGTCTTAACTAAGGGTTAACTCAGGGTTAAATAGAATGGTTTACAAAGTTGATTTAATTCAACTCTGTCATTATAGCGTTAATATTTAGAGTAGACTAATTATTCCCTAAAAGGGGTCGTCACACCTTAATTAATTAATTTAACTAAATTACTTAATTTTCTTTAATTAAAATTTCTCCAATAATAAATCAAGAGATATTAATTATCTCAATAGTATTAAAATACTCAAGGTTACATAGAATAATTTTAACTCATATTAAAATAATTAATTGAGCAAACATGAATACACTTTTAAATTAAACTAAAAGAGTTAACCAAATCAAATATAATATTAGACTAATTAATTCATTTTATATTAAAGTCAAATTGAAATACCCTTAGATATTTAACTTTCAACTATTAAATATTTGGCCAACAATGACCTCATAGTTTAAAATTTTACATTATACATTTAATAAATTCCATTAATATATTCCCCAAAAGAATTTTAACCCAACAACCATATTTAAATATATATATGAGAATTAGCATATATATATATATATATTGATATAATTATATATAAGTGTATACTTACTCATATTTTTCTAAATAAAGTCGATATCAAAAAACTAATTTTACCCTACTCAATAATAAGGGTTAATTAATTCTACATATTGGCTATAGACAAATGGAGGGAAATTCTTTTTCAAATTTTAAAAGGAATTCCCCCTCATTTCATTTTAAGATTATTATTTTAATCTGAACCCTAACTAGGGTTGATTTATTCTTTTATACTAACTCTTTCCTCTCTTTTTTTATCTTTTATTCTTATCAAGCTAACCCTAACCCAAAATTTGGGTTAGGGTTGCTTGTTCTACATTCTTTTTGTGTGTGTGTGTGTGTTGAACAGGACGACGACATGGGCAAAGGGAGGGCGAAGGAGGCGGTCATGGCGGAGGACAGGAGGGGGGAGTTGGCATGGCGCAGGGCGGAGGGGCACCCAGGCACCACTGCGGTTATCCATAGCGGTGGCCGTGTGCCGCTCATTGTGGAAACCCACAGTGGCGGTCGTGAGCCACTCACTGTGGTTACCCACAGTGGCGGCCCCATGTCATCCACTGTGGTTGCCCACTGTGGCGGCAACCACCCACTGTGGTTCCCACGGTGGCTGGCTAGGTCATCGTTTTTTTTTTCTTAAACATTAAAATATATATATGTATATATATATATACATATATATATATATATACATACATATATACATATATACATACATACATACATATATATATATATATATATATATATATATATATATATATATATATATATATATATATATATATATATATATATATATATATATATATTTCTTGTTTTAAATCTGTTTCTTCCAAAGCATTTTAACAGGGCATGTTAAATAACAGAATAGAGTAAAAATAACATAAAGTTAACATTTTTATTTAAATAACTCTATATCTAGATTTATTTTCTTTTCACTAACATGCTTTTATAGAATGTAGAATATGGCAAAATTTTATTCATTTACAGCTGCAACTAACTTTTTCTAAAAATCATTTAATCCATAAACAACAAGATGTGCAATAATAATATACACTCTAGAATATCTATCTTCCTTTGAGTTTGAACTATAGATGTAAACAAATATTTCATTTCTGTTTAAAAATGACTTTTCTATTTGACATTTAACTTTGCATTTCCTTTTTCAATATCAATCAGAAATATAATATAATATCTTTCTTAATCTTTTCCAAGCAACTATATCAATACAAAAATAATCAACAAATGTATTCTTCTATTTACAAAAATATAAATACTTCAAATTTAAAATACATCTTTATTACATGGTAAAAACTATTCTAATAGTTACATTTTCTTTTCTGCAACTACATACAATAAGAAATTCATTTTTTTCTTTTTCTTTTCTGCAACTAAATACAATAAGAAATTCCTTTTTTTTTTTTTTTTCAGCAACTAAAATACAATAAACAATAGGACCATTTCAGCTTCCCTTTCAATTTCTTCCCAAGCAAACCTACAATTAAAAGTTGTAGGTTGTGACCATGGAGGTTCACCTCCCAACCTAGGCTTACAAGAAGCCACCCCCGAGCTAGGAGAACCAAGGCTAGATGGGATACACACATTCAAAAACACATACAAGCAAGAAAACTCATAACAACATTAACACTCCCAACCCAAGGATAAACAATGTCACTTATGTGACTTTTCAAGTGGGGTGAAGGTGGACTATATACCTAGAGGAGAATTCTGCAAGTAGGAGAACATAATGCCATTGTAAGGCTACAAAATAACACATCCACAAGTTCCAAACTTGTCCCAACAATTCCTTATGTCCCCCAAGGCATACAAGCCAAAAAACTCCCCTTATGACCCCCATTGCATAAACAAAATACTATGAAGCAAGGGTCCTATAACCCCTTGTAAATCACTCTCTTCCAAAGAGAGCCTCTACACTCATAGGATGTCAAACAACCCTTCACCCCAAGGCCACTCTACCCTTCCAAGGGTGAGTTTGGCCTTGAAAACTCCCAAAAAAAAACTCAAAAATCACAATAACAAAATAAAAGAACACTTAGGGAGGAACTCAACGTCTTCCTAACACACTAAGATATCAACAATGAAAACAAGTATAACAAGCAATCTTTTCAAATTTACAACAACATACAAGAGCTAGAAAAACAACCAATCTTAAATCTGCCAAAAGGATGATGAATCTTGTAGAAGAGCTGCCCAAATCCACTATCTTTTCCCTTCAAGACTTAGTCAAAAACCCTTCAAAAAACTTACCAAAACTACTCAAGAATCTAAGTCTCCAAAAATGGAGAGTGGGTGATCAAACTTCTCCCTCCCAAACTATTCCCTAAGAATACACTCCTCGCTCTTTCCAACCCACTTGGGAAGGGTGAAGGATGTTCATTGGTTGGTCTTCCCAACACCTTACAAATTCTCTATCCAAGGCACCTCAAAAAGGTAAAAGGGATGGGGAAGAGAAATGTCACTCATGAGGAGGGTTGTCTAACCTAGGAAGGCTCCTCTAAAGTTGAAATTCGGCCAACTTGGGAAACTCAATTTTTGGGGTGGCTAAATAGGCCCTAGGGAGTGGACACATGGTTAAATTTGGCCTTCATCCATAGGTACATCATATGGCCCACTAAAATGCCCTAACCTGACCCTAAGAGTTAGTTTAACCCCCTAGAAACTCACACAAAGTTTACCTACGGGTAAACCCTGAGTTGACCTTTTTAATGGCTCCCTATCCAAGACTTTCTCGAGACCATACTAGGATAATTGAAAAAAAAGCATTGGTAAAACAAACTTTCTCCAAAGGGACATGTCATTGTCAACTCATCCTACAACACATGTGTCAAGTGACACCACAAAAAGAATTACACATGGCAAATGTCCATTTTTTGGAATTTATAAATTAAACAATTTCCAAATTAAACACACGTCCAAGCATAACATTTACAATTTAAAACACATTTACAAACGAGGTGTTGTCTTTCCAAATAGACAACCCTTGGCTTCACAAATGCACATAGGTCTAGGCTTTATTCTCCGAATAGTTTCCATGGTCACATGGAATAATTTTCCTGCACATCTCACTTGCACATTAGTAATTCCAAAAATCACATATAATATTATCATATGGAAAGAATACAATTCAGACATCACATACAATTTCATTTGTAAAAATCAAGTTTCTAATTATCTAATAACATCCACATAAAATAATCTTCTAAACGACATCATCATAATCATCATGGAATTAAATCATTTATAGAGCATGCATCCATAATTTTCTAGCATCAATACAAAGTACTGCAAATCAAAGTAATGACATAATCATATCAATATTATCCAAACACTAGATCATATAAAATCTATGTCCATAATGCATCAAAATGTAGTATCAATAGTAGGTCCAACATGAAAATAATTGAAATCTATGATGGCTCGAGGTAGGGCCTCACAACCTTCTACTCTTATGTCTTATCCTAGAAGGTTATGATGCATTCCATGCATGTTGAGGGATAAACTCCACTTACCGATGGGAGTGGATCCTTGTCATCTACTTCTGGCATTGCACAGATATGCCTAAGCTAACATCTAGCAGATACATCTTTAGTCAGGCACATAACCCGGTAGACATCTCCTTTGTCTACCTTACTAACTTGCAACAGTCCAAAACCTGTCGGTCATATCAGCATCCTATGATAACCTCTTTATCTGGTGGGAGTCCTGTTGATTGACATCCAACTACATACCAGTTCTTCATTTCTTCGTTAGCTCACCTTGCATCTGGTCACCATGCATACCAGTTGGCAACTATACATTGCCAACACATCACTTACTGGTAGTCATACCATACCGGTTGATATCAATGACAACAATACACATCAATCTTCCCATGTCAATTGTCTTGCTATACTGATTGACATCAATGACAACATAGTGCCAACAATCTCCCCCTTTTCAATTGATGTTAACACATGTAGTATCTAACATACTACATATTCTCTCTCCCCCTTTGAAAATAATGACAAAGGGCACTGACAAAGTTTCTCTCCCTTTTCTCTACCGGTTGCTTCTCCCTGTGTGACCATTTCACTCTGCATCCTCTCATCTAGCAACACTTGAGATGGAGGGCTCAGACACCAACTAACACCAATTGATCAGCTACCAAATATATATACAAACCGGATACCAATTGTATATACAAGTCTGATACCAATTGTAGGAAAAATGTTTTAGTGAATTCCACTTACTTGCCAGTTAGACTGCATCATCTCCCCTTTTATATGCATAAAGTTATTCTGACCCCAATTTTCTGATACCAAATGTTGAAGCTAACATTGATACCAAATGTATGTTCTCCCCCTGTGCAAGTAACTCTCCCTTTTTGTAGGTAACTCTATCGGTGGTCCGATTGTGATTTCAATAAGTACAAATTGAATAGACATTGAAACACCTCACAAACACGGACCCATGAGCACATCCCAAAGTCTCAATCATACTGGTAAAGCCATAGACACTTTCTCCCCCCCTGTGTCTAGCATGTCTGATACCAATCAGAAAATATGGCTGTGAACTCCCCTTGACCCATAGATCTCAGGTCTTCATTGCCTATCAAGTCCTAAACCGACTCTCCAATCTGCACCTTATATCGGTTGAGCTATGCATATGTGATCAACCGATGATCTTTCAGCTCCATTGACAACCACCACAGCTTATGACATGATCTTATGACACCCAATTGTAGAACACAATGCCATACCACACCACAATCATGCCAAATATAAAACTGGTTAGCCCATAATAATGCAAGCATATATGATCTACTATCGGGCCTACACATGTCATTCAGGTCATTTCCAATATCACCTGAGACATGACTACCTCAAGCCACTTTACCAGAGTTATTGCAATGATCTTGGAACTCATTGACCTACATAACCTGCAATACTGGTCAATATCCATACTGGTTGCATATTGCACATACATGTTTCCTATATCGAACCAACATCTCCACCTGAGCACTTTCCTCTAACTCGTGTCTTCTTGTGTCAAGTGCCTCTAATCCCAATTGGAATTCAGCCATCCATTGACACATGCAGTAATAATCCATCACTCATAGGTAGATGTGTAGCCAAGGTAGCAACTACACATACTGTCATCTCATCTTCTTCCTTTATACTGATAGCAACCAATCCTTTCATCTATCCATTTCAACTAAGGGGGTGAATAATATGGTCAATAAGTTACTCCCCCTAAGTCCTCCATCTCCTTTAAGCCCTGGGAGATATCACATGTGCATTGAATGCACAGTATCGGTCGATAGTTCTATTCTCTTCCTTCTTCCTCCAAATCTTCTTGGTCTCATTCCTCTTCCCATTTGCAGTCTTGGGAGTAGGTCTTACCTTCTTCTGCTAATTGATCCTTTCTCTACCAGATTCTATAGCATGACCAGAAGCATTGTTGTAGAAGCAAACTATGTTCATGCCAAACGCATGATTGGAGGAACTTCTATCAAACTGGTTTAATCTTCTTCCTTTGATCATGTTGTTGTGGCCAACAACCGATACTGGTTTATTCCTTTCTCTTGCAGGGGCATTTCTCCTTTGGGTCCATGCAGGTCTTTGATGCTCATATGCTCTATACCCACTTCCATATTGAGCATATTTGATATACCGGATGCCATATGACTAAACTCTCTTCTTTCTACAGTCATGACTCCTATGGCCAAAACCATTACCTCTTTGACAGACACCATTATTATTTCTAGGAAAAACATTTCATCTATTCCTAGACCTTATTCTGCATTCATTTGCCCTATGGCCATAATCTTTGCAGGAAAAATAGTAACTAGAGAAGGAGGGCATATTACTTACTAATTTATTTTACAAAACATGAGGGGATCTTACCGGTTTGGCATCTCCATTTCTACTTCTCTGGGGTTTGCTCTTGAACTATCTGATCACTATAGTCCTTTCATTTGATCCCTTCTTTTCCCACATTTGCTTTGTCTTGTGGGAAACACCATTTATTTGTCTTCTACCGGTTGGAGATCTTCTAGGTTGTCCTCTCAAGTTCTTACTTTCGATGAAGCTATTTCTTCCAAGTTTCTTTTTCCTTTTTGATCTACATTATTTCTTCTTGTTGCATCGGTCTTCATCTTTAGCGTCAAGTCCTCACTGGTTGTAGTTAGATCAACGTTCTTCCTCAGAGTATTCTGGATATTGAAGGTTTGTCCTTTGTTGTTTCCATTTGTGGAGACAAACTGAATGTTCTTGGGGAAGACATTCTTGCTAGTGGAGCATTCACTAACACTACATCCTAATCCTCCGATATCCTTGGAATGCTTTTGCTTTTCAGCATTTTATCCAAGGCATCACTGTTGCCATCAATCTAGATCCTCACCTTGAGCCCATCCTGACATTTCTCAAGGCCTTTCCGAAGATTCTCCATTTCATCTCTTTGCATCTGACATTCCTTGTCTTTTTATTCTAGCTTAGACTCTAGATATTTGCACCTACACCTCTTGGTGTCCAAATCTGATTTTGGTTCTTCATTTATCCTTTTAGCATCATCCTTTTCTACTGTCAGATTTGTAATGATTGACTCTGATTCTTGAAGGCATTTGATCAACCGGTCTTGTTCCACAATAGCATCATTCTTGAACAAGTTGTATTCATTTCTCACTCTACTAAGCTCCTCGAGTGCACATACAAGTTCACTTTCAAGATCAACCTCTGCTTCATCTTCTTCTTCATCTTCATCATCACTTCTAAACACATCTTGCGAGTAGAATTGATCTTCATGATCACTTCCAGATGTGTGTCTCTCATTTTCTCATTCTTTAGCCATAAAGAGATGGGTTTCTTCTTCATCATTGCTACTGCTGCTAACACATCTACCTTCATCTGTGGACCTATGTGATCCATTCTTTTCTTTCTCTCCCAAACTAGTTCTGTAGTGGTAGACTCATTACCATAGAGCTTCTTCAGTCTATCCCACAAACTCTTTGTTGACTTGCATCTATCCATATGAGAAGAAACTTCACTAGATAGCCCATTGAGTATAGCATTCATGGCTTCAACATTGCATTCATTTCTTCTTTCTGCTTCAGGACTGCTGGGAGGACTGACTGGTCTAGAGAGACCATTTACAACCAACATCCATACATCATACCTCAAGGAGGACATGAAGACTTCCATCCTACAACTCTGAATAAAATAGTTTGAACCATCAAACACTAGAGTAGGGGTTGTCACAAAACAGACCATTGTTTTCACATAACCAAAATTTACCCAAGCTAGAGAAAGCTTATCAACTGGGAACCTATGCTCTGATACCAATTGTTGAACACAAGATGCCACTAAGAGGGGGGGTGAATTAGTGGTTTCCAAACTTTAAACTTTTAATCCTAAGTGTGTGTATACCAGTTAGCAAATCTAACACAAAGCAACCACACACAAAAGGAACATCACATAACATCGGATGTATGAGAAAAACCCAGCATGGGAAAAACCTCGGTGAGAAATGGTGCTGGAGTCTACTGCTCCAATCTAGCCTCACAATAAAACAATGGTTACAACATTTAGAGCACCACCCTTGCTTTAGGGCACCAACCTAAGGAGAACCAACCTATAATTTAGGGCACCAACCCAAGGAGCACCAACCCCTGATTTAGGGTACCAACCCAAGGAGCACCAATCCCTACACCGAGCTCCAACTCAGTGATTACAATATCATATATCAAAACAATAGTAGTAACTCTGGTTACAAATAAGTTATGTGACCTTTGCAATCTTTCTTCTCTATTGCAACCTTACCAGTTCAGCCTCTACCTCTCCTTTGTCGGTACTCTGCTCTCTGCTCTCTACTCTCTGATCACTACTGGTTCTCAACTTGCCAGTTAAGCCACTTGCCAGTTCAACCCTGCACAGTTCTCTGGCTTGCTAGATCTCCTCAACCACTCAAATTTGTACTTCTTCCCTCTCTGTTATCTTCTTTCTAGTTGGAACACTAGCAGATTGCCCCACTGTCAGGCTCAATGACAGTCTATGAGTTTCCTTAACTTTGTCGATTTAACTCTTCTTACCGGTTCTATCTCAAGCACTTAGTCACCTTGATTTTCGATGAACTCTCAAACTAGATGGCTGTCTATTGCACTTTCACTCTTTGATCTTCAATATCTGGCTTGCAACATCAATCATCTTTAGTCTTTAGTCGGCATATTTATACTTGATTTTTCCCTCCATGACCAACATTCAAACCTTTGGCAGGCTAGGGTTCCTTCATCGACCTTGAGGCAAACCAAATCCAATCAGATGTCATTCCAGAGATTTACCTCCTGCAATGGGTCAAACAACTCTGACAATCAAGCTTCTTCCAACACATGTTTGTCATATTTAGAAAACATGACCTCTTTGTCAGTCTGCACTTGTCAGCCACGATGAAGCGATCACACAGTCAGCTTCACCTACCCTGATCAACACCTAGACATGTTGCATTGATCATGATGCCAACAAATCAAATCTCTGTCCTTTGATTTGTCTCAAGTTGCATCCTTTTGTTCTCGACCCGTGATAGCCGCTATCGAAATTAATATTGACCAGTCACCAACTACCTCACCGAAAATGTAAAGTCCATTTGTTTGACATCTAGAATCCATGTAGCATCTTTGTCAGCATGCACCTCAGCTCAGTCATCGTGTCATTTTAGGCTTAGCCACCAACCAACATACTACCGATGTTCACCTACCGGTTCACTAACCCTGTCGGTTATACCCTAACTGGTCAACCTTCAAGCCCGCACTTGTTGTTCTTCTAGTGGAACACCTTAATCGGTCACCAAACATGCCAATCTATAGCATGCTCATCTTCACCAGACAAGAGCTCTTCACTTGTCACTTTGTCAGCTTTATTGGTAGACATACTTGTTTGCAGCTGCTCAACCTTGCCTTCTTCATCATCATACTAGTTCACTTATCAATTGGTTTGTCAAAGTGACAAACCCATCACTTCTTTACTCTTCCTTCTCTATCTCGGTGGCTCAACTTGCCAACTCTAGCTGATCCGGTGCATATCTCTGATTTCATTCCCCTGAGGCATCTTTGTGTTTCACCGGTTCTTTCGGTGTGAGCCTTCAATTCCCTACCTTCTACTCTTATGTCTTATCCTAGAAGGTTATGATGCATTCCATGCATGTTGGGGGATAAGCTCCACTTACTGGTGGGAGTGGATCCTTGTCATCTGCTTCTGGCATTGCACAGATATGCCTAAGCTAACATTAGGTAGATACATCTTCACTCAAGCACATAACCCGGTAGACATCCCCTTTGTCTACCTTACTAACTTGTAGTAGTCCAAAACCCGTCGGTCATATCAACATCATATGATAACCTCTTCATTTGGTGGGAGTCCTGTTGATTGACATCCAGTTGTATACTAGTTCTTCACTTCTTCATTAGCTCACCCTGCATCCGGTCACCATGCATACAGGTTGGCAACCATACACTGCCAACACATCATTTACCGATAGTCATACCATATTGGTCGACATCAATGACAACAATACACATCAATATTCCCGTGTTGATTTTCATGCTATATTGGTTGACATCAATGACAACACAATGCCAACAGTAAGTTGTAATCAATATTCACTAGCTCTTAGTTATAGATCAAATGATGGTTCTTCATGTGTTCTTCACCCTAGTTTATTAATTTTTTTCAGAGATGTTATATTGCTTTCCATGGTCGACATTACTAAGTTAAAATAGATGAATGAGAATAATAGTTAAATGGAGGGGTTAATATTTTTCTAAATACCTGATTAAGTATTGTTCCTCAGTCCTCTTTGACTGTAAATCGTGATAAGGGCTTGAAGTTGCAAGTTTCCATGAGGTTTACTTCATGCCTTCTAAATGAACATTGTTTGACTAATAATGAATATAACTTAAATTTAAAAACACATTTACTGCATCCAACTTGTCCTTTGCGACGCCAATTTGTGCCTTCAAATTGTTCTCACTTTTTGGCAACGTCTAACACTAGCCACAACATATTTATGTCAGCTAGTTAGCCATTTTGTCACTTTTTGCCCCTACTTCTGAGTTCCAACAAAGTTCAAATCTCATCTTGCCGACTTGATGATGTATACATGGAGGCACACATCAGAAGGGATGACCATTGGTAAATCTATTTTTGACTCACGATCCACCGATGATGACACATGTGGAACTTGTTGGTGAAATTTTGAGTTCTGACAAAGTTCAAATCTCATCTTGCTGACTTAACGATGTATACATGGAGGCACACATCAAAAGGGATGACCATTGTCAAAATCTATTTTTGACTCTCGCGATCTACTGATGATGACACATGTGGAACTCCTATGTCCAACCCCTACTTCTAACATTTGATGAATAAAAAATATCTTTGAATATTCGTATTCGAGATGGCAATTTACAAAACACCCATGTCCTTAATATATCAACAATATATTGCTTTGGATTTTGGGGATATTAAACCCCCATATATGAATGTACGTGATATCATATTGCCTAGCGGGTGAAGTCCCCATGTCAAGCATAGTGTCAAGCTTTCTTTATACTCTAATATTCAATGTCTGTTGGGGGATGTTCTCTTATCATTTAATGTAATATTTCCTAATGAAAACTCAACACCCCCTGCAAGATTCTGGAGGGCTGCTAAGTCACCTGAAAAAGTTTCTTCAACTATGGTATTAGGAAAGTATGTAGTTTTTTTTTTTCTCTCTATTGTAGTATCTCATCTCTCTATCACTTAGAGAATAAGTTGCAGTTCCATAGCATGATTACAAGCATAGGTCAGCATGATCTCCAACTTTGATACCATTATAATATACACCTCTAAATGTTTTTTGGAAATAACTTTCAACTAAAAGTAAGATGCAATGCAAAATCCTTTTTTCTTTTTATTTACCTAGTTTCTTAAATGGGCAAGGTGAGAGCATACAATGTTATGAGATATACAATTAATTGAATGTAGCAATTGAAAAGGAAAACACCATGTAACAAGTTAACCACTAACACTTATTCGGTAGGGTGCATATCCATTACTATAAAATTAAAATAAGAATCTTCTACTTTCTAGTGGTGAGTGAAGGGGCACATCCACACACTCAATGAGAAAGCGTATACAATGCTAGAAATGACTACATTCTTCTATTTATTTAGTGGTGAATGAAAGGGACATGTCCACATCTTCATAGGGAGATTTTATATAATTGAACCACTTTCTCAATGGGTTAAGTACATGAGCAACCACATATTTAAAACCACGGGTAGTACTACTATATACTGCTTATAAAATAAAGTGTATAGGAATTAAAGTTTTTGGCAATCTAACCATCCAAAGCATTACAAGATTAACATGCATTGTGAACACCAAAATAATAGGATTAGCTATTGATATAAAATGTTGATGTAAAGAACTATTGAAACACCCCACAATAGCACCAAAATCACAAAAAATTCTCCTAACTTGAAAATAACAACAATATACCTTGTGTAAATGATAAAAAATGGGTTGATGCAAGTTTTCTACACTTGTTTGTTGCCACTCTAGCACCAAATCATATTGAGATTCTTGTTGGTAATGCAAAAGGTACATATATGGAAGCATAAATTCGTATTCAAATTGCTAATGTCTCTAAGTACATTAAACTTCTCAAAACTCTTCAATGAAAAATTGAAGTGACTCCAAGTCAAATTGATTGAAGAATATCAAAGAGTGAAAGTCTGATACAAAGAACAGGTGGTTGGTATAGTAGGTTATGTGAGCATAAACAACAACATATTTCATCAAGTGTTTACTTCAGCATGAATAGTTGTTGCAAGGTCAAATTGACTTCAAACAAAGAGAATAGAAACCCAAAAGATATGTGCCTCAAGAGATTATTTCCAACACCCTCCAACATTGTATGGCCCCAAAAAAATTAACAGTATCACCCAAAAACATCAAATATTCTTCAATAAATTTGTACAACCTATAATGGTAATGATAAAGGTGATTTTCCAATCAATAAATAAAAAGAAAAAACTCAAAAGATTTACCCACAGATGGCAACCCAACAATATTTCTTTTCTAATCTCTCCTTTTCCTTTAGCAAAGTCTTCAAATAAAACTTCACAAACACTTTCTTCAATATACAACCAAATATGTTAAAAAACCTTTATCTTTATAACTCTCCAAATTGAAAACTCCAATTTGTAGCAAAGATGAGTCATATATGGAATGAAACCAACTAGCTAGGGGATTTTTGTCCTCAAAACTAGTAATATTGAGATGGTTTTGGTCTTCAAATTATTTCAATTAGTTCATGTTCATTCCAACAACATAAAAAATAGCATTCACAAGTCTCTCCTTCAAATGAGCTCACATCATCTTTATATACCATTTTGGAGAGCAATATTCAATTTAAAATTGTACTTGTAATGCCCCTCCCTTGATTAGATTCTCTTTAACCCAGTTTGACTCTTGTTGACCTCTTCTATTGTTTATGTGATTGGATGATACTCTCTAATGTAATGACTTTTATCATGATTCTATGATATGATGTTAGATTATATGCTTATGTACAAAACTTGGACTGACATATCTACTTTATGTATGAGATATATCTTGTGTTCATTTTCCTATATGGGTACGAGTCCACATGGGGTGTGAGGGGATGATCTTCCATCACCCACTTTAGAGGGACACGAAATGTCACGACTATCCTCCACCGGTGTGCCTGTAAATATTGGAGAAATGTATGTGTGCTTTCTCGGTGATGTAGCTGCATGTACCAAGCATCTAATCCACTTGAATTGTCAAGTATGAGCGTGCTCTATGACCCAATGGTAAAGTGTAAAATTGGAGTTATCAGTCAGACCCTTGTTGAACCATCGTTCCTATGGGAACAAGACCCCTGCCAGGTACACTTGTTCTTTGTTTGACGGTCATGTTAATGTTGGCCCTATTGGTATTTCGAGTTGTTCGTCTCAACCCTTACCCTTGTGTTAGTGTAATGTTTTATTAGCGAAAAAGTATTAATATCAATATTTTAAAGGAAATTAAATAGTAATGATTAATTAATTAATATAGTTGAAATTGCGCTTTATTACATTATTTAATCTAATCTATCGTTTAGAAAATAATTTATTAAAAGGGAAATTAAATATTAATTATGGATTATATGGTGTTAATGGAAAATTAATTTTAAAGGTAATAAAGAATTAATTGTTTTCAAATTTGAATATTGCATGTGTGGGAGTTACAAAAAGAAAATATATAAATTAATTAATGAATTTAATGTGGAGAATATAGCATGCCTTTTGTATGGGGAGTTACATTTTGGGAAAAGGGGATATATTTTTCTTTTTGAAAAAAGAGGGAAGGAAAGTTTTTGGTTTTCCTGTGAAGAATTTCTTGGGCGTAGGATTTTTGGATATGGGGTTTTGTAGAGGGAATTTGGGGGAAAACCTATTTTTGGTAAATTAATTTGGGAAAATTGATAATAGAGAAATAAAGGAAGGGAATTGGGGGATTTTGCTTGAACTTTTTAGATTGAAGCTTTATGTTTTGTGCCTTGCAGAGCCATGGATTTTCTTAAGGATTATTGCTTCTACCTTTGTGTCATTTTCAGATAGCGAAAAGAGGTAGGGTTTTCAAATTACTTTTCTTTTTGCAAGTAAAATTTCCTTTCAATTTGAATAAAAATCAGCTTGTTTATTTACTGTAATGAGAAAATTTAAGAGGAATTGTCTGACAATGGGAAGTTTGGGTTTATAGAATTTCATATTTAATTTCAGGTCTAAATTGATATCAGGAAAAGATTTCATCTGAAGCTTTATTTGTAAATTTTTAATATATTTTTAATTTGGAAAGAAAATTTGAATTTAAGTCAATATTATTTTGTGTATTTGTATATTTTTGGAAATTATGTATCGGATCGGGTATATTATCTCTACCTGGGAATGTTTATGTGAATCTACGTCTGTTTGAGTTTTTATATATATATATATATATATATATATATATATATATATATATATATATATATATATATATATATATATATATATATATATATATATATATATATATATATATATATATGCCCTCCCACACTATGGGCAGCTCGACCCATAGCCATGGGATGAGCCCATGTTGTGGAGAGCTCACTCACACTGTGGGTGGCTCGACCCATAGTTGTGGGGTAACCCACGTTGTGGGGATCCATTCCTATAGCCATGGGGTGGGGACTCACCCATAGTCATAAACAATTTCCACAACTTTCGTCCTTTGTGCTATGCCCGAATAAATTACTCGATATGCGATGAATATAATGTTTCTTTGGTAGTTGTATATATATGTATATATATATATATATATATATATATATATATATATATATATATATATATATGTCATCATATGTGCTTATGTTGTTCACAGTTATATGTGTTAATATTCTAGATCTATTAATGACCATTTATGTGGTTATATATATAAAAATACATGTGTACTTTATCTTTTGAATTTTGGTTTCTTTCTTTCAATTTGTTATTGATCAAATCATGATAGCAGAATGGTAATAATGTATTACATTATCTTAGATGTTTGAATAATAAATGCTAGTTTATTGTGCAATTAATAGAAATAGAATGAACTATAATGTTTTTAATTTGGGTGACTGGAAATTAATGTCAATTGAATTAATGGATGTATAGAAGTTAAATTGGTCTCTTTGGTATTATTTTATGATTGACTTCTTTCATGCTTGGCATTATGAGACTTTGTAATTTCTTTGATTCTTGTCTATTATTGTGGGATATGCAGTTATGTTGTTTAAATTCTTTTAGATTCCAAAGGCCAGGTCTTTGTTAGACTTCCTGTTTGCATGGTTTCCCATTGACATGGAATGTAATGATATTGGTGTCTTGCATGACTCCTATGCTAGTCAATCTTTCTTGGTTGAATTGAACCTCCTTGTTTGTGAACCTGTTCTAGCAAGTTAAGCAAACTTTCTATGGTAGAGGGGTCTATACTCTTGATGTTTTTGGGTGTTGTAGACCTTGTGTTGAATTTTGGATTCCTAGGTGCAAGTCAAGGGGGAGTGGCTTTCATTGGGGGCTGGGACCCAAAGTGGTCACCAGGGTAACTCAATGAGATTTTTGTAATCAATTTAAAACCTAATTAATAAACTTGGGTGGGTAGTTAGTACACATAAATAAAGATTAATTGTTGCCTCTTCTACCCTCAAACACTTGTTTAGGTTTGGGGTAAGTAAAGAAGGCCTGGAATATCATCCACCAATCTTGTCCCTTCGAAAGGTTGGTGTGGTCCACTAGTGTTTATATGGGGGGCATAGGTCAGGAGAGGTCACCAGGGTAACCCAGGATGGGGGTCGGGACCTAGTGAAGACCTACCAGGGTAACTCATGGCAACCTAGTGATGACACTCTTCCTTATTGCATACCTAGTGGTAACTTATGCCAGTTATCCTTATGTGGATTGCTTGGGCCTCTGGAAGTTGGTTGTTTTACTTTTGTGTCCCTTGTGATGTTAATCTTGTGAGCCTCATGTGCATATAGTCTTGTTGATTCTCCTATGTGTGTGTGTGCAAAATTGAACCTGTAGCTGCAAGCACAACACTTCAATTAAGTCATTATATGCATGGTTAGTAATCAATAATCAATAAGAAATAAACCATAGCAAAGCGACCAATTGCCTTCTAAAAGATGCGAGTATAAGATTGCTCTTAAATTTTTATAAGCAATACCAGTGACTAGACTACACCAAGACGAAGGATTTAATCTATATGATATTAAGCTATATGAATGCAAGATGGATGAATAATTCAAGCAATAATAATCAATTCAAGCAACAATGGATGCAAGCAATAATGAATGTAAAATGGATGCAAATAATCTAAAAAGCACAATAATCTTCAATGACTCCAAAGTGAAATTAGCGTGATAATAATCTCCAAGCATGTTCTCAAAAATCTCTGGGGTGAATTGGAATGAGAGCTGAAGACTGAATTTATAGAGAATCACAAGAGAAAAAGCTTAATTTAGGATTAATTGAAAATAATTGAGAAATTAGATTCAGTTAACCTTGAGATAGATTCCAATTATAGTTTAATTGAAATGCATTCAAATTAGAAGTTCAAGTTGCATTGGAAAATAATAATAAATTTTCCATGCATATAGGATAAAAATAGACAATTCTTTAATTTATTCAAGAAAAAGGTCTTTTCAATGCAACTGAACTTCTTTTTCTGAAAAGCTTTGAGTTCCAATTTTAGAGAATAATTCAATAATTCAATTAAATTGCTTTTCTGATTTCAAGTTCTAAATTTAGAAAAAGAAATAATATCTCAAGTTTGATTTCTCTCTCAATTCAATTCTTTTTGTTTTATTTTCAATTCAACTCTTTGTAATAAATTAATTCATCTTTTGTAATAAATTAATCCTTTTTGCATGATTGAATGGCAAATTTATTAATTAATTAAATATGCAAGGATATTTAATAAATTAAAATGGGATAATTGATCAAAATGATATTATTGGAAATGATTCAATTAATTAAATAAATATTTAATTAATATTGAGTAGTTGATTTGCCATGTGATTTTTGATGATTAAAGAATTAATAATGTGCTCAAGATTAATTTAATTGCCTATGGTTAGGACCTTGGTGATGTTGTCGAGATTAGGGGCCCATGGTTTAGATGACCAATTTTAGGGTATTACATTTGCCCCTCTTTGAATTAATTTGCGAGCAACGCGTTGGTTCAAAGAATGTGTGATGTCTAGGAGATGCCAGTTTTGAACTTGATTGATCACGAACTAGATGAAAAGCAAGGTGTTTAGCTTGATTCGAAGCGACAAAGTTGAATGAAGTCTGATTAAAGTGATACCGATCCTGAACTTGATTGAACTGAGGAACGATAGAAAACAAAGATATCGAACTTGAACTTGATTGATCAAGAAGCGGATCTTACTGATCTAGAACTTGATTGATCTTAGATGCAGTGAGTGATGATAAAAATTGATCTTGAACTTGATTGATCAAGACACGATGAGCGAAGAATGAACCGTTTAGCTTGATCAAGAAATGAATACTGAATACCTGCTTAGATTTAGTGTGATCAAAGATACTCTTGAAACTTTTGATTGAGCTTAAACGAATAATCAGTTTGATTTGAAGCGATGAAACTGATTAACGTTAAGAGATTAATTCAGATGGAAGACAAATATCAGCTTCATTTGAAGTGATGAAACTGATATGCCCCTAGCGATTGATTTGATTCAGATGATCAAGAGATCTCAACTTGATGTGAAGCGATGAAGCTGAGATGCCCCTTAGCAATAAGGATTGATTTTCTTCAGTTGAAAAAATTTTGTTCGACTTTTGATGAAGATTTGAAAATTTTTCCCGACTTGTGAGATGTGAAGTCATAAGATCACAAATATGCCCCCTCGGGAGCGAAATCGAAAGATAACGAGGGATTGATTATAGGCAATTGTGTGGCGAAAATAAGTAATTTGAGCACAAATTGATTCTAAGGATTTTTTTGAAAATTTCGGCATTGATTGATGACAAATTGAGCATAGAGTTTATTGAAATGTTGATGTGTAGAACGAAATTGAAGTAAGATTCAACATTGAAATTGAGCACAATTTTGAAGAAAGAATGAGCATTTGATGAAAAAAATGCTAAGTGCTCAAAATTGTGAAATTGGCTAGCAAAATGATCTCGAATTTCGATTTTGATCCTGAAAATAGAATCAGAGCAGGCAAATCAGCTAAGGGTACAATTTTCATAACCATCAGAGCAAGTTGAAAAATTAGGTTTTAGGCTATATATAGGACAAAAGTGTCATTTTCAAATCATTTTAACCCTCCAAGTTTGAAAATTCAAAAAGCCTTCCGCGAAGAAAAATGGTGGTCCCTACTCGTCAGCATCAATTTGAGCACCAGAGAAGACATAATCGACCCCAAAACTATGAGCCAGCAGTAAGTGATCGATCTTAAGCCTCTTTATGTTTCCAATTTTGAATTTTTTTGTTAATTTTTCACATTTTTCATGGGTTTTGGGTCGAGCATCATGTTTTATCGTGCGAGACAGGATCCTGTCTCGTACGAGAAACTGGTAAAAAATCTTTTTCATTTGAGCCTACTAGTTTTGTCATACAGGGTCCACCCTTGTGTCGTACGACAGGTCTGTTAAAAGACCATTTTATCGTGCTAAGTCTGTTAAATTGTCATTTGAGGATGTTTTCTCGTACGAGAGCCATTCCTGACTTGTACGAGATGCTGCTTGACTATGTTTTGTCATTCAAAAGACATTGATCATTTTTGAAAGTGTAAACATGAAATTTGGATTTTGCATTTGACTTATTTGGATTTGTGTGATGTTTAACTTCTCTTGTAGGCTCATTTGGAATGTTTTCTGATGATCATTGTTGGGTTTTTGCAGGTTCAATTACCTCCTATGCTCTTCAGATGTGTATATCCACCTATGATGGCATTAGTTCGTCATCTATCTGAGGTTGAGCAGGCTCATGTTGATTTATGTGGCTTGACTCATTTATTGTGATTACCTAATATCCGTCTGAACCACGGGATGCTCACGACATTGGTTGAGCATTTTCATTCGGAGCAGAATACCTTTCATTTGCCAGTTGGGGAGTTGACTATCACTCCCGAGGATGTGTATAGGATCCTTCATATCCCTTTTGCTAGGGATAAGGTGGATTATGATACTGCATTGTTACCTAGACTTCAGGCTCTTAGGAACGTATTCAGGGATCTCGATATCTTGACTCGTTCCATGAGTTGGGCTATATTGATGAGTAGGTACAGTGAGGAGTATCCGCTGGCATGTGTCCTAGCAGGTTTCATTGGTTTCTTTTTGATGCCAGATAGAGGGCAATAGGGTTTCCAAAGCAGATGGGGATGGATGTTGGAGAGGTTGATAGAGACCCCTCAGAGACTTGGCTGGGGCTCTTGTTTGTTGGCCCACATGTATCAGGAGATGCATGAGATCGTATACAGAGATGGGTGGAGCATGGGCATCGTGGTGTACATTTTACAAGTGTGGTCTTGGGAGCACCTTCCTGTTTATCGATCGATAGTTGATGATAGTAGAGAGCCAAGGCAGCCGATTATTTACAGGTATGCTGGATATATTACGCAGCCCCATCTGGGCAAGACAAACTTCTGGAGATGGCAGCTCGATGATTTGATAGCTATCATATGGAGACCATACAAAGGGTTGGAGTCATGGGATGACTAGCGGGCAGTTCACAGAGACCTGTTTGTTACACGCTCACTGATTGGGAGGTCACAAACTATTGTGGAGCGATTCATCATTTCACGAGTGATGAGGCAGTACGGTCAGCCTAAGGGGATCTCTCAAGAGTATATAGCATATGCTCGATAAGCCGATGAGGAGAGATAGGGATGGTCACCTAGGCTATCCTATGCTTTAGCGATGCAGGAGCTGACAGGTTTACACTGCCTGAGGTGGGATTACCTGGATGATATAGCAGATGCGGGGGTATTGCCCCAGTACAGGGATTACTTTCAGCAACATCCATTCCCTCAGTTTACAGATCTGGGAGAGAAGGCTCCTCATATTGAGGATGTGGAGGATGATGCCCCCGCATCGACACAGGGATAGGGCCAGAGGCAGGGACAGGCACAGAGATCAAAGGCTCCATGACGGACTAGTGGTGATCCTGGTGCTAGCAACAGTGGCGTGCGAGCTGATGTTGGACAGTAGAGGGGTGAGGGTGGATCCCTCGGGAGAGTAGGCGTGAGGTTGGGTAGCAGAGAGGAGGAGCGAGTAGCTCTAAGGTAGGTCCAGCAGTGGCAGGATGAGCAGGGTGGAGCCACAGGTGGAGATGGTGTCAGAGAGCCTGCGAGAGAGCAGGGGCTGACAGGAGACGGTCGATGAGAGCATGTCTTGCAGAGCTGTAGTCACAGTTGACAGTGGCTCAAACTCAGCTGGCAGAGTGAGACCGATAGCTGGTCGAGGTGAGGGCTGAGCGTGATCGCCAGATCACAACATTGAGAGCAGAGATAGAGCCTCTACGACAGGAGGTGCTTCTTCAGAGTAGTAGGGTTGCATATTATGTGGCGGCATATAGTGTCGTAGTTCCTATTGTATAGCAGGTGAAACCCTATTCATAGTATATGGCTAGATCAGAGGGAGCATGAGCACCTCGACAGGATCCTGGGCATCAGGCTCCTGCTCCTCCACCAGGCGATGAGGGAGAGGGCGCTAGCTAGATGATTCATTTTTTTTGTAGCTGGGATATTTTTTGTAGACACACCCATTTTTTGTAGCTGATATGATTCTTGCTCCGATGGGAGTTTGTACATGTCATTGGACATCATTTTGTACCCTTAGACTTGATATGATGTATATATGAGATCAGTTTTGACATCATTGTACTTGTGTCAATCGACTATGAGATGTTTCTATATGCTTTATTCTATATGTATGCATTTCTTTTCCATATGAATGTATGTAATGCAAATGATTATGAATGTATATTTTTGGTTTCTTTTCATATGCAAATAAATGAATGAAAATGAGTAATGAGTAATGAGTAATGCAATTTTTTTGTTTTTCTATGCAATAAGATCAATGTAAATGAATAATAATGAAATGAATGAATCTATATAAAATGTTATGTATGCAGCTAAACATCTCAAAACACAAGTACTCGATTGGGGAAATAATGATAAATAGACCACTTAGCGTAAGAAATGATGATGCTTTCAGCTCTCATTCAAAAGATAAAGAGATTATTACTATGCCAAAATCACTCTAGATTCAAAAAAATGCAAAATGATATGCAAAATGATGTGCAAAATGCAACCTAAACCTAGTCACTGGATTTAAAATACTTAAGATTCATCACTGAGCATAACGAACACAACAGGTAGGTTAGAGTTCCTTTCCTTTCAATGTGTAATTTTAATTATCTTGTTTGCAATGATCCTTTTTTCATTCATGTCCTTGGACAGATTTCGCAGGGACCCGGATTGCCTCATAAAGAAATTCCCTCAAAATAGACAAAGAAAGGATATGGACCTCCCTGTAGCATACAAATTAAGTGGAGTCAAGGTATGTGAGGTGATTTCACCTTAATGTGAAGTCTCTTATCACAAACACCCAACTAATTTATATGTTTCCAGATCATCGGGATCATTCCTACAAGCAGAAAACAAAGAAAATATTATGCCCCCAATCCTTGCTCCTCTTAGTCACAATAGACTTCCTCGAGTTACTCAGAGGGACAGTAATCGAAAATCAATATAAAAGACATCATACAAAGAAATTTTTCATTCATAGCTCAAACTGTTTAGTGATTGTTTTCCATTATGTTGTTTTGCTTGTGAACTCAGTGATAAACTCTTTGGTAGTTAGGAGACAAGTGACTGACTCGGAGTGGATGACCAAGTTTCACTGACGGAAGAATGACTTGGTTGACATTGCTTAGGATATGTAATGTGCTCTATGGAGTAACCTAAGACTAGAATGTTGATCAGTTTCAAGTCATGAGGGTTCTAATGAACTAGGATGTCACAAAAGTGGCTAAAAATATGTACAAGCAAAAGCAAAAGATGCATGAAAGCAGGAAATGCCAATGTTGCGTTGATAGATGGAGCGCTTGAGTACAAGAGGCGCCTATTTGCCAGATTTTCACCTACTTGGCAGAGATTCATTTTTTTTTTACCAAGGTGCCTGTTTACCAGGTTTTCACCAGGGAAATTTCTCTCTTTATATATTTTTTTCTTTTCTTTTCTCTTTTTTTCTTTTTTTTTTGAATTTCTTCAAGACTTTTTCTGATTTTTAGGATTTTTTTAAGGACTTTTTTTAGCTGTGCATGTTTGCTGGAGCAGAGAGTGCTAAGCGAAGAATTTCTTCAAGTGGATGGTGTTACTCGGCACGGAGCTGTTCTCCTTCCAAGTTTGAGAGTTGATGGCACCAGAGCTGTATGCTGCAGTAACAATGTAGGGACCCAGCCAGTTGGGTTCAAACTTCCCTTTATTGTCGCGAAACTATTGATTTTTTGGATTTTCTCTCAGAACTAGGTCACCAACTTGAAGTTCTCTTTGTCGAACCTTCTTGTTATATCCTCTGGACATTCTCTTCTGATACACTCTAAGATGATCAAATGCTACTTGTTGATGCTCATCAAGCAATTCGAGTTCTTGCAATCTAGATATTCTATGATCTTCATCAGTAACAAGACCTTACAATGAAACTCTTAGAGATGGTATTTCTACTTCAATAGCTAATACTGCTTTGGACCCATACACCAAAGAGAAAGGTGTAGCCCCAGTAGGTGTTCTGATCTTGGTTCTGTAAGCCCATAGTGCAGGATTGAGCTGCAGATGCCAATCCTTCCCATACTTGTTCATTGTTCTGTGCAAGATAGTCAGTAGGTTTTTGTTAGATGCCTCAGCTTGTCCATTACCTTGAGGGTAATATACTGATGACCAGTGTTGCTTTATTTTGAATTTCTCACAAAGGTTGTCCAGATCTTTATTCTTGAATTGTCCTCCATTATCAGTCACGATGGACGAAGGTATCCCATACTTGCAAATTATATAGTTTAGGATGAATAAGGTGACTTGTTTACCAGTTGCTTTGGTGAGCGGAACTGCCTCTACCCACTTGGTGAAATACTCAGTGGCGGTTATGATGAATTTATGTCCGTTGGATGAAGCCGGATATATCTGACCAATGAGATGAAAGGCCCATTGCTGAAAAGGCCAGTGTGTTATAAATGGTATGAGGTCTCTTGCCGGGGCATGTATGAGATTTCCATGAAGCTA
This sequence comes from Cryptomeria japonica, assembly GCF_030272615.1. Taxonomy (NCBI): domain Eukaryota; kingdom Viridiplantae; phylum Streptophyta; class Pinopsida; order Cupressales; family Cupressaceae; genus Cryptomeria; species Cryptomeria japonica. The sequence goes on from NC_081411.1 coordinate 489,383,459, forward strand.
CCATTTCTCACAAGTCTTAGCAAATTTTATGGCATCTTTTTCCATATCTGGCCAGTAGTAGCCAGCCCGTAATAGTTTCTGAGCTAAAGTAAAAACATTCGAATGAGATCCACAAATACCTTCATGGACTTCCGATAATGCACATTTAGATTCTTCAATTTCTAGACATATAAGCAATGTACCATCCAAACCTCATCTAAATAAATCGTTAGCTACGATAACATACCGTGAAGCATTTTGAGTTAGGTTTATTTTCTCATTACGAGTAAGGTTTTCAGGGATAATTTGATCGCATAGATAGGAATAGATGTGGCTATATCGGAATGAGTCATGTCCAATAATAGAACAAACTATTTGGGTCTCAGGAGAATCATAAGCGGGGTAATATAACTCTTCCACCAGGAAATCAAAGCGAAAATTGGTCTCCTGTAACTCAGGTATAGATGCCAAGGTGGCCATAACATCTGCTGCTCTATTTGCTGATCTAGGAATCTGTTGGAATGATACAAAAACAAAGTACTTCTTGAGATTGTCCACCATCCTCTTGTAAGGCATCAATTTCTCATCTCGAGTTTGATATCTATCGTTGATCTGATTGATGACCAGGTGAGAATCTCCATAGACATGTAATTTAGCAACCTTCCATTCAATGGCTAGTTTTATTCCATTCACCAAAGCTTCATATTCTGCAATGTTGTTTGTGCAAGGGAATAGAATCTTATAAGACTTTGGGATTGAATACTTCTGAGGAGTAATGAATAGTATGCCAGCACCTGAACCATTTTGAGTAAAGGAACCATCGAAGAAAATCTTCTAGGGTTGCTGGGTAAGATGCATTATTTATTCATCTGGGAACTCGATGTGTAGTGGTTGAGTATCCTCAAGTGGAGCTTCAGCAAGTTGATCAGCAATTACCTATCCTTTTATGGCTTTGCATTCCACATATTCAATGTCAAACTCTGTAAGGATCATAACCCATTTCTCCAATCTTCTGGTAAGTGTTTCTTTATTAAGAAGATACTTGAGTGGATCGATTTTACCCACCAACTTGACTGAATGTGCTAGCATATAGTGCCTCAGTTTTTGTAATGCAAAGACTAATGCCAAGCATGCTTTTTCTATTATACTATAGCTCATTTCATAAGACGCCAATGTCCTATTGATGTAATAAATAGCTCTTTCCTTTTTGTTGTCATCTTGTTGCACCAGAAGTGCCCCCAATCATGAATTAGTTGTTGATATATATAAGATTAGTGGCTTACCCTGAATAGGTGGCATCAATATCGATGGATTAGACAGGTACTCTTTTATCTGCTGAAGATGTTGTTCACACTGCTGATCCCAGTTGTATATTATTCCTTTTCTCAATACTTTTGTAAAAGGTTGAGCCTTGTTTGGTAGCTGAGAAATGAATCTTCTAATGGATTGGAGACATCCCTGTAGACTTCTAATTTGACTGATGTTCTTTGGAGGTGGCATTTCCATTATAGCTTGGACCTTCTCAGGATCAACCTCGATTTCCTTCTTTGAAATGATGTAGCCAAGTAGTTTACCAGATGTCACTCTGAATGCACACTTCTTTGGATTTAATCGGAGCTTGAAATTTTCCATTTTGTCAAGTATAGGACCTAACTCTTGAATATGCGTTGATCTTTTCATAGTCTTCACTAAGGTGTCATCAACATAATCTTCCATATTCTTATGCATCATATCATGAAAGATAGTTGTAACTGCTCTTTGATAGGTCGCCCCTGCATTCTTTAACCCAAATGGCATGACGTTCTAGCAAAAGGTTCCCCACGCACAGGTGAAAGCTATCTTTTCTTGATCTCCAGGAGCAATTTTAATCTTTTTGTAGCCAGAAAATCCATCCATTAGTGAGTACATCTCATACCCAGCTGTCATGTCAACTATCATATCAATATTTGGCAATGGAAAGTCATCTTTTGGACATGCTTTGTTGAGATCTCTAAAATCTATACAAACTCTGATAGATTTATCTGCCTTCAACACAAGCACTATGTTGGAAATCCATTTAGCATAATCTATTGCTCTGATAAATCTAGCTTTGAGCAGTTTCTCTAGTTCAACTTTGACCAATAGTGCTACATGCGGGTGCATCTTACGGAGTTTTTTCTTAACTGGTTTTACTCTTGGCGTGATTGAGAGATGGTGCATAATGAGATCAAGATCCAAGCCTGGCATATCAGAGTATGTCCATGCAAAGTTTATTTTCTTTTCTGAGAATAGCTGAGTGAACTCCTTCAATTCTTCTGTTGATAGTGATTGAGCTACGTGAATGATTTGTGGTGTCTCTTGATTTTTGATATTCACTGGTTGAGTTGGCTCGATCAATATGGAAGACCGCTCCTGAAAATGACTGGGCAGTATACCAAGTATCTCACCTTTAGGCGCCTCAAAGAGGTTTTCACCTTTAGGTACGTCCTTTATTTTATCTTTTTTAGATTCTGACACCACCACAATATGGTTTTCGCCATCAGATCTTTTATTTTTATTTTTCTTGTTTTTGCAACTAAGATATTTGATATCCGCTTCAGTCATATTTTCACTCCGTTCACTGGTGGAAGAGTTTATAGGTTGGACTGCATTGAGATAATAGGATAATGTATAGTCATTGGCAAAAGTAGGTATATCAATGGGTTGATTCTCTAAAGTATAGTCAATCAATTCGGGATGTACTAAGGACAAATTTTGGATAGGTTCAAGAGTGTTCACGGTATTGTTATCACAGCTGCCTTGCGTAAGTGTCTCGAGACCAGGAAGAGTTAGATCATGATTATTAAAGTTCACGTTAATATTTAATTGATCTAATCCAATAGACATACTTGTAACGTCGTTTACTATGCCGGACTGGACGTCATATCGTGGTTTAACAACAATAAGATTAGTAGGCAACTTTTCATTGTTTGTATCAGATGATTCAGAATTTGAGGCTGAGTGGATATCATCATGAACAGGACTGTCCTCAGAGTCATCAGAGTCATCAGAGTCATCGGATGAAGTTTCCAAGTCTCTTTCAGGTGATTTAGTAAGCATATGTATGGTATCAATACTAACATCTTTAATGCTACAAGTTCCTTCATGTTGTCGTTCATTTGTCATTTGTATCTGACACACCTGTTGACATGATCTCATTGTTTCTGTGATTTGTTGTCGTCTACTCCATTCAGCTTCTTCTGGACTGATGACTAGTTCTTGTTCTGTAGCTTCCAACTCTTCCTGTGTAGTACTATAACTGATTTGTTCTATTTCAGGATAAGGGCACATAGATGAGAAGCTTTCTGGTATTCTTCCTTCTTTCAATCCTTGTTCATAATTTTCTTGCCTCTTTTGTCTAATTTCTTGTATTTCCTTCTCTAGTTTTATGCGCATCAGCTCTTGAGTATCATCTATGACACCACTAGATTCTTCTGGAGTTTCTGTAGTGGATGTGTTTGAAAGATAGTCAGGACCCCATTCATACTTGTTTGAATCAGTCTCTGAATCATCTACTTGTTGCTTGCCAGTATATGTGACTAGAACTTTTAATGATGTAAACAATTCTCTGATTCTTACAACTTCATCTCTTATATCCTCAGGAACCTCAACTTCTTGTATTATCGTAGCTGATACCGTCGAAGCTTGAGCACTGACTATTTCTTCTTTCTTGACTGTTGATTCCTCTTTCTCTTTTCTACACTCTACTTTTGTTTGTTTAGTGTCTGCTTCATGTAATTTTAAAGGCGATATCTTTTTCAAGCACTTAGACTTAGAAACATGTTTTTGGTCTGATGTCTTTTTCAGATTGTATCCTAGTCCAGCCTTATCATGTGTGGATTTGGTTTGTAGCTGAATTGGTTTAGTAATACCTTCTTTTTGTTTGCCCAAAGGACCAGTACCTGAGTATCACATGCGCTGAATCATTTTGTAACCATGACCATATTGGTTTGAGGAAATCTCACAATGTTGTACCTCCTCATTTGAACTATCTTCTTTAAAGAGCTAGTTAAGCACAACATCCTCTTCTATTTCATCCACCAAGGAGGTAGAAGACTATATAAAGAGACCATCGTATATAGTATTCGGAGCTGAAGTTTGTGTTCTCATAGCCTCTGATGGTTTGCCCAACTATTTTGGTGATGGAGGGAGAGAAACTAATGATAGTACTAGTTCTATCTTGTAGCCATCCATGTCGATATCTGTAATCTTCAATCTCTTTTCTAAATCTTTCATCAATGTTTCTGGATCTTCATTTGGAGAGGCTGCCCTATTATGAGGCAAAAAAGTATCTGCACCTTTTGTTAATGCATTACAAATGACATTTGTATCAATAGGAATACTGACTTTAGCTCCGTTATAAGGAAACTTTAAGCATTGGTGATATGTTGACGGTACTGCCTTCATTTCATGAATGCATGGCCTCCCCAGTAATATATTGTATGACAATGGAATATCAAGAACCTGGAAAAGGACATCTCTCTCTACCAGTCCCACTCTGATTGGTAATGATACCAGACCTTTGGAGGTCCTCTCTTCCTCATCATAGGCTTTAATTGTTATTTTCTTGCCTGGATCAATGACATTTTCAGAGAATCCTAGTTGTGTAAGCAGATGATAAGTATAGATATTCAACCTCGCGCCTCCATCTATCAAAACACGTTTGACTCTATGTTTGTGGATCATGGCTTCAATATGCAATGGTTGGTTATGTGGATGATTTAATGAATTGTCATCTTCTTCAGAGAAGGTCAAATAGTGAGGTGAAGTCAGATGACCCACCATAGACTGAAACCGATCAATGTCTAAATCTTTTGTAACATTGGTAGTGAGCAATGCTTTGTCTAGGATTTCCTTGTGAGCAGATGAGAGTTGTAGCAATTCAAAAATTGAAATTTGAGCATTTTTCCGTTTTAACTGTTCAACCATGCTGTATCCAGAGGATGATGATGAGGCTGCCCTATTATGAGGCAAAAAAGTATCTGCACCTTTTGTTAATGCATTACAAATGACATTTGTATCAGTAGGAATACTGACTTTAGCTCCGTTATAAGGAAACTTTAAGCATTGGTGATATGTTGACGGTACTGCCTTCATTTCATGAATGCATGGCCTCCCCAGTAATATATTGTATGACAATGGAATATCAAGAACCTGGAAAAGGACATCTCTCTCTACCAGTCCCACTCTGATTGGTAATGATACCAGACCTTTGGAGGTCCTCTCTTCCTCATCATAGGCTTTAATTGTTATTTTCTTGCCTGGATCAATGACATTTTCAGAGAATCCTAGTTGTGTAAGCAGATGATAAGTACAGATATTCAACCTCGTGCCTCCATCTATCAAAACATGTTTGACTCTATGTTTGTGGATCATGGCTTCAATATGCAATGGTTGGTTATGTGGATGGTTTAATGAATTGTCATCTTCTTCAGAGAAGGTCAAATAGTGAGGTGAAGTCAGATGACCCACCATAGACTGAAACCGATCAATGTCTAAATCTTTTGTAACGTTGGTAGTGAGCAATGCTTTGTCTAGGATTTCCTTGTGAGCAGATGAGAGTTGTAGCAATTCAAAAATTGAAATTTGAGCATTTGTCCATTTTAACTGTTCAACCACGCTGTATCCAGAGGATGATGATGAGGTTAATCTTTTAAATTTGTCAAAGGTTGATTCCTTTTGTTTGTTTGGCAAGGATGTTGGATTTGATGTTTCTTGAGCCGGGTTGGAAGAACTAGCTCCTTGGAGGGTAACTTTCTTTTGAGATCGGGTCAGAGCTCTTGCATATCGTGATTCATTTGGTTTATCTTGAACTATAATCACATTGAAATATTCTGAGTATGAAGGCTCAATCATGTTGATAACGTTGTCCTGGCTGGCATAAGTATAATTTAACCTGGCACCTCCTTTGGTCTTTGAGGAATCACCTTGTTTGTAAGCAGGCAAAGGGTCTTTAAATGCTTTATGATCAGCATTGGTTGGATGATTCCCAACAACAAGTTTACCAGCATCTATGAGATCTTGAATCTCATGTTTTAGCTTCATACAATTATTTATGTTATGACCCTTATTCCGATGGAATTCACAGTATTCATTTTCTCTCCACCATCTTGGTTTGACATCTGGATCATATGGTCTGGAGTTATCTGGTAGTGTTATCAAGTTTTTTGCCAATAGAGTTTTGAAAGAGGATTCATATGATTCTTCAAGAGGAGTAAAATCATGCTTAGGTTTGGAAAGCCAAGGCTTTTCTTTGAGCCATTCCTTTGTTTTCTTTGGCGGATTCTCTGCTGCAATCTCAGTAGCTTTAAGTGCTTGTGTACCACTAGCCAAGTTGAATATTGTGGATTTTGAGTTGGTTTTGACAGTGTCTACTACTCCATCATTAACAACATTCTTGTTGTTGTCTTTGGCAAATTTCCAATACTTGTTCTTCTCTTTAGAGCTAGATCATGTTTGTGTTTCTTTCCAAGGTGTGATATCTCCCTTCTTTATGAGCACATCTTCCATTCGAATGGCATTATCTACCATTATGTTAAATGATGGGTGTACTTGCATTTGTATGCTATATTTTAGTTTGGGGACCAAGTTATTGACAAATATATCCATTTTCTTAGAGTCTGGAATAGGTTGTGGGTACCTAGAGAACATCTTTCTCCAGCATTGGAGAAAAGTAAGAAGAGGTTCCCCTGTTTTCTATTGAGTATTACAAAGATCGATCATAGTTACAGGATGTCGAATGTTGTATGAGTATTGTTGTAAAAATAGTTGGATTAGTTCTTCAAATGTTTTTATTCCTTTGGGTAGACTTGAAAACCATTCCATTGCTTGACCCCCTAAACTCCTTGGGAAGAGATGCATGAGGTATGTTTGATCATGCATGAACTCCATACAAGCAGCACTAAATTCCCTAACATGATCTTGAGGATCTGAGGTACCATCATATTTGTCAAATTTTGGGATTTCCACTCGTGAAGGAAATGGAGGCATGTGTAGATTCTTGTCAAATGGAAAGGGACATATTGTTTCCAGAGAATATTGTTTTGGAGACTTATCCTATTCTTCAGTTATGTGACCTCCATCCACAAAGCTAGTAACTATTTGTGTACCATGAGTATAGGTGAGTCTTCCATTTTAGTAACAAGTGTCTGAACATCATATCCAATAGGAAGTTTTGCACCTTGTTTTGCTAGTTCTAAGAAATACTCTTCCTTCTCTTGATTCATGATAGTTTTCATCATTTTTCTAAAGTCTTTGTCTTTCGGACAGTCAAGGATTTCTTTTTCTGGAGGTTCAGCGTCTTCGTCAATCTCACTGGATGATGAGGAGTTATTATGATTTTTGGGAATATTACGGTCATTTTTGTTTCCATCATTGTATTCTGTCTCATGTATGGTGGGAGATTCAGGTTCATCAAAAATTGGTCCGCCTGATGATGACAACATGTCAGTGAGTGGATCCTTCACATAGAACGGATTATCTTGATATTTGAAGGGTTGTTCTTTGCCTTTGGCTTCTTTCTTATGAGAACTCCTGGTTTGAATAGGCATCTTTATGGATTTGTGTGACCTAAATTTGTTTGTGATGCAGAGGTCAAGATCAATTTCAGAGCTAGTTGTTCTGTTTAGAGTATTGTTTAGGAGAAACAACTGAGATTTAGTCTGATTTCAGGAATGATCTATCCTATTTAAGACATTATCTAAGTTGATTCTAAGTATAGTGTAAGATTCAGTCTGGTTTCAGGAACGATCTATCCTATATAAGACGTTATCTAAGTGACTAAAATTTGATAGGTAGTTGATTGAACTAGCTGAAAGGTGATCGACCAAATCGTGCAATGCAAATGGCAGAGGTACACTGTCTTGATCTATTTATGCTCAGGAAAATGATAACCAGTATTATGTTTGTTGTAAGCTGTTTTTAAGCAAGTTTGACTGTTCTATTCTGACAAAACTAGAGACTTGTACGACAGGATTTTCTAGACCAGATGACAATTTAGCAGCTACAGGATGACAATAGTTCTGTTTCATACAAGTTGTTGCCTTGTACCATATGACAAATGGGCATGTGCAGGACAACAAAAGACTGAAGGCAATTCTATCTCGTACGAGACAGGATACAGTGCAGGATGATAAATGACTTAGACTCGTACGACAGATAATCTGGTATAGGATGACAAATTAGTAGACTCGTACGACATAGGACTTGGTGCAGCATGATGGATTATCAGACTTGTACAACTGTTCACAGGACAGAGTCTATAAATTCTGAGTTTTTCCAATTGCTAAGTGTGATAACTGAGTATGACCAATTCTGAGATGGACTGATTTTTTACCAGGATAAACTAGCTTCTAACTCGAACATATTTCTGACTTAAAATGGACTAGTTTCTGACATGGACAGAGTTTCGACTCAGGATGGACTAGTTTCTGACACGGACAGAGTTTCGACTCAGGATGGACTAGTTTCTGACACGGACAGAGTTTTGACTTAGGATGGACTAGTTTCTGACATGGATAGAGTTTTGACTTAGGATGGACTAGCTTCTGACATGGACAGAGTTTGGATTCACTAAGTTGTTTTTGGTCTTCACCAATTTTTGGTATTTTAGTTTTTGTTTCAGGGGTGAAAAACACAGCAAACAAGTAGTATGTATAGTGACTCCAATCACAACATGCAAACCCTAAGGAATTTGGTGAAGAAAGAAAACCTTTGTTTGTAGACTCAGGTACACACTCAATAGCTAATCAGAATACGGCCACTGAGTCTCAGGAAATGGATTCTCAACGCCATATTATCTGACTCCAAATGCTAATGGGGGCACAAAATGACAAGTATCTTGGGAGAGTTACTATCTCTCTTGCACAAAGATTATCCCCCTTTCGGAGGTGAACCAGGTAGCTTCTAATTTTAAATTAGATTTAGTTAGGGATCCGTTCAGTGTGTCGAGGTATACACTCAATTAAGAGGTCTCCCAGCCTTGAAAACCAAGGTTTAATATACCCAAAGGTACGGAGGAGAGCTATTCCCGAGCACTGTCGTTGACTTGATTTTCATCAAATCATGTTTATTTTATAGTGGGTTGGAGTACTTGGCATCTAGCCATTTCCACTTAGGTAGTTCCCCTCACACCGGTCGTAATGACTTTAAGAGTTTTTCAATCCCTCGAGAGGGCAGGCCTGCTAAAGATGTACAAATCTCAAACAAAGAAAAAGCTTCAAGGGTCTGGATTTCTAATTGTCTAGAAAAAGACAAGAGCATACTCTCCTACTTCTCAGAATCTTCTAAAAGCATGAAAGACAAATTTTTTCTTTAACCAGATAGCAAGTTAGGTTCCTAGAAATGAATTTAAAGAATACACGATGCTTAGTCGATTCTCCTTAGGCAACCTACAAAGACAACGAATTAGTAGTCATATTGTCTTTGTGCGACAAGCATATTCTTCGACAAGCGTTCTGCAAAAACTAGTTAGGCTGTGAAAAACTCTAAGATAGATAGATAAATAGTTAGGGTCAGTCATCAGAATAATCAATTAGAAATGAGAAAATTATGAAATTTGCCTCTTTTACCAAAAAATATAGAATTGTACGATAGGCACTTGACTCGTACGAGACAGGATTTAGTATTGTACGAAAGAAGATTGCTGATGATGTCTGCTCGTATGACAGAGGATCTGCTTGTACGACAGGATATTTGCAATTTGTGCAACACCTGTAGTTTGTCGTTTCAGCCTGTAAAAATTGTCGTACAAGATGTACGGACGAAAAAAACCTAAAAATTTGAAACCAGGAAAATAACAAAAAAAAATGGTCAGTCTTGGAGGCCGGAAAAAATATAGTCTTCGGGCCCCACAGTGGGTGCCAGAGATGTGTGTGTGAAAAAGTGAACCTATAGCTGCAAGCACAACACTTCAATTAAGTCATTATATGCATGGTTAGTAATCAATAATCAATAAGAAATAAACCATAGCAAAGTGACCAATTGCCTTCTAAAAGATGCGAGTATAAGATTGCTCTCAGATTTTTATAAGCAATACCAGTGACTAGACTACACCAAGATGAAGGATTTAATCTATATGATATTAAGCTATATGGATGCAAGATGGATGAATAATTCAAGCAATAATAATCAATTCAAGCAACAATGGATGCAAGCAATAATGAATGTAAAATGGATGCAAATAATCTTAAAAACACAATAATCTTCAATGATTCCAGAGCGAAATTAGCATGATAATAATCTCCAAGCATGTTCTCAAAAATCTCTGGGGTGAATTGAAATGAGAGCTGAAGACTAAATTTATAGAGAATCACAAGAGAAAAAGCTTAATTTAGGATTAATTAAAAATAATTGAGAAATCAGATTCAGTTAACCTTGAGATAGATTCCAATTATAGTTTAATTGAAATGCATTCAAATTAGAAGTTCAAGTTGCATTGGAAAATAATAATAAATTAATTCTATGCATATAGGATAAAAATAGATAATTCTTTAATTTATTCAAGAAAAAGGTCTTTTCAATGCAACTGAACTTCTTTTTCTGAAAAGCTTTGAGTTCCAATTTTAGAGAATAATTCAATAATTCAATTAAATTGCTTTTCTGATTTCAAGTTCTAAATTTAGAAAAAGAAATAATATCTCAAGTTTGATTTCTCTCTCAATTCAATTATTTTTGTTTTATTTTCAATTCAACTCTTTGTAATAAATTAATTCATCTTTTGTAATAAATTAATCCTTTTTGCATGATTGAATGGCAAATTTATTAATTAATTAAATATGCAAGGATATTTAATAAATTAAAATGGGATAATTGATCAAAATGATATTATTGGAAATGATTCAATTAATTAAATAAATATTTAATTAATATTGAGTAGTTGATTTGCCATGTGATTTTTGATGATTAAAGAATTAATAATGTGCTCAAGATTGATTTAATTGCCTTTGGCTAGGACCTTGGTGATGTTGTCGAGATTAGGGGCCCATGGTTTAGATGACCAATTTTAGGGTATTACACTATGAGTATAGTCTTGTTGGTGCTCTTATGAGTCATGTTGGTACCCTTGTATGATTTCTTCTACCTTGTGGGTCTGGCTAATACCTCCTAGCATGGGGGGGTGGACCTTATGGTACCACATGGTTGGGTGGAGTGTTATTCACACCAATTGGGTTTTGCCTCATTCTGCATCAGGTTCGTGATGGTCGTGGAAGATTGAAGATTTTCATATGGTTGTAGATCTATGTATTTATTCCATCTTTGGACTCTTGGAGACTGTATCATTATGGATCCTTTGTAATATAATTTTATGATCCTATGTATATTCTCAAAGCAATGTGATATGTAACATGAACATGGTTATAGATAGTGTTAAGTTATTTAATGATGATTCTTATGAGTTAAATACTTTTCTTAAGTAACTACATTGTGGGGCCTTGAGGACGAATGCTAGTTGTTAATTGTGTATCTTTTCTTTATCTTGTTGTATTTATCTCAATGCATGTTATAGTATATTTTATTTTTATATAAAAAATAATAATTTGCATTTTCTTTGCCTTTTTTTAGATAAGTCCTATAGGCCTCATAGCGGGGGCATTACTGTACTAATTCATTTATCACATAAAATGACCTTTTTGAAATATTAGTAACATTTCATGTGGAAAGGTCCCCCTGATTTCTCCTAGGCATCCTCTTTTTGAGGCACATAATCACCTATTTAAAAAAAATTATAGTACCTAATTTAATCACTTATTAGAATTTAAGTGAATATTTATATTATTCTACCTAAATTGCAAAAATCAAACTGAAATGACATCTGAATCAAACTCTAATTATGAAGATGAAATTGAAGAGTTCATGTGAGGCCCTACCCCGACTCATCTTGACATTTCTGTTATTTTCATATTGAGACTATTATGGATGCTTTATTTTATGCATTATGGATTTAGAACTTATATGATTCCATGATTTGGATCACATTGATGTATATTGATGCTTCATTTTATGCATTATGAATATGAAACTTTATATGTTGCTAGAATAGAATTACTTTGAAATGATGTATGTCATTATTGGATTTGCAGGACTTCATTTTGATGATAGAAATAGGATGCTTATTATATGAACGGTTCAATTTTGAGGAATATGATAATTGCTTATGTGGAATCGAATTGGAATATATGAGATATTGATTTATTATTGTCAAGTGTATGGGTGTTTGATGTGTAATGGAATTCATGTGTTTAATTATATATATTTGTGATTATTTGGAATTACTAATGTGTTAATTGAGATGCGCAGGAAAATTATCCATGTGACCATGGAAATAATATGGAGAACCAAACCTAGACCTATGTACGTTTGTTAAGCCAGGGGTTGTCTATTTGGAGAGACAACACCCCGTTTGTATTGTATTTTATTTGTGAAAGTAAAATGATGCATGTGTGTTAAATTGATTTTATTTATTTGTGTAATCCTACAAGAGACAAATTCCTTGTGTGATTTTTATATTGAATTTTATTGTGTCACTTGACACATGTGCTGATTAGTGTCATTGATTTTGACTTGTCTCTTGGAGGGAGTTTTGTTTTTACCAAAGCCATTCAAACATATGAGTGTGGTCCCAAATTTTCCTTGGGTAGGGAGTCTTGGGAGTGGTCAACTTAGGTTTGACCCATAGGTTAACTTCAGTTGGGTTTCTAAGGGGTCAAATGGACTCCTAGGGTCAGTTTTAGGGCTTTTCCAAAGGTCCAAAGGGTATACCTATGGGTTAGGGGTATTTTTAAACATGTGACTGCTCCCATGTGACTATTTAGTCACCTCAAAAAGTGGTTTTCCCAAGGTGAGCGAAAATTCAACTTAGAAGGTTCCTCCTAGGATAGACAACCTTCCCTTTTGGTGTCAGACTCTCTTCCCCATCCTCTCTTACCTTTTCCCTTTCTAGTTTTAGCAACATGTAAGAGGTTGGGAAGAACAACCAATGGGAACTGTCACTTTACCCAAGGGGTTGGGAAGAGTGAGAGAGGCCTTCTTAGGCAAGGATTAGGGACTTAGTGAGTAATCACCCACTCTCCATTGTTGGAGATTATGCAATTTTTGAAAGAATAGTTGTAGGATAGAATTTGTGGTGAAGTGTTGGGGAAGAGTTTGTGTGGATTTGGGCTGCTCATCCCCAACTAAGTCTATCATACCTTTTGGTAGATTAAGGTTGGTCCTACTTCTTTTTAGTTATGTTGTATATGTTATTTTGAAAAAAAAAATGCTTGTATGAGAAGATGTGTATATGTAATTTGCTTTGTAGGAGAAAGATGTAATTTTTCCTTCCCTTGTTCTTTTTATGTTTTCTTGTATTGGGAGTGTCCAAGGCCTCCTACTCTTGGGAGAGTAGGATGGTCTTGGGTTGGAAGAAGTATGATAGCCTTGGGTGAGAGGCTCTCCTTATGGAGAGTGATCTCAAGGGTGTTCTTTGTGACCCTTGCTGCATAGCCTTGTGTATGCATTTGGGGGTCATAAGGGGAGAAGATATGGCTTATATGCCTTTGGGGGGCATAAGGGTGTGGAGATGTATTTGTTGTATTTTGATTGCCATGAGGTGGCTTGAGTTGTCCCATGCTTGCAGTCTCCCCAACGGTATTTGGTCCACTTCCACCCGTAGAAAAATCATCACAAGATGTGGTGAAAGTGTAGCTTGGGTTGGGAAAATGTATGTTGAGTGTTTGCCCTTTGTTTATTGTGGTTGTTTGTTTGTGACCCGTCTAGTGCTTGGTTCTCCAAGCTCGGGGGTGGCTTCTAGTAAGCCTAGGCTGAGAGGTGAGCTCTCCATGGTCAAGTTTGTATTCTATTTGCAGGTTGCTTGGGATGGGAAAGGAAAGAAGAAGAAATTAGTTGTTGTTTTTATGTTGTAGAAAAGATTCAAAGAAAGTTGTATTTATTATTGTAGCTTTGTAAAGAAAAAAATTCAATGATGTATTTATTTTTCCAAAAGTAAAGAAATGCTTGTATTTTATTCTTAGTTCTCATTCAATGGAAAGGAGAACCCATTTGTAATGATATTTACATTGTATTTTAATATGCTTAAAGAAGTGCTTTATTCTATTAAGTTACTCTTGCAAAAGAAATGTATACTCTTTTATTAAGTCCCTATAGTTGCTAAAATGATGCTTTGATGTATTCTTATTACATTGGAAAATAAAAGTTTATTGTATACCTTCTTGCAATGGAAATTTAGGAAATAAGAAAACAAGTATTTAATCCTAATTGAGATAGATGCAAATACAATAAATGATTAAATAGGCTTAATATGCTTGCCTCTAAATTCATTTTTTTATGCTTCCTAGACTAAAGTAATTGTTGTTAGAATTTGCTACATTCTGTCCTCTCCTTTACTTGCAGAAAATAAATTTGATTTATTACATTCTGTCATTTTATTTATAGCAAAAAAAAAATACATTGAAGTTTGCTGTTAGTGTTTAAGATAAATAAAGATTTACAGATTTGCTTTAAAACAAAAAAAATAAGGCAAAATTTAAAGCCTAAATATTACGTAATAGAAAATGGAAAAAAAATATATATATCTATTGCATGTTGTCATTTTTCCTTATTAGTCTTCTGCAGTTTTTTTTTAAGTTAACAAAAAAATATACATCATGCTAAGGTGTGGATTTGTATATGCATATATATATATATATATATATATATATATATATAGTGTTTTAAATCCTTTAATATATAAAATAAAATAAAAATAATAATAAAAATTTAACATCAAGTGGTTTCGGTGAAACCCCCCTCCCCTAGCATGCAAGTTGTAAAGGAAATGGGAGAAGCCTCGCCGTGGGCGGCGACCCCAACAGCGGCCGCAGCCGCTTTGTGGGTCACAACCCACAGCCAGGAAGGCTTCGGCCTTCCCTTGTGGGCGGTGCCCCATAGAGACAGTGGCAGCCATGCTACGGGCCGCGACCCATAGCGGCGGCCAAGGCTGCCACTGTGGGCCGTGACCCGCAGTCACGGCTGCAGCCGCTCTGCGGGGAGCCCCCGTGGGAACCGCCTCTACCGTCCCTTGCTGTAACCCCCGCCTCTCCCCGTGAGAAAACTCTTCCACCTCTCCCACCATGGCCGCCACCTGCAAAACAAATCCGACGCCTCCCCCATGGTCGCCGACCTTCACACCTGCACACATACAAAAAAATAAAATAAAAACACACACATACACAAAGCCCTAACCCAGTTTTCGGGTTAGGGCAAAACACATATAAATTTTATAAAACAAAAATGTGTGGGGTTGTATGAAATAAAAAAAGGGGGGGGTTAGGGATTCATATATTTTAAAAAAAAATATATTTGGGTAATAAAAAGGGGGGGAAACCCTATTTGAGATTTAAATAGGGTATCCCCATAAGACCTTGCAAACAAGGTTATATATTATTTTTAACCTAACTTTTCTTATATATATATATATATATTAAGGTGTATTAGCTACATATATAGATTAGATGTATAAAATTGAGATTCTAATTAGTTTAAACTTTCAATAGTGATATTTCATTTGTTTTTGAGTAGAGTTCTTTTTTAAAGGTTTTATTTAAGAGCTAGATTTAGAATCCTTTTGAATTGAATTTATTAGGCATTTTAATTAATAGTAATTTTTTTTCATAGGTTTATTTAATCTAAGAGCTAGGGCAGATTAATTTAGACCCTAGGTAATTGAAAGACTATTGGAGACTTATATTATCTCTTATCAATTAATTTAGAGATTATTTGTTAAGTGAGTTTAATTATTTATTAATTGGGAGATAATAATAATTCTTTTGGAGAATTATTATCCCGCTTTTAACTTAGATCATTTTTTGCCTAATTGATTTAGTTGTTAGATTCACTCAAACATAGTAAAGACTAAACTAGTTTTGCATTATTTTAATAAGTTAGTTGTACTAGGTTAAGTATTTAAAAAAAAAAAAAAAAATAATTCCATTTGTGCCCAAAAGTTTGGGCATGACAGTTCAGATGATGATAAAAACCACCTAGGTGACTTACTAAAAATAGAGTACTTCTCGAAAGTTTAGAGAATGCCCCAAAAGATGGAAACCACTTTGAAAGTGACATGATGATCCATACTACTAACTAAGCTAATTTCTAAGAATAAAAACCTTGCAACCTAAATTTGTGCATTTTAATAACTTTGGAGTTCTCTCCAACACACCAATCAACCTTTGGATACTAGTCTAATTATGCTCTAATTTTATTTTTTAAATGGGGAGATTACAACTTATTTGACATAATGGTGAGAAGAGATAGTGACTTTGGAGCTTCTACCATTGTAATTCAAGGTTGAGCCACCATAGCTCTAACCTTGTCGTATTCATGCAATAGTTTGGAATGTTCCTTCAACTTGTCATAATCAACCTACAACCTTTTTGTTTTCGTTTCACTAAATAACATAGTTCTTACAATCAGTGATGTTTCCTAAGGTGGACTACTATAACTTAGCTTTAAAACAATAAATTTCCACCTAACTCACTAATATTTTGGGCTACCTATGGTTTGTTGTATTCTAGAGCTATGGACTAGATGGTTATTTTATCATACTTGTTGCTAAACCCAAACCCAAAATTAAATTCTTTCACCTACTCATCTTCATGAATGTCTTCTTCAAGATCTTGTCTTCTAGTTGTATCTAGGGAAATGATAGAAGAGATGTCCCATCTAGGTAGAAATGAGAAGCAACTTTCACTTACTATCATTCTCCACTCCTTAGAGGTCACATTTTTATTATCAATTTCAATTTTCTTTTGAATATTTTGAACAACATCCTCTTTAATGCATGCTTCTTATTGTTGGTTTCATCCTTTTTTTCTCTAGACATCAACATTTATCTTTATTTTAACCAAAATAGATTGAATTCATCAAGCCTGAAAAAACTAATCATCTAAGAGGAACCTCACAAGTGAGGGACCTAAATTCCCATATAAATCACTCTACATCATCAAATCTTATTTAACTTCTTTCTAGTGGGATTGCATAAATGTCATGCCTTCTATGAGAGGGAATAGCCAATGCAATTTATTATTCTTCAATGCAATGTTCTCTACCTACTTCTATGAATCATAGTCAACTAGAAGTTAAACATTTCATATCCTAATGTCATTTTTGGAGCCCACTCACCCTTTAAGGATATGGAAAATAATGCTCGAATTGGACACTTAACCTCAAACAGATCGAATTCCTACTATTTATTAACAACCTCCAAGGGTATTAGATTTGGTACATTTATAAGAAGCATCACCTCCAAAGTGTTGATATTCTCTATCACTATCTTCATTCTCTCAATAGGATCCTTGATGTGAGCACATTATCCTTTATATTTTTTGTCAAGAAGGTGTCTTCTTCATTAAGAAATGAGGATACTTCCCCATTTTTTCCTTTTACTCTCTTTCTCCTAATTAATTAAGAATGTTTTAATTAAATATTCATTCCCATCATGTCAATGTTCATACCTTGATTTAGTCGCATTTCTTCCATTTTTCTTAGTAAAATCTACAAGGTGATATTTCCTATTAGGAGCCAATTCCTTCTATATTCCATTGATTTTGTATCATGATCCAATCCTTCTTTGGCTTGAATGTCAAAGTTAGGAAACCTCATTACTAGAGGGAAAGACGATCCATACTTTGACTTCCTTAGATGAATATTATCTAATTTGTTGATCTACCACATGGCCTTAAGGAAATGCAATCTCTCAGGCACATGCATTGGAAGGATACGAGGGTTCACCTCTATACCATGAACCTGTTGGCACTATGGATGAATTGATTATGTGTTGCATTTATGTTTTGTCATTGATGTCAACACTAGCTGTTATGGTTGGTTACCGATAGACAAGTTTTGGTTACTCGTAGAAGATCTAGTGTTATTGACAGAATAGACTATCTGTTGGACACTTCTGACATGTTTGGATCAATAGAGTATGATTGGTTTTATGTATTATATGCTCCTCGAGCATGTTTTGGTCAGTTGGCATTGACTTGGTAATCGGATGCTATCATAGACTCTTACCGATATTGGTTTAAGGTTTAACCGGCAAAGATTTCACTGAGGAATCTTGATAGGATGCATAAGTGATGTTGGTGCGGCTTCTAGATGGATTTCAGGATGTTGAAGATGTTCTTTGATTGTGCTTCAACTGCTTAAAGACATTTCTTTGGCGTGGTGGACCCAGAATAGGTCCGGTACCTATCTAGGTTATGGACCGGTATCATGTTAACGTGTACTCTACACGTTTCCGAGATGTTTCAGGATGTTCTATGGATTGGTTATTGTTGTTTTGGTCTTAAGCCAACATGGCATATCATTGTAATATGGATTTATGTAATGATCTTATTGTAATATCTTCTAGGTGGCCAACCTAATTGGTTTAGGCCTTAGGGTTGGTATAAAATGATGTAAGATCTCATTGTAAGAAAATGTGTCATGGTCTTGGAATGGAATATCATATGCGAAGGAGATTTGGTTGATCATAGGTGATCAAATTGGGATTAAGGAAGAGGTCAAAAGCCTTCGGTATTGAGCTTAATTGGGACTGTAATCAGGCATGGTAGATGCTATCTCTGGAAGTTCATTATTCTAGATTGTTGTCCATTTATCTTGAGATGGTTGTTGCCTCTCTGTAGTCAGTGAGACTCTTTTGTAATGAGAAGTATGCTCTAGGCAGTGTGCCTTCCTGCATGTGCAGGCCCCTCATTGTATCACATACTTTCTACAAAAGTATCATCTGACTGTGGGTAGGCTTCCCACCATGGTTTTTCCCTTTCTGGGTTTTCCATGTACAAATCATGGTGCTATGTGGTATGGTTGCATTGTGTTGATTATCTGTTTCAATGTTAAGTTTTATTGCTTACTGGTATCTATTTTTCTTTACAGATACTTAATCTGGTTAAAGGTTATTAAGTGGATTTAAATGATATAATCTGTCAACAACTGATTCACCCCCCCCCCCCCCCCCCCTACCTCTCAGTTGTTCACCAATTATCCTAACAATTGGTATCAGATATTTGGTCCTCTTTTGCAGAAGCTTAACCACTTGAGGTAGATCCTATGGCAGCTAACACTTCAAATCCACCGGCAACTATTTTCAAAAGAGAAATCCCTAAGCTTGATGGAACAAATTATGGGATATGGAAAATTAGAGTGGAGACTCATCTTAGATGTCTTGGTAAGGATATTTGGGAGATCACTGAGAAAGGATACACACCTTATGATCCAGCATCTGACAATCCTGCTCCTGCAGATTTGGATAAGAATATTGAAAATGATTGCAGAGCTAGAGAAGCCCTCTTGTGTGCACTTACTGATTAGTAGATCATGGGATTGAGTGATAAATCATCGCCAAAGGTTATGTGGGATAAATTGCAAACTCTAAATGAAGGTGATCCTACTATCAAAATTGCTAAACTTGATGGTTATCGGGTAAGATATGAAAACTTGAAGATGGAAGATAATGAAAGAATTGTTGTGTTTATGGAAAGAGTAAATGAGATTGTTATGGGAATTCAATGTTGTGGAGGATTTTTGAGTGAAGATGAAATACTTTCCAAGGTCTTGAGAGCCCTTCCATTGGCTTATAAGATGAAGGCAACTACAATTAATGAGTTGAGGACAATGGCTAACTCTTTAGTTAACAGAGACATTCTGATTGGGAAATTATCTTCTTTTGAGCTTGAAGAATTTGGATCTTCTAGAGCTGTAAAGTCTGAACCTACTTTTCATGCATCATCATCATTTACCAGAAAAAGTGATTGGAAAGTCCTATATGCAAAAGAATTAGAAGATATGAGGAAATAAGATGAATAATTTGAGCAACTTGAAGCCTTATTCGCTAGGAGAGTACCTAAAGGTCTGACAAGAAGTAAGTATGAAGGAAAATCACCTTTTAAATGTTTTGCATGTGATAAGATTGGTCATTTTGCATCTAAATGTCTTGAAAGGAATGCAAGGTTTGAGGAAAGAGTTAAGAAATCATTTAAGCCTAAGCAGAACACATATAGATTCAAGAAAAGAATAATGCTACATAACGGATAAGGAAGTAGTAAGTGATGACTCTAGAGA
Source organism: Cryptomeria japonica (assembly GCF_030272615.1). Classification (NCBI taxonomy): domain Eukaryota; kingdom Viridiplantae; phylum Streptophyta; class Pinopsida; order Cupressales; family Cupressaceae; genus Cryptomeria; species Cryptomeria japonica. The sequence continues at coordinate 489,403,553 of NC_081411.1, forward strand.
TGAACCAGTAGAAGACTCTGCTAGTGGATCCGGTAATGGAAAGGGATGGGTGTTCTATTCTTTAAAGGAAGATGAACTGGAACCGACTATCATGACTGAAGAAAAGGTCCTGGCAGCAAAAGTTGAAGATAAGGATGAATGGGTAATTTATAGTGGATGCTCACATCATATCATTGGTGATAAGAAAATTTTTTTGTCCCTGCAAGAATACAATGGTGATCAAGTCATATTTGGAGATGACAAAGCATGTATGATCAAAGGTAGAGGTATTATTTCTCTAGATGGTAAGAAGAATACTGATAATGTCTATTATGTAGAAGTTTTAAAGCATAATCTTTTGAGTGTTGGTCAATTGGTGGACAATGGTTTCCAACTTCAATTTAAAGATAGAAAATGCAAAATCATTAACAAGACTGGTTTGGAGATTGCAACTGGTACTCAGACTGGAGGTAATATCTTTCACTTGAACACTGGTAATAAGACATGTTTGATTGCTCATATTGATGAGAGTTGGTTATGGCATAAGAGGTTGTGTCATGTTAATTTTGATTGTATTGTTAAGATCAGTTCAACTAAGGCAGTTAGAGATATACCTAATATTATGAAGCCTTATAATCCGGTATGTAAGGAATGTCAATTGGGAAAGCAAGTTAGAAGTTATTTTAAGAGAATACATGGTAAATCTAATGATGTACTTGATTTTATTCACACTGACTTATGTGGTCCAGCAAGGACCAAAAGCTTTCAAGGTGATAGGTATTTCATGTTGATTATTGATGACTATTCTAGGATGATGTGGGTGACATTTCTAAAGGAGAAGTCTGAATCCTTTGATAAATTAAAGATATTTAAAGAAAAGGTTGAAACATAAATCGTATTTAAAATCAAATGTCTAAGATCAGATCAATGAGGTGAGTAGACTTCTCATGAATTTAACAGTTACTATGAGACAAATGGAATTAGGAGACAGTTATCTGCACCTCAGACTCCTCAGCAGAATGGAGTAGTGGAAAGAAAGAACAAAACCATTTTGGATGCAACAAGATCTACGATGATGGAAGATAAAGTGCCTCACATCTACTGAAGAGAAGCAGTGAGTACAACAATCTACACATTCAATAGAGTTCACATCAAAGGTGAAACCGGTAAGAACCCTTATGAATTGTGGTTTGGACATACACTTACTGTTAAATATTTCAGAATTTTTGGAAGCAAATGCTATATCAAAAGAGACAATTCAATTGGAAAGTTTGATCCTAGATGTGATGATGGGATATTTCTTGGTTATTCAATTCAAAGCAAAGCATATAGATGTTATAACAAAACATTGCAGAAAATTATGGAGAGTGCTAATGTGAAAGTGGATGAGCAGTACATAAATCAATCTATATCATATGACAGGGAACCAGTAGTGGAAATGATCATAACTGAATCGGTAATGCCTCAACCGGTACAGAAAATTGAGACAGTTACACCGACAAAATCAAAAAATTTAACTATGACTGATGATCAGAGTAGTGAACCTGAAGTTCAAAAGACACCAAGGTATGTAAGATTAAATCATTCTAAAGATCAAATTATTGGAGATAGAAACAAGAGAGTTATGACAAGAAGAAGATTGGAAAATGAAGAGGTATGTCTTATTTCTCAAATTTAACCGGCATCTGTTACTGAAGCTTGTAAAGATAAACATTGGTTAAAAGCTATGGAAGATGAATTAGATCAGATAGAGAAGAATGAAACTTGGACTTTAGTTCCCTGGCCTAAAAATAAGAATGTTATTGGAATTAAATGGGTTTTTAGGAATAAACTGAATGAGGATAGTCAAGTTGTAAGAAACAAGGCTATATTGGTTTGTAAAGGATATTCTCAAATGGAAGGAATTGATTATGGTGAGACATTTGCACCTATGGCTAGAATTGAAGCTGTTAGACTATTTCTTGCCTATGCAGCTTATAAGAACTATAAGGTTTATCAAATGGATGTTAAATGTGCATTTTTGAATGGTGAACTTGAGGAAGAAGTATACATTGAGAAACCTGATGGATTTTCACTAACAGATGATAAAGATATGGTTTGCAGATTGAAGAAAGATTTATATGGATTGAAACAAGCTCCTAGAGCCTGGTATGCAAGGTTGGATAAATATCTTTTGAAACTTGGTTTTACTGAAGGCAGTGCTGATAGTAATGTATATTATAAGATCATTGATGATGATATTTTGATTATTGAAGTATTTGTTGATGATATCATTTTTGGAGGAGAAGATAAATTGTGCATGGAATTTGGTAACAATATGAAGAATGAATTTGAAATGTCCATGATTGTGAGATGAGATTTTTCTTAGGTTTGCAGATTACTCAAACTGACAAAGGCATTTTCATCTATCAAACTAAGTATCTGAGGGAATTTTTGAATAAGTTTGGTATGGATAATTCCAAACTGGTAAGTACTCCTATGGTGACAAGTGAGAAATTATCTATCAAGGATGCTTCTACACTGGTAAATCTGACAAGGTATAAGTCTATGATTGGTGGCTTGTTATATTTAACTCAGAATAGACCCGATATTATGAATGCAGTAATTATTGTTTCAAGATATCAAATTAATCCTAAATAAAATCATGAATCTGCATTAAAGAGGATATTCTAGTATTTGCAAGGAACAACAGAATATGGTTTATGGTATTCTAAAAATGATGATTTCACTTTATGTGCATATACTGACTCAGATTGGGCAGGAGATACTAATGATAGGAAGAGCACTTTTGGTGGAGCTTTCTATCTTGGAAAGAATTTGGTTTCATGGATCAACAAAAAATAGTCATGCATTTCTTTATCTACTGCAAAATTTGAATATGTTGCAGCAACAACTAATTGCACCCAAGTCTTGTGGATGAAGAAAATGTTGAAGGATATCAAGGTAAATTGTAGTGAACCGGTAGTTATCTATTTTGATAACTCTGCAGCTATTGACATATCTAAGAATCTGGTATTTCACTCTAAGACTAAGCATATATCAATAAAGTATAACTTTCTGAAGGACAAGGTAGAAGGAAAGGAAGTCAAATTGGTTTATGTGAACACAAAAGAACAGAGTGTAGATATATTCACTAAACCACTGTCTAAAGAATCATTTGAGTATTTGAGAGACAAGTTAGGGGTTTCTACCCCTCCGACAGACACTTGATTGATACAGTTTGTCATCAGTCTGACATGCATTATCAAAGATATTATTCACTCTGACATTGATGAGTGGTGCTACTACTCAGGGGAAGTAGTCAGCTTTGAGTTTCAAAGGTTTATATTGTTTCTTTGATATTTTTGTCTGATTTTTGGCATTGATATCAAAGGGGGAGAGATACTGATGTGAAAAATAAATTCAAAAACTTACAGAGATATCATTCCTAGGGGGAGAATTATTGATATTCAGGAGATTGTTGGTTATCTTCCATAGGGGGAGACTTGGTTGACATTTCTTGGTACTTAGATGTTTTTCACATCTAGTGTTGCCATCAATGCCAAAGGGGGAGATTGTTGGTATTATGGATGAATTAATTATGTGTTGCATTGATGTTTTGTCATTGATGTCAACACTAGTTGTTACGGTTGGTTACCGACATACATGTTTTGGTTACCAGGAGAACATCTAGTGTTATCGATAGAAGAGACTATCTGTTGGACACTTCTGGCATGTTTGGATCAATAGAGTATGATTGGTTTTATGTGTTATATACTCCTTGAGCATGTTTTAGTCAGTTGGTATTGACTTGGTAATCGAATTCTATCATACACTCTTACCGGCATTGGTTTAAGGATTAACTAGAAGAGCTTTCACTGAGGAATCTTGACAAGATGCATAAGTGATGTTGGTACGGCTTCTAGATGGATTTCAGGATGCTGAAGATGTTCTTTGATTGTGCTTCAATTGCTTGAAGACATTTCTTTGGCATGGTGGACCCAGAATAGGTTCGGTACCTATCTAGGATATGGACCGGTATCATGTTAACGTGTACTCTACACATTACCAGGATGTTTTGGGATGTTCTATGGATTGGTTATTGTTGTTTTGGTCTTAAGCCGACATTGCATATGACTGTAATATGGATTTATGTAATGATCTTATTGTAATATCTTCTAGGTGGCTGACCTAATTGGTTTAGGCCTTAGAATTGGTATAAAATGATGTAAGATCTCATTGTAAGAAAATGTGTCCTGGTCTTGGAATGGAATATCATATGTGAAGGAGATTTGGTCGATCATAGGTGATCGAATTGGGATTAAGGAAGAGGTCAAAGGCCTCTGATATTGAGCTTAATCGGGACTATAATCAAGCATGGTAGATGCTATCTCTGGTAGTTCATTATTCTAGATTGTTGTCCATTTATCTTGAGATGGTTGTTGCCTCTCTGTACTTAGTGAGACTCTTTTGTAATGAGAAGTACGCTCTAGGCAGTGTGCCTTCCTGCATGTGTAGGCCCCTCATTGTATCACATACTTTCTACAGAAGTATCATCTGACTGTGGGTAGGCTTCCCACTGTGGTTTTTCCCTTTCTGGGTTTTCCACATACAAATCATGGTGTTATGTGGTATGGTTGCATTGTGTTGATTACATGTTTCATTGTTAAGTTTTATTGCTTACCGGTATCTATTTTGCTTTACCGGTACTTAATCTGGTTAAAGGTTATTAAGTGGATTTAAATGATATAATCTGTCAACAACTGATTCACCCCCCTCCCCTCTCTCAGTTGTTCACCGGTTATCCTAACAGAACCTACATAATGGTGCAACCATTGTTGTAGAACCAATCACCCCAATTGTACCCAATTATAAAATTAGGAGCTAAGTTCTTTGGCCTCAAAAAATAAATGAAGTCCCCAAGGATCTTATCTCTTATGTATCTCAACATGTTAAGAATTCTAGTTTCAAAGTGCACCCTACAAATGCAAGAGTTAGAATCTGGGAAGTGTAAATATGAAAGGTAATTCTAAATCTATATAATTAGAGAACCTCCATTTGGTAATGTGGGAAGTAATTTGAGATTAGTGCCCCAAAAATCTCTCCCAACAAATGGCATGATATAACATAATAAGGATATGATCGGTGAATATTTTGTAATCAAGCAATTGATTACAAAATGGTAGATTCAACCACAACTATGGTTAGATTATATCTCTCCTCACAAAGGGGAGGCTGCCTTCTTGTGGTACTTTAACTACTAGTATCTAAACTACACTACATTCACTAACTTATTCGATGGGTGCTACATCCAGCTTACCCCCTTACTTCAGGATAGATGTTTTTCTATTCTCTTATTTCAGAATAGACTTTCTCCTTGCTACAACTTGATACAAATTTGGGCCACAATTAACCAATATACAATACACTTATATGTAAGAATAATTGAAAAGAGTACCAACAAATCCTAATAACTAAGAACAAGAAACTAACACAAACTCAAAGTCTCTATTTGTTTCCAACAATTGATCAGATTAACAATATTGTGAAGATTGTGCAACACAAAGCCTCACACACACAATTCAATTTAACTACTCTAAATCGATAACAGAAGACTGCATAAAGTCTTCAACTATTATCAATTGTATAACAATACCTTCAATTGGAATAATGTAGCACAAAGTCTACCAAATTAAATTTGACTCTTTAAATAAATACCTTCAACACAATGCACAATTCAACCAATATAAGATGATGAAACAAGAATGACATAAGAAAAATATCACTTCATCCACACATTCAATCCAAAACAAAGGTTGGATGCCAATCTACTTTCTATATTGATTGAAAATTTTGATTTACAACTTAATCTCAAAGTCTCATATTACTCCTCAAACCAACAAAGTTTTGATGCATAAATTAAAGGATTATTTACAATGAGTCTCTCTCCTTTATATAGAGAGGAGCCTTGAGAAAAAATAGGGATCATACAACTACTTTGAATTATTCAATAGTACAATCTGATTTGATTTAGGACTTGTACTATCTTTTATGCAATTTGATATATACAAAAAGGCATGTAAAATGTTGATAACAAAATGCAAAACATAACCTACAAAGCATAAAAATATACTAAGTGTACAGAGACACTTCTTCATCAACTTTTTTATTTAAAACTTTTTCGAACGTTTGAAGGGAAATGTGCATCTTCATTTCATCGGGTCTTGAGGTATGGCTAGAAATTATGTGAACCCGTGTAACTGAATCCTCTATTCTGATGTATCCCTTTTATTGCTTCTATAAAAATGTTCCCAAGTTATCTAATGCCACCTTTAAATCCATAAAATTATCAATGGATGATAGGGTGAATTCTTTCGACTCAATCTCTTTCTAAACCAATGTATTGAACTCTTGGATAACTGGGTCTATGGGAAATGGCTTTTGATTTTCATCATGTAATTTGTAAGGAAGTTTAGATGCCTTGGTAGTGATATCAACCACCTTATCCATATATTCCTCTTTTTCTTCTTGCAAATCATTTATAAATTTCATGAGAGTTTCTTTCCAAAGCTTTATTGCCTCCCTTTGTTGTATGTACATATTTTTGGTGGGGGTCACTCTGTTGTCCACTAGCACTTCTATCTTGAAGTATTTAACTTTGTCCAAGCTTCAAATTCCTTCTCTTGTGTTTCCAATTCTTGAGATAATAAATGAAGTTTTTTGTCTAGTTTAGACATTACACTATCCAAATTGTTCAACAATTTGATTGAGGAGCTTAATAGGTGTGTCCCTTTTGAGAGAATTATATCTATCAATTCGCTCACAACTTTGACCTAAGCTCTAATGCGCTTTGATTTTTTAATGGCTTCTTCATCCACCAATGTGCCTAGCAATTCAATCATGTTAGAAGACTAGGTGATCTTGATTAGCATAATAGTGAGTTGTTCCACTTGAAGCTTAAGTTTGTCTTTGATAGATTTGTCTCTATCATATCTTTCAATCAATGTTTCAAGTGCATCCTGAGAGTCCTCCTTAGTTCTTTCATGGTTTTGTTTTCCCAATTAAATCCTACTCATCTCATAATCTAATGCTTGGCATTCATTAGCAGGCTTATCTTGGGGTCGCACTACTACCTCTACATACTTATTTATGTATTCATCTACTCTTACTCTCAAAAGAGTTTTGGCCTTCTTCACACCCTTTGGCTTGGTTAGAACCAACTGACTAAAGTCAAAGTCATATTGGAGATGGATTTGTTTTTCCTTTTGGGTACAACTAACTATAGCCAAGGAGGAAGAGTAGGATCTAACCCTACACTGGTAATTATTATTTGAATATATGTTTGTTGTGACTAAGTGGCAGTTACAATAGGTGCAGTATGGGTCATAACTGCAAATGGGATTTCTATAGCTGAGGTACTAAGTAGATAATTAGACATGAATTTGTCAAAACTTATGAAAGCAACATCAAGCATGGTGGTAAATACTTTTGGCAAGCTAGGAAATGAAGAAAGTGAACCAAAAAAATTTCCCACATTGTCTTGGGGGTTGTTGAGGATTGATTCTCTTGAAGTAGAAGAATGAATAGAGATTGTTGGAATGGTGATAGAAATTGTAGAAACAATGGGTGTAGATGTAAAAATGGAGATAGGAGGTAAAGACTGTATAGTGGATACTACAAAAACAAAGGGAAGAGACTGTATACTAGTAGCATGAGAAGTGGTTGCTATAGAAATAGAGGTGGAAACCTTTAAAGCCACTTCAAAGGTAGACACTCATTTTGTTGTAACAGGAGGCTCTTGGAAGATCTTCCTCCTGATATTACTCTTCTTATATTTCCTTATTAAATTGTTCAAGAACTTTCTCATCAACTTGTTCTTGGACATGAACAGATGTTTCCTCTTTGCCTTTCTTCTTATCTTTCCCCACTATAAATTTGAGCATAGGTGCTTTCTTTGGGCTAAGGATTTTTTTTTTTTGTCCTTAGCTCTGACTTGTTTACCTAAGGCCATGTAGTATCTTCTTTTGATCTTGTTTCGAAGGGATCAACTTTATCCCTTTCTTCTGCAACCATATATTAGTATTTGCAAGAATAAACTGGAATCTTTCCCTTATAGAGATTGATTCCTTTTGGGACCATTGGATCATTGGAAGAGGGGTGTCAATAATTTTATTTTGCATGTACACTAGATCCATCATGTGTACATCATCTTCCATGGTATCAGGAATATTTGCAAGCTCAATATTTTTAATTTGTTCCAATGTGAGTCGACTATAATCTAGCCTTCTTACATCTTCAGTCCTACATTTGGCCCATATGTCCTCAATCCAATGCACATGTGTACAACTCTTCTTGATATTATATTTCATTCCATAGTAGTCAAAATACTCTCTTCTTTTTAATATTTTCATGTGATCCACTATATTTTAGTTTCCATCTGCTTGGCTTTATATGATGTGGTCACATAGTATCTACCAATTGATATAGGAAATTTAAATATAGCTTTATGTGCTTTTGATTGTTGACCATGAACAATCATTATTTGCTAGATCAAATCCATTAGGACAATTTTATCACTCATATATCTTGGTATCATGAAAGGGGATCCCTCATAGCAACCAATTTTGATGTATGGGAATGTAGGAAATTGTAGGAACATACATCCATATTTCTTGATAGTATTCCAAGCATCTTCTAATACTCTTCTTTTTTCCACCCCTTGTCAAGTGAACACATGATAGAACCAAAGAAAGCATCATTAACCCTTCTAAAATGATTCATGCTTTTCTTAAAGGTCAACTAAGGGTATCACTTATAGACAAGAACAATCTATCTCTCTCCTTCTATTGCTAGAACTGGGAAATGTCTCATAGGGGCCACAACATATACCAAATAGGACCTCATATAGAACCTCAAGGTAGTTGTTACTTGGGAAAATTGTGTGTAGATTGTGTCACTAATTTTCTCGCCCCAATAGATTGTGTATTTGCCTTTCCTAATTACTTGGATGTACTGATACATTTATCTTCGAAGTTATTGGAAATTGACAAGCCTTTAACCCTACTAAGGAGAGTTATCATGTATCTGATTTCTTCCTTGAAATCACTTCTTTAAAGAAACTTTGGCCACCTTATGATTTTTGGCCTAGATGCCTCTACCAAATTGGTACTTATGTTTCTTTTACATTAATTAGAGGCCTTGTCATAGTGATCTTGGGTCTATTCCATGGTATTATCTTCATATTCCTCTAGGTTAGGACACTTGAAGGTTTTGTCAAAGAACTTTACATCAAGTCTAATTATCACCTTCTCATTTGTGTCTTTGACACTCCTTGTTTCTTGCCAAAATGCACTATTGCCTCCAAGACAACTTCATGATCATTAGTTGTTGCCAGGAAGGATGTAGATAGATGAAGGTCACTGTTGTTAAGTGCTTGCATATTGAACCTTTGTTGTTGCCTTTCTGTCTGCTCCAAGAATTCAAACTCATTTTTGTATCTATGATGTCTTTAACATTGGAGTCCATTGAGCTCTTTGGAAACACATTTAGGTACTTTTTGTGTTTATACTTCATGCTTTTACTTGGGGAAGGTTCTGACATCTCAAAAGGAAACTACAAGTTCATTTTAAATCACTTCTTAAAGTTAGGAAAAACCAAGTATTTTTCCAAAACTTGCAAATCAGGTTTTAAAACTTGATTTACACAAGGTATAACTTAAATATTGGAAATCAAGTTTTCAAATTCGATCAACAAGTTGATATTGTAGTGCAAATAATAATAGTATGTGCTAAGAAAGTTTGAAAACTTGATTTACACATCGCTTGTCTTAAGTATGCAAATTGGGTTTTGAAACCTGATTTGTACATTGGTGGGATAGTGCAATGTAAAAAGGTGTCGATTGAGTTTCAAAACTCTATTGACATTCTTTGGGAAAAGCTTGTCTAGTCAATCAAATTTTGAAGCCCAATTGACAGCTGTTGTAAATTGATTAAAAAAGTATAGGTCAAGATTTGAATGAGAATCGACACCCAAAGGAAAAACCCTACATGTGGGTCGAGATTCAAATCTCGACCTACACTTAGGATATAACTCTTTATGCAAGGTAAGTCAGTGTCAGATGAGGATTAGAACTTACATTGCATAAAGAGTTATAACCTTCCAAACTGAAACCAAGTGGAGTCCAGGATAGAAAGTTTGGAATACACCAAACAATAGTGTAGTTTTCACTTCCTATTCCAAACTCCACCCATCATAGGTGGTGGAAAATAGGAAATGAGGATTGGGGTTTGAAACCCCGCCCTCAGGAAACAAAAAGGAATGGAACCCTAAGGAAAAGGATACTGAAAGAATAAAATAAATAAATGAAAAAGACAAGTACCTATGAGAATATGAGATCCTTCATGAATTTGGATGCACATGAGCAGAAAGAGCACAAGAGAAGTCAAAAAAACAAAAAAATGAAAAGAAAATGACAATGACGGTGTTCAAAAATTAATTTATAAAATTAACTATGAGAACAGCTAATGTAATGCATGTGGGAATAGGAGTGCATTTCGTGTTTTGAAACCCAAAATGATCTAAGAAAGTGCTCATGACTTGTAATTTGGGTTTTGAAACTCAAAATACATGTTTATTTTGGGTTCAAAACTTGAAATACAAGTCATTCTAATAAATGAATGCAAAATCAAGTTTTAACCCCGAATTTACACAAAAGGATAAAAAAGACTAACTCTAAAAGTTGAAAACTAACAAAAACACAAAGACTAACAACTGATTTGATCGAAGTGAATTTTGATGGGATCAAATCACGCACAAGGGGAATTAGAAATTACCTCATCAAGCATGATTAGAGTCCATGGGCTACAAAATGGACAAGTTTCAAAGGGGTTATCCTATGATTTGAGTCAACTGTAAATTAAGAATAATAGTTTTCTCTGATTGGGAAATTCCTTTGATCATTCTTTGAAATTATCAAAGGGAGTAGAACCCCAAAACTCTAAGTGCTTTAATTTGTCCACTAGGTATAGAGTTAGGCAACCAAAGATGCCAAAAGAATAAAAGAAAAAGACATAAAACTTTACAATTATGTACAAGATTTTTTTGGAACTTCACTGAGTGAATAACTTCAAATGTTGCATGTTGTGTGGTACTGAAAATGGAGTCCCATCTTGATATGTTGGAAGATAGCTATTTTCACCACAAATTTGATGAATAGTGAATGGACCTTTCCACAAGGAATCAAATTTCCCATGCATTCCTTTAGGTTCTCTTCTCTTATCCCACAGTAGAACAAGATCTCCCACCTAGAAATCTCTCTAGATTGAGTCTTCTTATCAAAGAGTCTCTTGGCTTAGTTCTAGTGCTCTGCAATGTGATCTACCACTTGCATGTGGTTCTCCTCCAATTCCAAAAGGAACATGATGCACTTATCGAAAGAACTGTCAAAAGCCTTGTCTTATACAGCCTTAGCTAATTTCAACACAAGAAATTCTAATGTGATAGGAATCTTTGCATTAAGGCCATATAAGAGTTGGAATGGGAACATGATAATTTCTATCTTTAAGGTGCTATAGTCAACCCATATTGCATCAAATAAATCTTTATGCCAAGACTATTGATTCTCATCCACCAATTTCTTTATTATCATCACCAAGTTCTTATTATTGGACTTCGCCCGACCATTGCCTTGTGGATAGTAGTTAGATGAGTGAGAAAGAATGATCCTATACTCGAAACATAATTGTGTTATTTCATAGAATGAAAAACAAGTAGCATTATCTGCTACTATCTTATTTGGGATTCCAAACCTACAAATGATATTTCCCTTGATGAAATTACACACCACCTCTGAAGTGGCATTCTTAACTGGTATGATCTCCACCCACATGGTGAAAGAATTGGTTGTGGTGAGGACATAATTATTCCCCGCACTGGATGATAGATTAATTGGACCAATAAAATCAAGACCCCATTTCTGAAAGGGTTCCTCAATCACCATTGACTTGAGGGGTAATGTTGCTATCTTGGGTTTCCCCACAAACTGTTGTCACAACTCACACATTCACACCTAATCATACACATCTTGGAAAAGTGTGGGCCAATAATATTATTCTTGCAATATCTTGTGAGTAGTCACTGATACTGAGAAATGTCTACCACAAGCTAAGTTGTTAAAGGATTCCAACAACTTAGTTTGTTGAGCTTTATCCACACACCTCGAAAAGGTACCATCAATGCTCCACTTGTATAAAATAATTGTCCCATAGAAGATAGTTTGAAACTTTAAGATTGAGCATCATTTTCTCCTAGTATGAAATATGACCAGGACATTCACCATATGTGAGGAAATATGCAATATTGGAGTACCATTCATCTATAGTACATACAAATAAAATTGTAGGCATACCTTCAATCACTTCTTCTGACTTATTGTTAGTGATCAGCTGACATAAACCCTTCCCATGAACGAACTTCATAAAATTGATCTCCATGTCATACTCCTAGATCTTAGCAATCAATTACTTCTCTTGGTCCCAAAATCTTGCTATGTTAGGATGGACTTGACCATTGTATTTGGTACCAGTGCCTTGACAACAACATAAGCATTACTGCCTTGACAACAACATAAGCATTTTTCTCCAATGAAGAATACTTGAGCTCATGAGCTTTAGATGATAGCTCATTAATGCTATAGGGGATTCAATTCCCTGATGATTTTTCTGCACTAGAATTGCAAATAGAGTATGCTCTGAAGAATAGTTATACCTGATGAAATCCTTGGTGTAATCCAAACAAACCAAAACTAGAGAATATGCAATTGCCTCCTTTATTTCATTGAAGGAAGCCTTTCCTTTTTCACTCCAACAAAAAGGGCATTTTCCTTTCATCGTATCTATAATATGACAAGTTTTCTTGAAAAAATATGGGACAAACCTTCTCAAGAAGTTGAATGTATTGAAGAAAGAGTGAACTTTTGCCTTGTTTAAGGGAAATAGAAGACTCTAAATGGATTTGTCCTATTATAGATCAATCTTAGTATGATCCTAGGTCACTACATTCCCAAGAAGTTTACTTTTAGTTACCCCAAAAATTGACTTCTTAGGGTTGAGGGAAATTCCATGTTGACAATACCTCTCCAACACTTGTTGTAGATGATGAAAATGATTTTGGCATTCGTTGGAGAAAATAGTCAGGTCATTAAGATATACAACAATGAACTTACCAAGAAAATCTTAGAAGGCTAATTCCTTTGCCCTTTGAAAGGTAGCGCCAACATTGATTAATATGAAAGGCATCCTACGATACACAAATGTTCCCCAAGGAATAGTTAAGGTGGTTTTATGTTGGTCTTCTTCACTCACCTCCACTTGATTGTATCCTGAGAAACCTTTTAACATAGACAACATATGAGAACCCATCACTATTTGCAAATCTTTGATCCATTATCAATAAAGGGTAATTATTTTTTAGTGACACCTGATTCAGATCCCTGAAATCCACACAAATGTGGATCTCACCATTCTTTTTTCAAACTGGGACTATATTTGCTATCTATGTTGAGTGATGGATAGGAAAGATAATTCTTAGGTTTATTTTCTGAATCTCTAAAAGGATAGTACCTAAATTTTTGGGATTGTACTACCTTTGATTTTGTATATGAGTCACATACCTTGTCTTGAGTGGAATATCATTCTTGATCTCCTTTGAATGAAAAGATTTTAAATCATTGTAGGAGTAAGAAAGTACATCAAAATATTGTTGCAAAATCTCGATAAACCTCTCTTTCTCTTCTACAGAGAAACACTTCCCTATATTTACCACTTTTAGATTATCTTAAGTTCCTAGGTTTACCTATTCAACTTCCATAGTTGATTCGAGCCTTGATTGTTGTTGTTTCTTGACATAGCGGTCATGCTTGTTAAAAATATTTTCAAGGGAAACTAATCCTTTGGGGATTTTTTTTCCTTTCAACTATAGCACTTCACCAAAAATTGGATCTATTTCAACAATTGACTCTCAAGGAGGATAATCACTCTCTTCAAAGTAAAAATCATTGAAATTATCCTTAGCCTCCAAGAAATTCATGATCTGTTGATCACCATTAAAAAATTTCCAATTATCAGAATTATTAAGAACATTGGGTCAAAACACCAATTTAATGGTATATTTTTCATGGAAATCCTTGTGAGGAACTAGGAGAGTTGCTGATATTGTCAAAGAATCAGCCCTGTCATTATATTCTCTTGGTACCACTAAAATATTGAATGCACTGAATTCCTCAATGCAATCCCAAACCAAATTGCGGTAATGCTTCAATATCTCATTATTTGTCTAGTAAAATTTTCTTACCTAACAAATCATGAGATTGACATCACATTAGGCATGAAGATTCCTAATTCCCTTCTTAAGAGAAACATCCATACCTAACAATAATGACTCATAATCAATTGTATTGTTAGTAAATTATTGAACTACAATTTAAAAGAGAAAAGGAAAATATTTCCTTTAGGTTATATAAGAACAATCCCCACTCTTGAACCAGCTGGGGAATAACTACCATTGAACTCTAGAGTCTAGACACCACTAGAGTCTTCTACACTAAGAGACTCAAAACTTGAAACTTCCTCATTTGAAGAAATCGACTCAACAATGTTAGTTAATTGTTCTTCACTATCTATCACCCACTCTTCACTATCTCCATCATTAGAATAACTAGAAGCTTCATTAGTTTTAATAAAATATGTACCCATTCTGAAGGACTCAAAAAGAATTTGATCTTTTATATTTTCAGTCTTAACAACTAAAAACTTAACTTCCTTTTCAGGAAGCAGTTTTGACATAACACCCTTGATGGGTATTTTGGCCTCCGACCAATCCATATTTATTTTGTTGCCCACATCTTTACATAAATTGAATCCCAACAATATTCCACAATATAAGCTAGAACATCTTCTATAAGGATAGTAATTTTGATCCTCTTCTCTAGGAAAGCGACAAAAGAAAATTGGGCATACTTAATCTGGCCAATAAGGGGTACTTGTTTATTTTCCATTGAGTAACAATTACCCAAGGTCATTGTCAAGGTTAGACCTAAGGCATTAGCTACTTTGGCTTGCATGACATTCTCAGAAGCTTCCAAGGCTTTAACACAGTTGCTAAGATTGGAACCATTTATCAACAAAGAAATATAAAATGGCTCTATCCTCCTGATAACTGATGATGGGGTGAAAACAAAATTATTTTGAGAGGATTTTTGGACTAGAGGAACTTCTTTTTCTTTAAATTTTTTAACTAGTCTATCAAACTGATCAAGGTTGGCTTGGAGGTATTTAGCCTCCAACATTTGTATTTTCATCTTCTTGGAATGGTCAATGGTGTTAAAAGGTTGCTATGAGGTTGTCGAAGAAGACAAAGTATTATCACTTTGGGGGAAAAGAGATAGGGGCACTAGATCTTGGTGCATCTGAAGAAACAAGAGGATCGGGTGTACTTGTTTATTTCCCATTGTGTCTTTTGATAAAGTGAGCAAAGGAGTTCCCCTTTTGACAAGTGTAATTGGAAACTGAGGAATATCTTTTGCCTTGGCTTTGTCACCGACTTGTTGATCAAGCTAATTTTGTGCATGAGAATGAGTAAAAGAAACATAAGCTTCACCTTGTGATTCTTCTTTGACTTCTTAATATTGCACGAACTGAATCACAAAGTCATTAGCTAATTCTACTTTCTCTTATTGGAAGAGATCAGCAACATCTACAAATTGAAACTCAAGTTAAGTGGTATCACCTTGCTCAGTTTCATAGTATCTTGTCGCCGCATTGGCAGGAGGTGGTTCAAGAGCAAGTCTCTCAAGAGGTGAAGGCAACTTGTTCTGATTCTTTGTTTCATAATTGAAAGCATTATTCAGATACGTCCTTTGCAAAATATCCTTGTAGGGAGTAGAGAATGACCCTTGATATATTTGACTCTTAAGAGCTAGCACTTCATTGGATAGCACCATAGGATTAGTTGTATTTGAGGAAGTAGATTCCAAATGTGTAATCACCTTAGACTTATTAGGATATTTTCTTATCTTTCCATCAAGGATCAAGTCATCGTCAACCTCAACTAGTAGAGTTTGTACAACGGCAAGGTCTCTTGGGATTTCCCTTCTCAACAAGAAACTGTTAGAATATTAATCTTTACTTGGTAAAGGTTAACTATTTATTTGTTATATTTGTATTATGTTTGGGATATTCCTTTGGAATCCCTACATGTTATTTATCTTTTGTGTCATCTCACACATGTGTGAGGATGACTCATTTCTTTTAATTCTTTTATTAAGGAATATTAGTTGTCTCCTCCTTAAGAGGATTTTGACATAGTGCACACACATTATGAATGGTGGCATTCATAGAGATGGGAGTTACTTTGTAACTCCTCTCCTTAAATCTATTTAAGAGATGCGTCTCCTCTCATTCTTCACTTATGTGATTGTAATAAGCTTCTCTCTCTCTCTCTCTCTCTCTCTCTCTCTCTCTCTCTCTCTCTCTCTCTCTCTCCTTAGGCTATTGTCATTTTTTCATAATCAATAAGGGTTTTCTTCTTTGCTTTTTCCCCTTTCAAAATAATAGATTTTAGAGAGCTATTATAGTTCCTCTCTTATAGGAAAATCTAATTTATATATACTTTCTCTAGTTTCGATCATCTCTTATACCTGCATTTTTTTAATAATCTCTTATCAATTGCAGCTCACTTTTTTTATGCTCTCTAGTTTATATATCTTTAATTTCTATATTTCATTATTCTTTCATTTTGTTGTGTAACAATAATTTGAAATAACATACTATTGTTTATATAAAGCGAGTTAGTAATATGCTATTTTGGCTATTCAATATCTTTCAACGTATTTTGGCCATTCAAATCTATCTAAGTTTGTAATAACTTTCTTTCAACCTACTTTATACTCCAACATTTATCATTATTGTGTTTAATTTTAGCCTTTGTTGTTGCAAGTCTTTTTTGATGTAACCTTCACTCTTTCTTCTTCTTTCACCTATCTATCATTCAAATTTTGCAATGTTTTTTTTTTTCAACTTTGTTTGCAACATTTTACCTGCCAACTTGCACTATTCTATTATTAGTGTTTATCTACATTACACATTTCAATCCGTGATAATTAATTCTTGTGTTGCAATCTATTCTTGATGTTTTATTTAAAGAATCCTGCATTTTCATATTCCTATAAACTCTTGCATAAATTAGTGCCTCTTTGTCTTTGTTTGGTGGTGACATTTTATTCCAGCAATATTGTTAGCATCCTAATTTATTTATTTATTTATTTTGCTTTTCCGTATTACATATTAGATTTTTTTTTATTTTTTTTTTCAAATCTTTTTATTAATGTTTCATATAGATTACAATATAATCTTTAAAGTTCTATTTTTAAGATAAGCCCCTTCATTATTCATTCTCATGCATAAAAGTAAAGTGCTTTCAAGTTTTTTTAATATAATTTATTTAGATTTATTTAATTCTTTTAAAGATAAAAGTTTTTTTAAGGCTTTGATTAAGTTTTTTAATAATTTAAACTCTTTTTTTAATATCAATTTAAGTTGAGAATTTGATTTTTTTTACTATGAAAGTTTTTTAAACAAATATTATTTATTAAATTTTCAATTTATTTATTTCTTTTGTTATTAAAATTAAAACTTAAAGTTATTATTAAAACTTTAAAAATAATTTTTTTTAATAAGTTTTGAAATTTAAAATTTTGTTATTAAAGCTTTTATTCATTTACATTTTTTTCAAATTTAATTTATATATTCTCAAATAAAGTGAATTATTATTAAAGCTTGTTCAAAAAAAGGGGTGTATTATTTTTTAAAATTGTTTTTGCAATCACGGGCATTTTTTATTTTTAAATTTTTTTTTAGTTTATTTTTAGCAATAATGTCTACTTTAATTCTTGAGACTAACATATTTCATTTATTTTTCATTTTAAGCACCTCTTGGATGTTGTGACCGATTCAAAGTCAAAGTTGGCTTCAACTACACTTCAAGCCGACCAAGACAGATGGAAGACTCAAAATGAGGAAGCCCTTTGGCTCATTGGCATTTCAATGGTTTCTAAACTTTATGTTCACATTGGGAATTGCATGAAAGTCTATGAACTATGAGCGATTCTCAAATCCATTTATGACAGTTATAATGAATCAAGAAAGATCCAAATTCAGGATCAACTCAAAGATCTTAGGTATACCGATTTCAAAACTATGGATGATTTTTTATTAAAATTTGATTCTCTTAATAGTCAATTAACTGGTTAAGGAGTTAAGCTTGATGCTTCTTGTTTAATTCATATTATTCTTAGAAAGTGTCTTCATCGTTAATTTCAAAAATTTATTACTAATATTCATGCTCAATTAGCTATTCCCTCTTTATCTACTCAACTTACTTATGATATCTTGTATACTTTATTATGTCAAGAAGAAGCTAAATTACTTCAATTTGGTACTATTAAAAGTAGTGAACATGCTTTTATGTCTAAGAACACTCATCATTTCAAGTCTCATAATAATAATAATAATAGTTGTCATTATAAATCTAGCAATCATTCTATTTTTAATAACAATAATACTAATGGTAATCAAAAGAATTCTTCTTCTCAGGAGACCTCATTATACTTATTGTGATAAAGATGTCCATTGGTCTAATACTTGTTTTAAGAAGCAAAATGGTAAAAAGCCAATGACACAAAATAATCAATCAAATAACTCCAATCATTCCACCCATTCTAATACTAAAAAGTTTAATAACAATGGTAATCAATATCATCGTGCTTTTACTTGTAGTTATAATGTTTCTCAACCTCCTGAATGAGTTATCGGTTTTGGTGCTTCTCAACATGTTACTTCACATAAAGAAATTTTTGATTCTTTGCAGCCTGATAATTCTATGTTTCTCTTAAACTTGCTAACAATCATAGTTGTAAAGTAGAGGCAATTGGAGATGTGAATGTACCTAATGGTAAATTGCACGATGTTCTCTACATTCTCGAATTGAAAACAAATTTGCTTTCCCTTAATAAGCTTTGTTAGGATTACAAGATTGAATTCTATAACGATATATGTTATGTTATTGATCCAAAGCACAACAAAGTTATTGCTAATGCTAAGTTGGACAATGATAATTTGTTCAAATTCTATGAGTTTTCTCATTCAAAATATTATTTACTTACTACCATTGATTTCAATGTTTGGCATGAAAGACTTGGTCATATCAATGCTAACAATATTTCTTTGATGCAAAAAGCTAATATGGTAGAACGGTTGACTAGTATTGTTCCTTCTAAAATTGTATGCAGAAGATGCATGATTGGTAAGATGCATAGGGAGCCCTTTCCACAAGGTCAAGCATGGAGGGTGTTAGAACACCAAATTTTGCAAAAATTGATATGTTCATGATGTGAAAATTTTGTTGCAGCACCTATAAATACCACTGCAAATTTTTATTGAGTAGCATAGTTTGATGGGGAATAGCTTGGTGTTCGATAATAGTCATGTAAATCCGTTTGGGGTCATGTTTATTTGTCATTAATCAGTATGTGTCCATAGTCAAGCTCTCAAAGTCCAATCTAATGTGTTTTCAAGGTACCAAGTTGGGGTGTCATGTGAATGTTTACTTTCTGCACCTTGTTTTCTCTCCCAAGGGGGTCAACATTAGAGGTTTGCATTTCATTACCAGGTGATTGTCATGTCAAAAAGATTGTTTATTGGTTGTTTGTACAGTGTTACATTTATCAGGTTGCCTACTTTGGAGGTTCGCATTTTGAAACCAATTGAGGGTTTGATGAAAATTATTTCTCCCTATGATTTCCCTCATGTCAATGTACTCTTGTGCATGATTGCAAAGCCTTAGAGATCAATTTGGTATTTTTTCAAGGAGCTGAAAACAAACAGGGTTTGCAAAGATTTGTCATGACAACTTCAAAGAAGTCATTTTTGGTGATTAATATCTTGCACATATGATGGATTTTCGATAATACCTTTGGCTTACTTTCTTATTGTATCTAAATGAATATATGTGCCAAGTGACAGCCTCCCAGAAAGAGTTTCAATATTTTTTTGATGCATGAAGTTAATAGCATTCATATGAGTTCTCACATATTTAGTTTTAAAGATGGCTAAGTAAGCAACTTTATGAGTTAATATTTTGCAATCACAAGAACATCAAGCATGAACCCTTTGATAATTTGATTGTCATGCTATTAGTCATCATGCCTATCGGTTCATGTAGCCACGTGAGGATGTTTGGTAAGTTTTTGAAGGCAATATTGGAGGCTACTTGGCCTATTTTGGGTCATAGTGCAAAATATTTTAATAGTGACATGCTTAATAGTGACATGCTTAATATTTTTCAGCCAACAACATACAGAAGTTGCTCAAGAATTATCTCATGGTGAAAATTGTTTCAAAACAAAACAAAAAAATTAGGCCAAGCTCACAAAGCACCCGGCACTCATCGTTGGATTTTAATGCTACAAGGACAAGTAATTTAGATTTATGTGATGTTTATTATTTAAATCTTTATGACGATTTAAATAATAATGGAATGGTAAATCATGATTGTTTCCATCAAAATTTCCAAGGTGTTTTGGTTTTATAATTGAGATAAGTATAAAAAAATATTTGATAGAGATCCCTCATAGGGAATGTGATCTCATCATTGAAAGATTTATAAAAATTGGATGAATTGAACAGGTCGAAGAAACTTAAAAGAAAATACTGTGTGGTAAGCATTATCCCAGCTTGCAGTATAATGGAACATAGTAGATATGTATAGAGACAACATGGATAGATTGTTTTATAGCAACGCCTCAAAAAGATGTGATTGCATGGAACACAATGATTGCGAGCTTTAGAGGAAATGAATTTGGTGAAAAGAGTTTAGATCCTTTCAAGCAAATGCAATGAAGAGGTGTAAAGCCGAATTTCACGGCTTTGCCATTATGTTGCCTGCTCGTGGAATGAAGATAGGACATTCATCAACAAAGCATAGACAGGACATTCGCAAGGTGTACAAGTTTTAATATTGATGCTGAAATAAGAACCTGGAAACAATAGGTATGCATTACAAATGCTCAAACGCATAGACATGACACTTGAATTGTTTGTAGTGCTATTGAAAAGAGACGACATTCTGTGAAATGTGCACAAATTGAATTTTTTCCCTTGGAAATCTTTCAAATAATGAAGCGCGCCTTTGGAACACATAATGACATTGAGTATGACATTTTCATTAAATGAAGTCGAATCGAAGGGACATGTACAAAGCTAAACTCCAAGCGTCTTCCCTACTAGTGCTAAATATGGAAGCTTTACCCTCAAAGCATAATGAGCACGGATGCTTGTCTGATATTATCATGGGAAATACAATGATGAAAAATGTATACACCAACTATTTGTCAAAATACCTTCACAAGTGTCAAGGAAGTTCTCGGGACAAGATTGCTTCGAAGCAAGCGGTTATATTTCAAAGTGTTCAAATTGACATGTATTCAAAGTGTGAAGCATGGATTGCATGTGAACCTTTGATAAAATATGGTCCTTGACATGTTGTGATCTTAGAGAAATATGGAAGTAGTGACTGTGTATAATCAAAATGTGTAACGGAATGTTTTGAAACACTATTGTCTCAAGATGAAATTACAATGGGAGGGATAAAATGAATACCAAGATAATTAAAGTTACAAGCCACCGAGGGATACTTTTTAGAAGTTTTAAAAACTTGAATCTTGATTTCCAGAAAGGGAAAAAGGAATAGTGTTTTATTATGTTTGATAATGTATTCTTATTATGGAGTTTGTTCACGAGAATGTGAAGGGGTGTATTCAAAATAAAAATTTAAATAAGTTGTTTTGGTTATATTATGAAGGGATTAGTTGCCATTTTGTCTTTTAGTTTCGGGGGTAGCTGAACCGTTTTCGGGGGTAACTGATTAATTTTTAGTTTGTAACTAAATGTGAACAACCTAAAGCTATTGTTGCTCCCTTGTTTCAAAAAAAGGGAAATCAAGGTTGTTGGTAGAGGTGCAGGACTATGGGGAATAAGGACAGATTGAATAGGCAAAGTTCTTGTTTGGAAGTGGATATTTTGTCATGAAGGATGAGTGTATATTTTTGTGCAGTATTAATTAGTTCACGAATTTTCCAATTTCATATGAATCATAGATATCAAGTATGTTTATGATTTGTCATTACAATTTCCTTGTAATTGTGTAAATCTGTATGTAGGTTCCTTCAAGAAAGGATTAAATTCTAAATGTAGATTGCAATAGTTGGAGGATGTGATTTGGATCAATAAGTATGATTCTATAGCAATACAAGGGGCTACATCAATACCAGTCATTAATGTTGAAAGGCTCACTAATTAGGATTGATCTGCAACTTGAATGTGCATTCAGACATGTTATTTGACTCCATACCCAATTGATTAGGCACTAGTCTATGAGGCTCTGGAACCTGGTTCAAACATATGAACAATGATATAGTTTCTTTCTATTTTTGTTGTTTCCTTTGTTTCTTGTTTAAGTTAGCTTAGGTCTTGAAATCTTCTTTGAGTTTAAAGAGTATAGAGGCTGAATTGGGAAAAGTTGTGTTTATATGCCTTTATGTGTTGAGGTGAAGATGTTTTTATTTATTCTCAAATCAAATTTTAATGTAATGGGATTATGCTTGAACTTGCCAGATTGTGAGATATCCACTATTCAGATATATGAGAATCATCCACACTTATAGGTCTAGAATTCAATGTGTCATATGTATATCATCCATTCAGGCCTACATATAGGAATACCCTCCCGAGTCTTGTTGAGATCAAAGTGCAGAAAGCCTTTAGAGCCTTGTTAGTTGTCATTTCTTGTCCTTAGTCTATTGATAGTGTAGATCCAATGTCCTAAACTTCTAATCCCACAGTTTAGGTATTGTATGTTTTCCTTAGGATTGAGGGTAGCAAGAAAAAGCACCAACAGATTGGCGACTTTGCTCTAGAGAAACATAGAAGAATATCATTGGGTAGAGTCAATAGTTTTAAAGAGTTTGGATTCTTGGTTCAAATATTGATGCAGAAGCATCCCTGGTTCTTGTAAATCTTGCGTCAACCAAAAACATTTCTTTTCAGTTTGTTTTCTGTTTTGCAATTTCAACATTTCTTTATGCATTTTCTTGCATTTTCTCACCGGATCTTGCTTGTAAACATGATTTTCCAATGTTCCTTGGCATATGGCTGACCTTCCCTCTGATCTGCACTTCTTCCTTTGAATTTTTTGGAGGAAAATCTTTGGCAGAGGCTGACTTGGTGGTTTTACACGTTTGATCTTGTTATTCAACATTTGATCCCTCTTGAGCTGACCCAGATCCCTCTTGACCATATAAATCAATGTAATTTAGCATCATAATTCATTAGGGAGAATATAGAAGATATATCTTAAGATTTAGACATCCGGAGTTGATCGATTTTGTAATTGAGTATGTATGTAGCAGGCCAGTGAGCCGAATCTTGTATCCCGGATGTTATCGGTTATTTGTAACCACTTTTCATGAACTAATTCATTCAATTCTTCATTGCCTCCATCATCTTGCCTTTCTTTCGTTGTGTTTTACTCTTGCTACACGGTCCAGATAGATCTCATTGAGGTCTCTCCTAACCGCAACTGCACCAAGTGGTATCAGAGCGAGATTTCGTTCTGTATATTGCATTGTCCTCAAGATTTTGTTGTGGGATGGCAGATTATGGATCCGACTTGAGACTATAGAGGACTGGCGTGAAGAGGAAATAGGAATGGTGGAGCACATGGAAATGCAGACCCCGTTGTGATGGAAATGTTGAGAGGAATTGCAGCTCGGTTAGAAGCTATTGAGACAGCCCAGAGAAGAGGTCAACATATTGAAGATGTGAGTGAAGATGAAGAAGAAGAAGCACTGACAGAATAAGTAGCAAACCCATCGACAATCGATCTGGATGAAGAGAAGTTCTTGAGGGTTTTGAGTCGGGCCAACTCTAAACCATATTTTAACCCACCGGAGTATGATGGTAAATTGGATTCAGATGAATTAATGGATTGGATCTCGGAGATGGAGAAGTATTTTGATTTTGAGAATACCGTAGAAGAAAAAAAGGTAAAATATGTTTGTACTCAGTTGAAAGGTCATGCATCTATTTGGTGGGAATATTTGCAGGTCAATAGACAAAGAAGAGGTAAAGAGAAGATTAAATCATGGGAGTGGATGGTTGCTAAGTTAAATTGAATTTTATGCCACCTGATTACCAAGTAAATTTATTCCAAAAGTTGCAGAACTTGAAGCAGAAAGAATCAAGTGTGAAAGAGTATACCGAAGCATTCTACAAGTTGAATATCTGATCTAGACATGTCGATGATGAGGTTGAACAAGTTGTGAGATATTTGAATGGATTGCAGATGTCTAGACAAGGTGAACTCAGTTTAATCAAGTTGCAGAGTGTTGAGGAAGCCTACCAATATGCCTTGAAAGAAAAAGAGAAGTTGAACAAAGACATGAGCAGAGACAGAGAGGTAGAGGTGGAAGGTTTTTCAGAGGAAGATTTCAAGGAGGAAGAGGATATTCCAGAGGTAGAGGAACCTGTATGGATCAGAACAAGGACAAGGAAGTAAGAAAAGATGGTAGTTCATACTAGAAGGATGACAAAAATTTCTACTAGAGGAGAGAACCCGATAGTTACCGGAATGAAATTTTTGGAAAAGATGACATAAGACAAGATAAGAGAGTGTTTAGAGGAACCTTCTTTAAGTGTGGAGGAGAAGGACATCATTCTTTTGAATGTAAGAAGATAGAGAACACTCAGAGAACAACCTTGGTAGAAGAAATCCCCACTAGATTAGCTAACAAACCAGAAGATGGAGAACTATTGATGATGAGGAGAGCTTTGTGTCACACCAGAGAGGATGAAGAGCCCTTGCAGAGGATAAATTTGTTCAAGACTAGATGTAAGGTATCCAGTAAGTGTTGTAAAGTAGGTAGTTTAGATAATCTTGTTTCAGAAGAAATGGTGAATAAACTGAAGTTGGAAAGATTGAAACACCCTAAGCCCTATCGGATAGCATGGATTTAGGATGATCATAAGTTGTTAGTGAGTGAGCAATGCTTGGTAAAATTAAAAAATTGGAAATTATCATGATGAAGTTTTGTGTGATATTATTTATGCCTATGGCTATTTGTCACCTTTTGTTGGGTAGACCTTGGCCGTTTGATAGACATTGTTAGCAACAACAAAGAAGGAAGACTGAGAGGGGGGGGGGGTGAATCAGTCTTCACTGGATAAGAAAATTGCAACTACAAAAGCAGATCTGATAAACTACAGTAATAGGACAGATAAGGAAATTGAGAGCACAACATACAACACCAAGATTTTGACGTGGAAAATCCAGCTAAGGGAAAAACCACAGCAGGAACCTACCCACAGTAAGATGACACTCTGCAGTAGTATGTGAAAATATTACAATGGGGAATGCACATGCATTCAGGAACACTACCTAGAGCTCATTGCTCAAATATAATGGCCTGGAAGGCTACAACCCTTAGGGAAGTCTCACTGACTTACAACAAGATTCAAACTACAATCCAGAGGAAATGAATTGAAAGAATATCATCTTCAATGCCTGATTATAGTTTTGGTTAAGCACAAATGTCCGCTCTGCAACACCAATCTCCACACAACTCTTCACCGAAGGAAAAATCTCTTGTTCGCACATAAACCACTCTCTGATAATGCAGACACAACATCGACACCTAAATTACATGTATATATCACCTATATATACAATTCATCAACCTTGATAACAAGATCGGATAAACCCTCAACCCTCAATTACAAAATTACATCACACGATACAAAGATTGACCATGAGACCAATATAATGATTTACATAGCATAACATGGACCTAAATCAAATTCCTAAACTCTCAACTCCGTCGGAAATCACACCAAGATCAACCGCAACACGTTGTACACCACCAGGAAAAACGCATAACATGAAAATCATCACCATTTTATATAAACCACCAAGAACTCGCACAATGATCAATGCGGATCACCAAAACAAATAGGACACAACTAGGAAACACCAACAAGAACATTAGAATCATCAGGAATAGTTGCACCAACACCACTTATCAAATCTTCATCGATCAACATCTGAAAGCTCAAGAACACAACCAATCAGCAACTGTCACAAAGAAAGATAACTTACAGAGCACCAAATCACGATCCATCTAAAATGAAGATACACAAGACCATCCCAAGCAATATCCCAAAAAATCAGCACAAGATCTGATCACAACAGAATATACCAAACTCTGCAAAATAGTGATCAACAAAATAATACTACAAAACCAGATCATAAGATCTTCCCAATCTGCAATCACCGGAGCAATACACAGGAATATGTTGACATCAATGACAACAACATATCTTAGCAGCAACAATGACCAACAATATCCAACAATCTCCCCCTCTGGCATTGATGACAACATATGAATGTGAAAAACAATCAATGCAAAGAAAGAAGATATCTCCAACAAACCCCCGCTAAGATCAGGACATATAAAGCATTTTTTCACATGATCTCTCTCCCCCTTTGACAACAATGCCAAAGATCTCAAAATAGAAAATAAAACTTACTCTCCCCCTTAGAATATGAAACATGAATCTCTCTCCCCAAAACACAGACTACTCCAGTAGAGGAGAAGCACCAGCTCACCAATCCAGATAAAAGGATAAGACTGTGAAGTCCACCGGATTGATGCAACTCAATGCATCTAGTTCTCACCAGGAGGGGTGGAAACCCCTAACTTGTCTCTAAAATAGACAAATGTATTTTGAAGCAAAGGCATAGCGAAAATATCAGCTATTTTTTCCTTTTTAGATACATACTCTAGCTTCACCTTCTCTTCACTGACTTGCTCTCTCAAGTAATGATATTTGATTGACACATGCTTAGTCTTTGAATGTTGCACTGGATTATTTGACATGTTAATAGCACTGGAATTATCACAGTATATAACAGTAGACTCATCATAAATAACTCCAATATCCTTCAACATTTGCTTCATTTAGACTACCTGAGTGCAATTACTAGCAGCAACAATGTACTCAGCTTCAACAGTAGATAAGGACACTGAATCTTGTTTCTTACTAGCCCATGAAACTAGCTTCTTACCCAAAAAGAATTCTCCACCAATAGTTCTCTTCTGTTCATCAACATCACCAACCCAATCCGCATCAGTGTAGGCACATAGCATGAAATCATCATTCCTCAGGTACCACATACCATAATCTATAGTTCTCTTCAGGTATTTGAATATCTTCTTAACAACAGTGAGATGACTCTCTTTCGGATCAGCTTGATATCTAGCAGCCATGCACACAATATGCATAATATCTGGTGTAGTCTGAGTAAGATATAGCAGTCCACCAGCCATAGATTTGTACAAACTCTGATTAGCTTCCGGAGATTCATCATTCTTGGACAATTTACAACCAGTCCCAATAGGTTTGGAGTCATCTAACCCAAACTTCTTTAGCAATTACTTCACATACTTAGTTTGAGATATGAATATACCTTTTCCAGTATGTGAAAT
Organism: Cryptomeria japonica; assembly: GCF_030272615.1. Classification (NCBI taxonomy): domain Eukaryota; kingdom Viridiplantae; phylum Streptophyta; class Pinopsida; order Cupressales; family Cupressaceae; genus Cryptomeria; species Cryptomeria japonica. The sequence goes on from NC_081411.1 coordinate 489,431,163, forward strand.
CTGCAAACCTAAGAATTTTTTTATCTCACCAATCATAGACATCTCAAATTCTTTTTGCATATCACCGGCAAAATTCATGCTCAAGTCATCATCACCTCCAAAGATAATATCATCAACAAAAAATTCAAAAATTACGATGTTATCATTTTCTATCTTAAAGTATAGATTACTGTCAGCAACACCTTTACTAAATCCCAATTTCAACAAATATTTATCTAGTCTAGCATACCAGGTTCTAGGGGATTGCTTCAGTCCATAAAGAGCTTTCTTCATCTTACATACCATGTCTCCATCATCTGACAATGAAAATTCATCAAGTTGCTCAATGTAGACTTCATCCTCAAGATCACCATTCAAAAAGGCAGATTTGACATCCATCTGATATACCTTGAAATATTTATAAGCATCATATGCAAGCAACAACCTAACAACTTCAAGTCTAGCCACCGAAGAAAAAGTCTCCTCATTTTCAATTCCTTCTTTCTGAGAATATCCTTTGCAAACCAATCTAGCTTTATTTTTGACAACTTCATTGGCTTCATTTAGTTTGTTCCTAAATACCCATTTAGTACCAATAACATTCTTATCCTTAGGTCTAGGCACAAGTTCCCATGCATTATTCTTTTCAATCTGATCTAAAACTTCTTCCATAGCTCTCATCCAATTTTCATCTTTGCAAGCTTCAGCAACATCTTTAGGTTCAACTTTAGAAATCAAGCATACTTCTTCAACAACTAACCTTCTTGTAGTCATTACACCCTTATTCTTATCACTAATAATCTGATTTTTAGAATGATTCAATCTTCCACACCTCAGTCTTTTGATTGTTTTGATTATCAGGTTCTCGCACCTCTTCATTGGCAGCAGCAACATCCGGGTTAACCGTCTCTACCGGAACATTCTACTTAGGTTCTTCAGTCTGAATGGGAGCTAAAATAACATGTTGAACATCATCATATCCACATGCTCTAATCTCTTTCCCAAGGTTCTCATCCACCTTCACATTTTCACTTTACACTATCTTTCTCAATCTCTTGTTGTAGCACTCATAGGCTTTGCTCTTTGTTGAATATCCCAAGAAAATTCCTTCATCAATTCTAGCATCAAACTTTCCTATATCCTCATCTCTCTTGATATAATATTTTCTACCAAATACTCTGAAATATCTCACAGTAGGAACATGACCAAACCATAGCTCATAAGGATTCTTACCGATATCACCTTTGATGTGAACTTTGTTGAATGTGTAAACAACTATGCTAATAGCTTCTCTCTAGTATATCTTCGGAACATTCCCTTCAATTAACATATTCCTTGTAGCATCCAAGACAATTACATGTTCTTTCTTTCAACAACTCCATTCTGCTGAGGGGTTCTAGGAGCAGATAATTGTCTTCTAATCCAATGCTTCTCATAGAATGAATTGAACTCACCGGAACAAAATTCTCCACCTCTCTCAAATCTCACACTTTACCTTCAAACCAGACTCATTCTAGACCTTTTCTTTGAATATCTTTAATTTGTCCAATTCTTTTGATTTCTCCTTCAAAAAGACAGCCCACATCATCCTGGAATAATCATCAATTAGCAACATAAAATATATGTTACCCTGCACACTTCTAATATTTGAAGGTCCACATAGGTCAGTATGCACAAGATCCAGTAGTCCATTTGATGTATACTATTTTCTCTTGAAATAAATCCTTGTTTGCTTACCCAACCAACATTCCTTACATACTAGATTAGCAGGCTTAACAATCTTAGGCAGATCTCTAACAACATGTGTATAACTAATATTAATCATTGGATCAAAATTTACATGACACATTCTCCTATGCCACAACCAACTCTCATCAATCTGAGCAATCAAACAATTTTTCTCACCAGCATTCAAATAAAAAATGTTACCTTCAGTCTTAGTTCCAGATGCAATCTCTATACCGGAGGCATTTAAGATCTTACATTTTCCATCCTTGAATTGTAGATCATAGCCTTTATCAACCATCTGTCCAACACTCAAAATATTATTCTTCAAACCTTCAACATACAAGACATCATCAATGTTATACTTACCATCAATAGAAATAGAACCTCTCCCACATATTACACAGGCTTTGTCATCTCCAAATCTAACTATTCCACCATCATACCTTTTCATACTCACAAATTTTCTTTTATCACCGACCATATGATGTGAACAACCACTGTCAATCACCCATTCATCTTTCTCTTTAACCTTAGAAGATAAAGCTTTCTACTTAATAGTGAAGCTAGTGGAATCAATAGGTACAGGTCCATCTTACTTAATGGAAAGAAATATAGCTTCATCTCCTTCTGATTCTTCATCAGTAATACCCTCATCAACAACATAATAATAGTTCTTCTGATTAATTGTACCCTGCTTCATTGTTAAATATTCAAAAAATATTAACATGGAGGGAACAACGCAAGCTGGGGGAAATTTGAAAACTGAAAATGGAGGGAATAGCAAAGCTGGATCCTCTAGTTCTGATGCCACTACAGCTCAAGGACATGCGATGGATGATGAGGATGGGAGATAGGATGGGGACCCACGGCTACGGGACCCTCCTTTTGACCGCAAAAAGATGATAGATTCCCCAAAATCGAGTCCCGAGGTTGTGATAGATGACTCAGAAAAGATCAAGGAGGTGCAAGCCTCCAAACCTTGGAGTAGTCTTTTTGCAAGGAAAGCAACTGGAAAACCAACTGGTAAATCGTCCTTCCCCTTTGTGAAAGATATATCTGATAAAAAAAGGGGTAAACTTGCTATTGAGGTTCCAGATCTGGTTATCGATCATAGCATTTCTTTAATGGCTTTTTCTCTGGTGGGGAAGTTTGTTGGACCACGACCCAATATTGAGGATGTTAGGTCTTTTGTAAAGAGAAAATGGAGAATGAAAGGTCAGGTTGATGTTTCTGCCCTGTCCAGAGGATTTTTTGTTTTCTCCTTCTCTTGTGGGAAATATATGGAAGCAGCTTTAAGTGGTCGCCCTTGGATGTTTGGTAAATCCTCTTTATCTATGAGAAAATGGTCTCCTAACATGGAACTCAATGACTCTTTCTTTGAATCAGCTCTGGTCTGGGTAAGGCTTCCAGGCTTGCTGATGGAATTTTGGGTGGAGGATGTCTTCTCAGGAATTGCTAACTCCTTTGGGGAGCTTGTTGCGATAGATCCAATGACTGCAGCTCGCAAAAGATTGATTTTTGTGCGCATTTGTGTCAATATTTCGCAGAAGATGGACCTTCCTAGTGCTATTGATATAAGTTCCAAACTTGGAGTATGGGAACAGACAATAGAGTTCGAATCACTCCCCTTTGTGTGGTTCTCTTGCAAAAAAGCTTGTCACTGGGCTAAGGCTTGCCCTAGCAACCCTAAAAAACCTGTGAAGGTAAACACCCACAAACAAGTTTGGAAAGAAAAGAATAATAATAAGGAAGATAACAAAGTGGAAGGAATAAGCGGATGTCCTGGTAATATACCAGAACTATCAGAAGGAGATAGAAATGACCCTCCTAAGAACCCCCCTTTGAAGGAGGATAAAAAGAATGAAATCAGGGAGTTTGAGATCAAAATAGTCAATACTTTTGAGGCTCTACAGATTCAGGAGGAGGAGAATGATATCAGTGAAGAGATACTTGAAGATGGTGAGATTGAAAATATCACTGACTCTCATCATGAGGTCCCTCAAGTTTCTATAACAAAAAGAGATGAACAATGCTTAGATGAATTTGAAGGACATGAAATTAAACTTGGAAGGAGTAACAAGTTTAGATCGCCTCAAGTAAATATAAATGCGTTATTCCAGAATATTGGAGTTGATATACCCACATCACCCCAGAAAAGAGGAGAAATGTGGACTAGTATGCAAGATGAGCCTAGAGAGGAACAAGAAGAAGACATAACAGGGAATGGAAAAAAGAAAAAAAAACAAGAAGGCAGGAGGTCTTAATGGGGTGAAAACTAGGACCAGGTCCAAGGTTGATTTTGGTGCCTCAAAATCCCCGTCGGGACGTAAAACTATGAAATGGCATAGGGACCAGGAGAGCAAGCAAAACATAGCTGATGGAAGGCAGTGAACTATAAAGGAATCCTACCCTCAGGTTTCCAAATGAAGGTAATATCATGGAATATCAGAGGCCTAAATGGTCTCAATAAACAAGATATATTACGGAATCTCATTCGAGACCAAAAACTAGATATTATCCTTGTTCAGGAAACCAAAATGAGTAAGGAGAAAGTGGAGAATTTAAACTTCTTTAAAAATGGAGGGGTTTGTGGTAGCAGCTTGAATGGGGCATTTGGTGGGGTAGCGATATTCTGGAACAAGAAAACTATTTCAGGAGAAATGATTGATGAAGATGGTAACATAATATCCATGAAAGTTAAAAGCATCTATGAAGGAAAGGAATGTGTGATTACCAATATCTATGCCCCTAATTCCAAATCTTCTAGAAGCAAATTTTGGGATAAAATCCAGCAAAAAAAGAGGATCTTTCCCTAGGAACAGTTGGGTTGTGATGGGAGACTTCAATACTCCTCTGCAAGGCACTGATAAGTCTGGGGGAACTCAAGCTCAACCGGATAGTAGATCTGACTTGATGGACTTTATCAATGTCAATGCTCTTATTGATATGGATCTTAATGGAGCTTCCTACACCTGGTCTAATCGAAGGGATGGTGAAGACCTCATTCAAGTAAGACTTTATAGATCTCTTGTTACTAATGATTGGATTCTTTCTCATAGATGCTCCCTGTATGTTATCAATAGAATTGGCTTGGATCATTATCCCATTTCTTTTGTTGCTGAGAACTTTAAGAATAATCAAAGTTTCCCTTTCTGGTTTGAGAAGATGTGGATTTCTCACCCTTATCTTGAAAAATCTATTGCCAACTGGTGGAATATTGATGTGAATGGAACTGCCATGTATTAAGTTGCCAAAAAACTTTAAAATATCAAAGTCAACATTAAGATATGGAACAAGAGGGTCTTTGGTGATATTTTTGATTCAAAGAAAAAGTTGAAGGAGGAACTAGAACAGATCCAAAACTCAATACAGAAAGAGGGCTATAAAAAGTATCCCAAAGCTATGGAAGATGATGTTTTAGTCAAACTTCACAACATCATTTCTAGGGAGGAAATCTATTGGAGGCAGAGATCTAGGGCAATTTGGTTGGAGGTTGGGGACAAAAACACTAAATTTTTCCACATGACTTCTTTGAAACATAAAGCTACGAACAGAATCTCCAGATTAATTGCTGAGGACAAAATTCTTCTTAACAAGGATGAAATCAGGGATGAAGATGTTGGGTTCTTTTCTCAGCTCCTCACCAGGAACAAGGATATTGATTATACCCAACAACAGGATTTGGTTAATATCATTCCCAAGATCATTAATCCTCATCAGAATAAGGCCCTTTCTGCTATCCCTTCTGTTGGAGAAATTAAAAAAGCTGTCTTTTCTTTTCAAGGGGATAAAGCCCCGGGTCTTGATGGATTCCCTATGTTTTTCTTCCAGGAATTCTAGCATATTGTGGGAGAAGATATGGTCAATGCGGTAAAAGAATTTTTTGGCTCTAAAAGAATCCTTAAGGAATTCAATTCCACTTTTATTGCATTAATTCCTAAAGTTGCTGGGGTGGATTCAATGGGAAAATTTAGGCCAATAAGTCTATGTAACTCTTTCTATAAGATCATATCCAAAGTTTTGACTACTAGAATTTTGGCTATCCTCCCCTTCATCATATCTGAGGAGCAGAAAGGTTTTGTTCCTGGTAGGTAGATTTTGGACTCTATCATTCTTGTGCATGAGAATATTCATTCCCTCAATGCTGCTAATAAAGAAGGATTTTTGATAAAGTTGGATTCGGCGAAAGTTTATGATAGAGTGGATTGGCAAGTTCTTTTCAGAATTATGGAGGCTTTTGGATTTGATGAGAAGATAACCAAAATTATCAGAGAGCTGATCTCCACTCCTATGTTTTCTATTCTCATTAATGGGTCTCCTACTAAACTCTTTAAATCGTCAAGGGTGCTCAGACAAGGAGATCCCATATCTCCTATTCTTTTCACCATCTTGGCAGAGAGCATGAGCAGATTGATCCATAATTTGAAAGTGAATAAAATTATCAAAGGCCTTCAACCTTCCTCTGCTAATGTTTTTTGTTCTCACCAATAGTTTGTTGATGATACTATCCTTATGGGATATTCGTCTATTGGGGAGGTTGATGCTTTCAAATCTTCTCTTAATTCTTATGCTTTGGCTACTAGCCAGCAAGTCAATTGGGACAAATCGACTATATACTTCATGAACACTCCATTCATAAGACAACTGAGAATTGCTAAAATTATTGGTTGCAAGGTGGACATGCTCCCTTCCACCTACCTGGGTCTTCCCTTGGGTTTAGTTCCCCCAAACTCCTTCTGGAATATGCTTATTGATAAACTCAACAAAAAACTTGTTGGATGGAAAGGATCAATTTTATCTCAGGCTGGGAAGCTGCAACTTCTACAAGCTACTCTCCAAAACCTCCCTGTTTATGCTCTCAGCTTATTTGGGATCCCAGCTAAATTTGTTGAAGCATTGGAAAGAATCCAGAAGAGATTTCTATGGTTAGGAGTTGAAGAAAAAGAGAGGATATCCTTGGTTGCTTGGGACAAAGTGTGTAAACCAAAGAGCAAAGGAGGGCTTGGGATTAAAACTCTAAAAACCTTTAATAAAGCTCTCCTAGCAAAACAATTCCGGAGAGCTTATGACATCAAGAAAGATTGGAACCGAATCTGGTTTGACAAATATATTTAGAAGCAGTCTATCCAAGATGTCCTTAACTCTGAAGACATCCTTGTCGGATCCTTCATTTGGAATAGTATTATCAAATCCATAAAAGTGGCCAAAGCTGGAGCTGGATGGGTCCTGGGAAAAGGTGACAAAATAAGGTTTTGGGAGGATCCTTGGATGAAGAATGAATCTCTCTTTGATCAAGGCAACAATCAAATTATTGAGGAATGTAAAAGGAGGTTTGGACCAATGGTGTGTGACTACTAGAAGGAGAACAATTAGGTGAGGCTTGATATTATACATGCTGGATTTTCCCTACTCCAGAAGGAGCTGCTGTCTTTTTCTATTAACAAAGACTATGAAGATGTTTTTCTTTGGAAAAGTAATCCTAGAGGTGAATTTAGGGTTGCTTCTACCTACAAAAACACTTTCTCTCAGACCAGTAACCCCATTTGGGATAAAGTTTGGAAAATTTTTTTGATCCCTAAAGTCAATATATTTCTTTGGCTTGCTACTCATAATAGGATCCTGAATACTGACAATTTGGTTCGAAGAGGTTTCAAATTCCCTAACAGGTGTGAGCTTTTCCAGAAAGAGGAAGAATCAGTTGATCATCTATTTTTCCATTACTCATTTACTTGGGAAATTTTGAGTAAGTTGTGGGAGAAATGGAAAGTTAATTGGGTCATGAACAAGAGTCTTAAGGAACTTATTTGGCAATGGACTTTCCCCACAAATTGTCATCTTATCAAGAACCTTTGGTCCATGATCCTCCCCATGACTTGCTGGGGAATTTGGAAAGAGAGAAACAACAAAATATTTAGGGAAGTTAAGTGCACCCCTTAGGTTGTCTTTGAAAAAATTTGTAGGGCTATAAAAGAGAACATAAATATTCCTCACAGGAATAATAAGCAATGGTTTGTTACTGATATGAATAAAACTGAAAAAGGCATCCTCACTGAATGGAACTTAATACACAAAGTTTGTAGATCTGACAATAAGAATAGGAGAGATAATATTGTCTGGCGCTTTCTTGATCACGATTGGATAAAGGTGAATTTCGATGGGGCGGCTAAAGGTAACCTTGGTAAGTCTGGTGGTGGAAGAGTCATCAGAAATGCTCAAGGTGTTTGTATTGCGGCTATTGCTTCTCCTTTTGGGGTCCAAAATAATCATGTGGCTGAAGCTCTGGCCATACTAAAAAGCCTCTAGCTTGCTTAGGAGTTCAAATTTAAAAAAATTTGGCTGGAAGGGGACTCCCTAAATATCATCCAGGCCATTAAAGGTACTAGTTCTGTTTCTTGGAATATTACTAACTTAGTAGAAAGTGCTAAAAAATTATTAAATAACTATGTTAGTATTATCATAGCTCATACTCTAAGAGAAGGCAATAAGGTTGCAGACCTCTTAGCCAATGAAGGGGTCAATTTAGAGGTTGATGTTAAATATATTGGAGAGACCCATTGTAAAAGGGATGTTAGAGAGATTATTTTTTGATTGCATCAATGGATCAAGTTAATTTCATGATTATCTTTTGGGGTCCGGATTCCAAAGATAGAGTTTGGGGGCAGATTAACTGTCAGTTAATGATTGCTGTTTGGTATCATTTCTATGAACAAATGTGTGAGGAGGATTATAATAATAAATGTTGGTTTTGTGCGGCCATTAACATAAGCTTTAAAACCAAGAAAGAGACTCCATGTTGTTATTCCAGAATTTTACACAAGAATTTGGGGTTATTTCTGCGGACTGTGAAATACATCTTTGGGTATTTCTACTTGCTGTTCAAAATGGGTGATAATTTAAACAAGAATGAGCCCCTTGGCTGCGAAAATTGGAAGAGTGAATGAAAAGTTTGGAGAAGGCTTCATTGATATGGCTTTACTGACTATATGGAAAAGCTACACGGAAGCAGAAATTCAGTGTCACATGGGTTTGCCAGAGGCTGGAACAACAACAGAGTCACCTTGTTCGGGGAGATATGGAAAATTGATGAGGACTTGGTTGCGGAGGTCACGGGTCTTTAAAAGGAGGGTACTAAATTCTATAGAGATCGGAAGTATGTAGCCGAAGCATTCAAAAACTTCCCGAAATCGGAGGATGAGAAGGTCAAGCTTGTCAAGAAAGACAACATCTCCTACTACATTCCCCAACAGGTAAAGTCCTTCTGGCAGAAATTTTTAATGGTTTTAATGGAGTTTCTCACTGTTGACGGCAGATTCACTAAAATCTATAACTATCATTTTGCAATCCTTAATCACTTTCGTCATGGGGCTAAAATCTCCCTGCCTTATTACTTAGCATCCTCTTTGAATGAGAGTCTGGCTGATCATGCTAAAAAGCCTAATTCTTACCCTATAGCCCATCAGGGGCTCATATTGCTCATTTATGAATACCTAAAGGAGAAAGTTAGGGCTAGCAAAGATGATCCCCTGGTCACTAATGCATATATTTCTGAGAGCTATAAAGAATCTGATTCGGATGAGGATCAACCTAATACCCCTACCCATAAAAAACAGAGAGCTGAAACATATAATGTGGAAACGGAGGTGCATTGTGATTTGGAGGAGGAAAAGGGAAAGGATAGTGAGACAAAAATGGAGAGTGAGAAGGGTGAGAAGGTTGGTGAAGAGGAAGAAGGGGTAACTTTGAAAAACCTTACTCTAACCCTATGGGCTCGGATAGTAGGAATGTCGCGTTGAATTCTAAGGAGGAAAACAACCTTAATTCTGTGGGCACTGAGCAGGGTAGGGATTCAACGAATACTATTTTGAATACTTCCCGTAACTGTACTCTGGAATCCTTCAACTTCCAGAAATGGGTTATTGACAACATTACTAGCATTCAGAGAAAACAAAGGGATTTAGAAAATAAGATAAACAATTTGATTAAAGAAACAAATTCGGGGAAAAAAAATGAGGAGAAAGAAACCAGTGAAGCCGAGGAGGAAATCGAGATGGAGGACTGGCTAGAAAAATATATGATTAAAGGGGATTTGAAACATCTAGAGGATGTTATCAGAATTGTGAAAGAATAGGCTAAGGAGGATAAAGACTGTTGGTGTAAATAAATATTCATTTTGGATATTATTACACTTACTTAAGTTAACTTAGGATAATGCATCTCTTCGTAGTTTGTATTTGAGACACTTAGGGAAGTGTGCACATAGGGATAGAGCTTGTAGGAGAAATTCCACCTTTTGTGGTCTTATTTTGCTGTTACACTCCACATTCGGTGGGTCATCCACCTCTTGTGGAATATTATATTATTTCTCCTACCTACCCTTGTTTCTCATTGAGCCACATGTCATATTTGTGTGCTCATACATCCATTTGGTCTTGCCTATATAAGCAGGCCTCTATTCATTGTATTGGTTAATCCAGTTGATCATTTGTATATTGATGAGAATATAGTTTGTTCTTGTCATTCTATTGTCTCTTTTATGCTTTTCATTGTGCCCTTGATCTTGGAAAAATTCTACATGGTATCAGAGCTATTGGGGTTTCATTGATCGGTTTTTGGAGACATCGTGGAAGGCTTCTATTTTCGGATTCGGGGATCTTCATTTTTTGGGGGCGCCATACAGCGATTTGGACATCACCGTTGAATCCGAGAGGCTGTTTCCATGAATTTCAACTATAAAGTCGACCTATTTTGGTGAGAAATTTTTTTTTCCCCATTTTGGCTATTATCATACGGATTTCGAAAAAAAAAATTAAAAAAAAATAAATTTATTTTTCAAAAAAAAATTTCGAAAAATTGAAAAATTTCGAAAAAAAAAAGTGTTTTTTTTTGGGGTCCGCAGACTGCCCCCCCCCCCCCCGCTGTACGTGAGTTGTAGGTATCGCAGGCGGAACGTACCTGTCCGTGTACCCGCCGGTCGTCGCGTCGTGTTCCCGCCGATCGCTCCGAACGCCGCGCCGCCACCACAGATCATCGCACCCCGCTCGCTGCAGGTCCCGCCGCTGCCGCCGTGCTCCCTCCTGCCGGTCTCCGCCTTCCACAGCCGCCGGAGACTTTCGCAGGCTGCCGACGGCACTAGTCCAGCCACTGCCTCCGGCGACCGCCATGCAGACACCCAGTCAGTAGCCAGGACCCCGCCATGTGGCTCTCAAACAGCCGTCCGTATGCCACGTCACCCGCGCCATGCAGGCCCTCCGTATGCACTATCAGATTGCTACGTCATCCGTACGGCTTGCACAGTCACCTGCCCAGTCAGCAATCTGTACAGTACGGACGCCCAGTCAGCAAGGAGGCGAAGTTTTTGCGATGGTCATACGGCCGTCAAATTTAACATAGTGACTTTCTGACATCAGAGCCACATCAGCACTTTTTGAAATTTTTTTGACCCCTCTCCATTGGGCTTTTCAGTTTTGCAGTCCAACTTTGAAAGGCCATATCTTGCTCATTTTTGCTCCTTTTTTGGTGCAATTTTTTTTGAAATGGGCTAGAATTTCGTGATCTTTGTAGTGGCGTGGTTATTTTTTGATTTTGGTGCACAGGTTTTTCGAAATTTTTGGATTCTCTCAGCTGTACCTGTCCAATCCTCAATTCTGCAACTTCAAAGGCCTCGTTTGAGCTCATACGACCTCCTTTTCAGGTGCTATTTTTTTTTAAAGTGCTTATTTTTTTGTCTACTTTCATAATATATGATTAGATTTTAGATATTTTGAGTTGAAATTGTACTTTCAGATATTGGTCTTATTTGGCCTATTAGGTACTTGTAAATTGCTTGGATCTTAGTTAGATCTCTTGCATTATCAGTTTGAGCCTCTTTTGGCCTTATTGAGGCAGTTGTAAAATTGTAAATCAGAAGTCCACTTTGCCATTTTTTGCAAGTGGCCCATTGTATACGCACTACTTATAAAGTGCCAAAAACATCACATTTGGGGGGGGTTCTTTGATTGAGTGAATTTGGGGGGGTGTCTTGTGTGATTGTGCCTCTCTTTGTGCTCTTTCCGTTTTTGTTGCAATGAGTCCTAATAAGTTTCCACCTTTAACTCCACATAATTATGCATCATGGAAAATTAAAGTATAGAGTAAACTAATGGAAAAGGGTCTCACAAACTACATAGATGGAACAATAACAGCACCACCTAATCCTAAGGCTAATCCAATTGCTCAATTAGAATGGCTCACAAAGAATTGCATGGCTCTTGGAACCTTACGCAAGTATGTATCAGATGATCTCATTTTTCACATTGAGAAGTGTAAAACAATCAAAGAGGCTTGGGATATGTTTCAGAAATTGTATGGACAAGTTGATGAAATCAGAGGCTATCAGATTGACAATGAGCTCACCAACTTAGATCCCAAGAGTTTTGATACAATCCAAGATTATGTCACCAAAGCAAATGAGCTAAGAGCAAAGCTTAAGGATTGTGGAATTGACAAAAAGGATGCTCAGTTGATCTTCAACTTGTTGGACAAGCTTGCACCAGAATATGCAGCATTTGTATCTAGCTTCCAAACTCATTGTTTGACAGTGGGGAGTTCTTATGTTATGCCTTCATTTGATGCTTTCACAGAAATGTTAATATTGGAACAATCTAAGTTGTTGAACATGGGGTTTCTCAAGTCTTCAAAGTCCAAGGCTTTGGTAGCTAATCAAGGGAATCAAGGAAGTCAAGGCAAAGATTCCAACAAGAAGAAGAAGCAATCCAAGTCTAAGCCACACTAGGAAAAAGGAAAATCATCCTATCCATCACAAGGCGATTTTTCATCCTCTTCCAAGAAGGGGACACCACCTAAGAAGGATAAACCAACTTGTGCATATTGCAAGAAGTATGGTCATGATGAGCATCGATGCCACGCAAAGCAAGTTGATGAGTTAACCAATCTTCTCAAGAAAAACAACATCAACTTGCCATCCGCCTACACAAAGAAGGATTCATCTCCTTCCTCTTCCTCACAGTCTAAGGGAAAAGGGCAAGCATTTGTGGCTACAATAGGTTCTTCACAGCAATGGATACTTGACTCGAGTGCCTCATATCACATGGGTTCTACAAAGGAGCAGTTTTCTTCATTGGAGCCATCTAAGGTACCTCACATTTACATAGGTGAAGACACACAAGTAGAGGTTGAAGGGAAAGGTTCAGTTGACATGGATGATGGAACATTTGAAAATGTTCTCTATGTTCCTAACTTGTCTACCAACCTTCTCTCCATCTACCAAATCACTCACTATGAGAATGGGAAAAAGGTTGAGTTTACACCAGATTCAGTTGTGGTAAAGGAACTTGATGATGATGCCTTGGTAGCAGTGGGACAAGTCAATGACAACTCAAGGCTTTATTCATTCTCCCACTTTGTGCCAAGTTCACCTTCTAGGGCCTTGCTTACTCATTCAAATTCAGAAAGTAAGCTATGGCATGAGCGGTTTGGTCACCTCAACTACCGCTATCTTCAACAGCTAAGCACTAAAGACATGGTCACAGGTCTACCTCGAATCAGTTTTTCAGAGGGTGTATGTTCAGGTTGTTCCATGGACAAGCATCCCGAAGAGAAGTTTGATAAAGGGAAAACTTGGCGAGCTTTGGATGTTCTTCAACTTGTTCACAGCGATGTAGCAGGTCCATTTCCAGCACCTTCATTTAGTAAGGCCCACTATGTTCTTACCTTCATTGATGACTACTCCCGCTTCACTTGGGTCTACTTTCTCATTCATAAGAGTGAAGTATTTGATAGATTTCAGGACTTCAAGACTCGTGTGGAGAAGCAATCAGGGAAAGTGGTCAAGATTCTTCGCACAGATAATGGAAGGGAATATGTGAACAAAAGACTTGAGGATTTTTGTACATTTGAGGGGATTGATCTTCAGCATTCTGTTGCATACACTCCACAACAGAACGGGGTTGCAGAATGCAAGAATAGAACTCTCAAAGAAATGGCTAGTTGTATGATACATGCACGTTCTCTTGATCCCGCCTTTTGGGCAGAGGCTATCAGTTGTGCCACACACATCCAGAATCGGGTTCCTCACAAAGCTTTGCAAGGTATTACTCCTTTTGAAGCTTGGGCTAGTAGGAAACCGATTGTGAGACATTTTAGAGTCTTTGGGTGTCCAGCATGGGCTCGCATACCTCCATAGAAACGCAAGGCATTGGAACCTCAGAGTCGGCCTTGCATATTTGTTGGATATCCTGAGGGTGTTAAGGCATATAGATTGATGGATCCAGAGACACATGAGGTATTCATTGAGAGGAGTGTTCACTTTGAGGAAAGCTCTCCTAGCTTAGCCTCTCTACCTCCTCCACCTTCCTCCATTGTGGATAGTGATGTTAGTGATTCAGATGATGAGACTCCCTCAACTCCGACTCGCAGGGTTACACCTCCGCAGGGTCCACTTGCAGTTGAGGAGCCTCATTCTCCACCTCCACCTAGACCTCATTAGGCTTGACAGACACTTGAGTCCGCGGGTTCTCTTGTTGGGGATCCTTCAGATGCATAGAGAACTCAATCACAACATTAGGATCTTCCACATGCATTCATTGCTACTGCTTCCAATCCACAGACATTTAGGGAAGCATCAGGGGTTCTTGAGTGGGACCAAGCTATGGAGGAAGAGTATAGTTCCTTGATGAGGAACAACACATGGGATTTAGTCCATCTTCCTAAGGGGAGAAAGATGGTTTGATGTAAGTGGATCTACCAGACCAAGTTTGCAGCAGATGGTAGTGTGGATAAGTATAAGGCTTGGCTTGTTGTGAAAGGTTTCTCACAGGTTGCAGGTGTTGACTATACTGAGATCTTTACACCCGTAGCCAAGATGAACTCCATTCGTTTGACACTTGCTATTGCTGCAGCTCATGGTTGGGTTGTACATCAGATGGATGTGAAGAGTGCTTTTCTTCATGGTGATCTTGATGAGGAGATTTATATGGAGTAGCCACAGGGTTTCATCTAGGATACTTCCTTGGTTTGCAGACTAAGGAAATCTCTCTATGGCCTTAAGCAGGCCCCCAGGGCTTGGTATGCCAAGATGGATTCCTTTCTTCTCTCCGCAGGGTTCACCAGGTGTCATTCCGATCCAAATGTCTACATTTTGCGACAGGATGACTCTCATTTGATACTTGTGCTCTATGTTGATGACTTGATCATTACAGGGAGTACTTCATCCATCATTAGCAGGGTCAAATCTGCTTTGCATGATAGATTTGCTATGACTGACTTGGGTCTTTTGCACTACTTTCTCGGGATAGAGATTTCACAGTCACCTTCCGGGATTACACTATCGCAGCCCAAGTATGCTCTTGATCTACTTGCACACTTTCATATGCCTGATTGTAAGCCTGCCCCGACTCCCTTTCTTTCAGGAGTCAAGCTTGAGGCTCAGTGTTCTTCTCCACCAGTTGATGCAACTTTGTATCGTCAGCTTGTGGGTAGTCTCATCTACCTGACTCATACACGCCCTGATATTTCATTTGCTGTTGGCATGGTTTCCTACTTCATGCAGGAACCACATGAGCTTCATTGGAAAGCTGCCAAATGCATCCTTCATTACATCCAGGGTACACATCACTATGGGATTCACTATGCAGCAGGCACAGGACTTCGCTTGGTTGGTTACACAGACTCCGATTGGGCTGGTGATCTAGTTGATCGTAAGTCTACTTCTCGTTACAGTTTTCACCTTGGTTCGGGCCCCATTTGTTGGTAGAGCAAGAAGCAACATGCTATTGCTCTCTCTTCGACTGAGGCTGAGTATCGAGGTGCTGTTAATGCAGCGACTGAGACCATTTGGCTCCAGCAGATTCTCACAGAGTTTGGATTCACCACTCCACGGCCGACAGTTCTACATTGCGACAATCAGAGTGCTATTGCAATCTCGAAGAACTCGGTTCAGCACCAGTAGACC
The DNA here is from genome assembly GCF_030272615.1 of Cryptomeria japonica. NCBI lineage: Eukaryota > Viridiplantae > Streptophyta > Pinopsida > Cupressales > Cupressaceae > Cryptomeria > Cryptomeria japonica. Next base: position 489,446,818 of record NC_081411.1, read on the forward strand.
AAACACATCGAGATTCATATGCACTATATCTGAGAGCTCATCTAGGAGCAGGTCATTGATTTGCAGTATTGTCCTACAGCAAAGCAGGTTGCTGACATATTCACCAAACCCTTCACCGCGAGTAAGTTCCAGCAGTTGCGAGCTCTCTTGGGGGTGCGGGATGTGTCATTAGGGGGGGTCAGCTGACTTCTCCTTCCTCTCTTATGGGGGGGTCTTTTTTCTCTTTGAGGTTTTGTCCTTCTTCTTTGAGAGTCTTTTGTACATTCATCTCTCTTTTGGGGGGGAGTTTTTTCCCACTGGGTTTTCTCCCTTTCTCCGTTTGTGAGAGATTGCATTGCATAGTTTTGCTTGCATTTGCATATTTTACATGGGTACCTATCATGGCCTAGTAGCCAGGACCCATCTTGCATTGTTGACTTGAGTCTTCATTCCCCTAAGTTGCACTTAAGGGGGGGTGTTGGTGTAAATAAATATTCATTTTGGATATTATTACACTTACTTAAGTTAACTTAGGATAATGCATCTCTCCGTAGTTTGTATTTGAGACACTTAGGGAAGTGTGCACATAGGGATAGAGCTTGTAGGAGAAATTCCACCTTTTGTGGTCTTATTTTGCTATTACACTCCACATTCGGTGGGTCATCCACCTCTTGTGGATTATTATATTATTTCTCCTACCTACCCTTAGTATTTCTTACCTACCCTTGTTTCTCATTGAGCCACATGTCATATTTGTGTGCTCATACATCCATTTGGCCTTGCCTATATAAGCAGGCCTCTATTCATTGTATTGGTTAATCTAGTTGATCATTTATATATTGATGAGAATACAGTTTGTTCTTGTCATTCTATTGTCTCTTTTATGCTTTTCATTGTGCCCTTGATCTTGGCAAAATCCTACAAAGACAATATCAATACCCAGGTTGCTCGTATTGAGAAAGCTCTGAAAAGTTTCATGAACCACAGTCTTGAGGTCCTAAAAGTTTCATCATAGAACATGAATGCCTTGGTGGATCACTTAGAGAGGAAAAATTAGGATAAGAACTTGATAATCATTGAAGATGCACCAACCTCTAGCTCCACTCATCAAATTTCTAGGCGAAGGACGAGGCAGAACACCACTAAGATGGAGACCAAAACGAAAGACATCCAGCTGAAACAGGAGAGAAATGATCTAAGGGAAGTGGCCAAAGCGATGATGCTACTGGTCCAAAATGCTGAGGAGTCTATAAAAGTTTTCAATTGATATGTAATGTTGGGTTTTGGATGCCAATTTCTTGTTGGCTCCTTGCTGTCTTTTTGTCCTAGTTGCTATTTTTTGTGCTGGTCTTTTGCAGCTGTTTTGTTTTCTTTTGTTTCTTTCATGCTCATCTTTCATATTGTAAGCGGGTTTCGGGTCCCTTAAAACTTGGTTTTTCTTAATAAAAAACAGTTCTTCTGATTCCTATACTTCCAGTTAGTCTTGTAAGGCTTACCATACTTCTCATACTTTTCATATCTATCATGCTTATCAAACTCATCATGCCTGTCATACTTAGCCATTCTCTTTGGGCATCTAGAAGAAAAATGTCCTATCTTATTACAAGAGAAACATTTCAAAGGCAACTTTCCATCATACTTACCGGATCCTTTAGGCAATCTCCAAGAAATTAGTGCTTCAAGCTCATCTAGCTCTCTTTCTTTCTCTTCCATATCTCTTCTCACTCTTTCATATCTAGATATTTTGCACTCATCAGGATCATACTTCTTCTTACCGGATACAGATGTAGATGCTATGAATACAGTCTCAGACTTTCCATGTGACTCTCCAAACTCACTTAGCTCAAATGCAACAATCTTTCCAACCAGCATATCTCTTGTTACTGTAGTCACACTTCAGATCCCATCAATAACAAGAACCTTATGTTTATAAGGAGGCAAAGATCTCATCACCTTAGCAACAGTTTCATCTTCTTCAATGATTCCACCAACACATCTGATACCTAGGACAAGGTCATCCACCTTAGCCATGAAAGAGTGTATGTTATCATCATCTCCCATCTTCAATCTCATATTTTCCTTTCAAACTCTACAGCTTAGCAACTTTCACTTGTTTATCACCTTCATATAGGATCTCAAGCTTCTTCAAGATCTCATGTGCGGTTTAAAGTTCCATTACTTTTATCATTTCAGAATTAGTTAGGGCACTAAGCAATGGTTCCTTCGCTCTACTATTATGTTCAACTTCCTTGATCTCATCAGGAGTAGTTGGTCCATTTGGAGGAACAGTATATGCATTCTTTGTAATCTTCCAATAATCTTCACCAAGACATTTCAAGTGCACTTCCATCTGGTTCTTCCATATAGCATAGTTACTTCCATCCAACCTCAGACTGTCCTTAAAGATAACACCTTGAGCTGCCATCTCGGATCTCCTTAGGTGATTAAGCTTCTACCAGAGGATCTATCTCTAATACCAATTGTTAGCAACAACTAAGAAGGAAGAGTGAGAGGTGGGTGAATCAGTCTTCACCAGATAAGAAAATTGCAACTACAAAAATGGATTTGATAAATTGCAATAATAGGACAGATAAGAAAATTGAGAGTACAACACACAACACTAAGATTTTGATGTGGAAAACCCGGTTAAGGGAAAAACATTGGTGAGAACCTACCCACAATAAGATGATACTGTGTAGTAGTATGTGAAAATATTACAATGGGGAATGCACATGCATTTAGGCACACTGCATAGAGCTCACTACTCAAATATAATGGCCCGGAAGGCTACCACCCTCAGGGAAGTCTCACTGACTTACAACAAGATTTAGACTACAATCTGGAAGAAATGAACTTAAAGAATAACATCTTCAAATGCCTGATTACAGTTTCGGTTAAGCACAGATGTCTTCTCTGCAAAACCAATCTCCACACAACTCTTCACTAAAGGATAAATCTCTTATTCTCACATAAACCACTCTTTGATAATGTAGACAAAACATCAACACCTAAACTACATGAATATATCACCTATATATATAGTTCATCAACCTTTATAACAAGGTCGGCTCAACCCTCAACCCTCAATTACAAAATTACATCACACGATACAAAGATCGACCACTAGACCAATATAATGATTTGCATAGCATAACATGAACCTAAATCAAATTCCCAAATGCTCAACTCCACCGAAAATCATGCCAAGATCAACTACAACACGCTACACCACTAGGAAAAATGCATAACATGAAAATCATCACCGGTTGATAGAAACCACCAAGAACTCGCACAAAGATCAATGAGGATCACCAAAAAAAAAGGAAACGACTAGGAAACACCAGAAAGAATGTTAGAATCATCAGGAACAACTGCACCAACACCACTTATCAAATCTTCATCAGTCAATATCTGAAAGCTTGAGAACACAACCAATCAACAACTGACACAAAGAAAGATAACTTGCGGTGCACCAAATCATGATCCATTTGAAATGAAGATACACAAGACCATCCCAAGCAATATCCTAAAAACTCAGCACAAGATCTGATCACACCGGGATATACCAGAGGATATACCGAACTCTGCAAAACAGTGATCAACAAAATAATACTGCAAAACCGGATCATAAGATCTTCCCAATTTGCAATCACTGGAGAAATACAAAGGAATATGTTGACATCAATGACAACAACATATCCTAGCAGCAACAATGACCAACAATATCCAACAAGGCAATACATGATGGGAGAAAGAACATATACACTATTGTAGCAAATGGGATGAAGCAAACCTTGTTACGAGGAGCCCTTGAATAGTGAAGTCTATACGAATGCTAGAATTTGTTTGGTGGATGGAAGAAAATTCTTGGATGGAATGAGACATGAGAATGTATGTTTTTCCTTGGTCCCTAGGAAGACTGAGAATCCAGAGCATGATGAAGAATAATCAAAGGAGATAAAAGAATTGTTGATAGAGTATGAAGACATAATTTTGGATAATGTGCCTAATGGATTACCACCTATGAGGAGTATCGGTCATTGCATGAACCTAATTCCAAGAGTTAGTTTGCCTAACAAAGTTGCACACCAGATGACACCGACAGAGAATTAAGAGTTGAATAGACAAGTGTAGAAATTGTTGAAGAAAGGTTTGATTAGAGAAAGTTTAAGTCCTTGTGTAGTACCAGTCGTGTTAGCACCTAAGAAGAATGGAGAATGGAAGACGTGTACCAATTCCAAAGCAATAAACAAGATCACAGTGAAGTACCGGTTTCCTTTTCCAAGGATGGATGACATAATGGATTGTTTGAGTGAAGACAAATACTACACAAAGATAGACTTGAAGAGTGGATATCATCATATTAGAATTAGATAAGGAGATGAGTGGAAGACAACATTCAAGACAAATGAAGGATTGTACAAATGGTTGGTGATGCCTTTTGGGTTGACTAATGAACCAATTACTTTCATGAGGTTGATGAATGAGGTATTGAAGAAATACTTGGGTAAGTTTGTTATTGTATATTTGGATGATATTATGATTTTCAGCAAGACAAAAGAGGAGCATTTGTTGCACTTAAAACAAGTTTTGTAGAGGTTGAGAGAGGAGAAGTTGTTAATAAATCTTAAGAAGTGCACTTTCATGAAGGAAGAGTTGGTCTATTTGGGATTTGTGATATTTGTGGATGGATTGAAGATGGACCTTGAGAAGGTAAGAGAAATTGTTGAATGGCCTACACTGGAAAGCATTGGAGAGGTAATATCATTTCATGGATTGGCTAGTTTCTACCGTAATTTTATCAAAAAAACTAGTCTAGTTTATAGCTCTATGACTGAGACAATGAGGGGAGATAGGAAGGAATTCAAGTGGAAAACTAGAGAAATTAAGAGTTTTGAATTATTGAAGCAGAATGCCACTAAGAAGCTTGTGTTAGATTTACTGGATTTCAACAAAGTATTTCAAGTGGATTGTGATGCAAGTGGGAATGCAATTGGATTCGTGTTAAGTCAAGAAGGGAGAGTAGTAGCTTATTTTAGTGAAAAGTTGAATGATGCAAGAAAGAGATATTTGGTGTATGATCAGGAATTTTATGCTATAGTTCAAGCCTTGAAGAAGTGGAGAAATTACCCGTTGCCTAAGGAATTTGTGTTGTATATTGATCATCAAGCCTTACAATATTTGAATAGTCAAAGTAAGTTGAATCAGAGACACATGAGATGGGTAGAGTTTTTGCAGAGCTACACCTTTGTGTTGAAGAATAGGAGTGGGAAGTCAAACAAAGTTGTTGATGCATTGAGTAAAAGGAGGAAATTACTGACAGAGATGAGAGTGGCAGTATTAGGATTTGAAGAGTTGAAGACCTTGTATGACGATGACCCAGATTTTGCAGAACCTTGGAAACCATGTAGAGCACCGATTATGGTAGATAGAAGTGGTTGTATTATTTCATTCAGGATGGGATTTTATTTAGAGGAGTTCAGTTGTGCATACCTAAGAGTTCTATGAGAATCTGATAAAGGAGAAGCATAGTGGAGGATTAGCCGGACACTTTGGTGTTGACAAAATAGTAGCATTGGTGAGTGAACATTACTTTTGGCCTCAGATTCATAAGGATGTCAGGAAATTTGTACAGAGCTGTAGAATTTGTCAATTTGCAAAAGGTAGTAGTCAGAATGTGGGATTGTATAAACCTTTGACAGTTCCGAAGAGACCATGGGAGGACATAAGCATGGATTTCATACTTGGATTGCCTAAGACACACAAAGGGAATGATTATATATTTGTGGTGGTGGATAGATTCTCAAAGATGGCTCATTTCATACCTTGTAAGAAAAGATCAGATGCAATGCATATAACTGACTTATTTTTCAAGGACGTAGTGAGATTACATGGGTTACCTAAGAGCATAGTTTCAGATAGAGACACTAAGTTTGTTGGTTATTTTTGGCGAACACTTTGGAAGAAGATGAAGACAAATTTGAAATTCAGTTCTACTTTTCACCCACAGACTAATGGACACACAGAGGTAGTAAACTGAAGCTTGGGAAATTTGTTGAGATGCTTGGTTGGAGAGAAGACCAGAAGTTGGGATTTGATTCTCGCACAAGCAAAGGTTGCCTACAATAATTTAGTGAACATTAGTACCAAAAGGACACCTTTTGAGATTGTTACTAGAGAACACCCTAGAGGTATATCAGAGTTGAGAGATACCAGTAATGAAGACAAGCAAATTGCAGAAGTAGAAGAATTTGCAGATCACATGAAGGCCTTACATATTTAGGTTAAGCAACATTTGGAGGATATGAACAACAAGTATAAGGAGAAAGAAAATGAGAAGAGAAGACATAAGGAATTTAAAGTTAGTGATGAAGTGATGGTGTATCTGAGAAAATAAATATTTCTAGTTGGAACCTATAACAAGTTGCAGATGAGGAAGTTTGGACCTTGCAATATCTTGAAGAAGTTCAGTTCTGGAAGTGCATATGAAGTGGAGCTACCAGATAGTTTGAGCATTTCACCTATATTCAATATTGCAGATCTACATCAATATCATGAATCAGAATTCAATGAAGACAATATTGCATACTTGGAGAAACAGTTGCCTCGGAAGGAACCAGATCAGATTGAAGATATATTGGATAGTAGGATTGGGCATAACACCCAGAGCAGTCAATACAAGGAGTATCTTCTGAAATGGAAGGATAGACCAGTTGAAGATTCATCTTGGATTTTTCAGACAAAGGTGGATTTCCTTGGTTTTACTCTGACCCCAACAAAGTGAGGGACTCACTTTTTCAACAACCCCGAATGTCTGATGCAAGAGCATCCCCGGTTCTTGGAAATCTTGCATCAACCAAAGACATTTCTTTTCAGGTTGTTATCTATTTTACAGTTTCAACATTTCTTTCTGCATTTTCTTACATTTTCTCACTGGATCTTGCGGAGTTGGATCTTTCTTGTAAACATGATTTTCCAATGTTCCTTGGTGTATGGCTAACCTTCCCTTTGATCCACACTTCTTCCTTTAGATTTTCTGAAGGAAACTCTTTGGCAAAGGTCGACCTGGTGGTTTTACATGTTTTATCTTGTTCTTTGATATTTGATCCCTCTTGACCATATAACTAAATGTAATTTAGCATCATAATTCATTAGGGAGAATATAAAAGATATATCTTAAGATTTAGAGGTCCAAAGTGGTTATTTGTAATTAGTTTTCATGAACTAATTCATTCAATTCTGCATCTTGCCTTGCTTACGTTGTGTTTTAGTCTTGCTGCATGGTCCAAATAGATCTCATTGAGGTCCCTCCTAACCATGACTGCACCAAATATTGAAGACTTTTCATAATCGAAGAAGATTTGTTGCAGCTATGGTGAAGGATTTGAAGCAATGACTCTGCTGAAGGAGAAGACCTTGAAGAAGAAAAGAATTGTCCTCTTTGAAAGAGGTGGCGACTCTCTCAAGAAGAACCTAAAAAGGAAATTTCATATTCGTAACATTTTTAGCCAAGAAACAAAGAGCTAAAAGCTGTTGCAAATTTTCTAGAGAAGGTATGTACCATAATTCCTTTTTACCCTCTACAAGTTAGGGTGTCATGGAAGAAGCATGACAAAAACAATTGTGTTTTCAAAGGGGGATAAGTTTTCATGAAGTATACAAACCCCTTTATTTCAAAATCATTCTTGGTTATCCTCATGAAGTCCCTTTGAATATTAAGAATTGCTTTCCTAGATTTAATGGAAGTAAATCAAAATCAGCATGTGTTCATCTACAATAGTTCATGGATTTAATGGTTGATTGTCATGTTCATGAAGAGGATGTTATCATGAAGCTCTTTGTAAGGTCACTAGAAAATGATGCAAGATATTGGTTTTTCAAGTTGCCTATGCATTGCATTACCTCATGGGATGAACTTGTAAATCATTTTTTGCATTGGTTTAATGAAAGAAATAATAAGCAAAGATGTGAATCAGAATTATGTCATGAAATCAAACCATTGTATATCCCACTTGGATGCATTTTTTTCCTTAAGAAGGTATGAAGGTGAATCAACATTGGCTTTCTTTAAAATAATGTTGAATACTTATATACAAATACCTATTAATGTAATGCTTGATGAATCTATGTGTATTGATTTATTCATGAGGCTATATGAACCCAATTCAGTTTATTGGCCTAAGTCTTCAAAGCTGACAACTCTTAAGAAATCATTGGAAGAAGTTTCTATCATAGAAAGGATTAAACATGCTAACAATGCTAAATTTCATAATGTAGAAATCAATGACATCAATGGTGAATATGAGAGAAATAACACAATGCAGCTTCTAGATGAAATGTGTGTAGATGAAGATTACAGGTGTAGCATTTCAAATGCAAATGAAGATAAATCTACAGGGGAACCACTCATCCCTTTGGAGGAAGATTGTAATGTTGAAAATATTGTTGATAATGTGTTGTATGAACCTCCTGATGAAAATATTGAGTACATCAACAATTAGGTAAGTGAAGGAACAAGCGAACCAATTTTAGATCCATTCAAATCTAAATACTATGATTACATAATTAATAAAGAAGAGGTATGTGGATTAGAAAATTGTTTTCAAATTTCTTCAAATCCCTTATATGATGAAATGGTAGAATAAAATCATATTACATCTTGCCAAAGTGTGTATGAGAGAGGTTTTCATGTGATTTAAAATCTTTTATATGCTGAGGAAGAAGAAAGGGAAGATGCATCATCTTGTGTTATAAATAGTCATAAGGTTAATATGTCTAGTTCATCATGTTTTGATGATTCTAATTCTCATTATGATGCTGATGAAAGACAAGAATGCATGAGTAATGAGATGAATGAAGAGGTATGTTCACTAAAAAATCTATTGACCATTGAATATTAGAAATACATGCACAAGAAGGGTTCTATTTTTTCACATGCAGCATAAATTTGTTTTGATAGTGATGAAATTTTTTGTGACTATAATAATGCATTTCGTGGTAAAAATAAAAGCATACATACTGATGTAGATGCAAAGTTTTATTTTGACAAAGTAAGTACAACTGATGGTTGTGGTCACAGTAATATTCTCAGTGAAGAAGTTGTAGGTGCAGATATGTATGTGGATGTATTTTCAAATCTAGATGAGCTTCTCTTTGAAACTTTTTGTGATAAATCAAATTGTGATCTTATATCAGAAATGCTTACTTCTTTTAAATCTAGGGATGTTGATTCCAATGATGGAGTTTCAAGTTCACAATTGTATGAGAAAGTTATATGTGATGCTGGAAAAGGGCATTAATTGTCGCATCCTAAATTGTACTCCCTTACAATTTTGTCCTCATTTGGGCCCTCACCTTGGTGTTCATGTCTTGAGGCCTAATCAGAGAGTTGATTCTTCTTATACCATGCATATTTGACATATTTTTTACCCCCACACTTAATTTCCCCCTTTATTTTGGTGCTTGATTGGTCGGGACTAGGGCACTAGCCCTAGTCCCCTTAGGACCAAAGCGCCCAACACCCTGTTCCTCCCAACTAGGACCCATTTTTGGGCCCCTTAACGGTCATAAGATTTGGGTGGGAATCCTAACCTCATGTCGGCTCATGTAGGAAAATTAAGTTGATTTTCGATGAGAAAGTATTAAAGAAGGTCTACCCCTCTCATTTTGATATACAATTTGAATCTAGCAATCATATTAGTCAATAAATTCAAGAAATCAGGCATTCAAGTCAAGTGAGCAATCAATCAAACTTCTTTCAAGCATTGGAGCAGAGATAAAGTCAAGATTCAAGCATTAGAGTTGACATTCATGTTCTATGTTATTCAAGACTTCATGAAAACCTAATTTCATGTGGAGACAAATAAAACTTCACAAAGAGGTATAGCATTTGTGTTTTAGTCATTACTCAACATCTCCCTCAAAAGGAGAACATTTCCATTGCTACAATTCAATCAAATTTCATTTCTATTTCAAGGTTAATTCCTAAACCAGGGTTTGACTTAGGCAAACCCTTATTCCCAACCTATTTCCCTTCTCTACTATGTGTAGAAACATGTACAGAGCTGCGATCTTCAGAATTGGCTTTATTTACAGTGAGGAATCAATCCCCATTTGGAGTGTGAAAAGTGTGGAGGACTAGAGCGACCGCCGCTACGGTCTTGGAAAATTAGAAGCTCCTTCTGGGAACATATCCAAATACATTTACATTTCTCAGATCCAGGTTTGTGGCTCGATTTGACGATTGTAGTTGTCTGTTTATGCATTTTTACTTCAATTTCAGCATATTTACCCTAATTTCAACATTTTTAAAAATTCAACTTAAAAGAGGGCAATCAATCTCAACTCTAGTAAATCCAAAAGAATTCTCAGCCCTTATCCTTGATGGTTTGTGGCTAGATGCATTGGGTTTAGTCCCCTCTTTTAATGTAAAGGTACGTAAATCCAAAAATTAACGGTTTTCATATATCTAATTGTGGAAACCCTAATTTTTCACCATTACATTAAAAAAAATTTTGATGTTGAGATTTTTTATAATGCTAAAATTGGTAATAATGGATGTCAAATGTATCCTTTGCCTTTCCAGTGAAGATAGGGAACCATCTTTTGGACCATAACATTGAGAGTGATGGAATAGTGGATCATAAGCAGTATGGGTTTGATTTATATGGTAGCCATGACTTTTTTTTGTCACATGATGATAGTATTTTTTATATTATACATAATTTAAGGATGCAGATTGGTAAGGAATATGGTGATGTTATTAATGGTCATGGTATGATGAATGGCGTTGAGTATTCCCAGGTGAATGATCATAATGTTTTCAAATGTGCTACATTGTTACAAGATGAAAATCAAGTATATGATCGAGGCAAATGGAGTTTTCCCTTTTCTGATGGCCTTGGGCCATTAACAATGGTTTAATTTTTCAAACCATATCAGTTCATGAAGGAATTTCTAATGTGTGGACGATTCCTGAAACTTTTCTTTTCCATGCATGATAGTGTAGGATCTTTGAAGCTTCCTTTTGGGTGTTAGTTGATTTGCTTATCCCAGAGATTTGGATTTTTGTTATACCCGCAAGGTACATACATCCTCGAGCAAGAGACATTGTTAGCACACCAAAATTTTACAAAAAAATGATATGCTCATTATGTAAAAAATTTATTGCAGCACCTATAAATACCCCTGCAAAATTTTATTGAGTAGCCTAGTTTGATGGTGAATAGCTTGGTGTTTTGTAATAGTCATGTAAATCCATTTCAGGGTCATGTTTTTCCATCATCAATAAGCATGTGTGTCCATTTTCAGCCTCTGAAAGTCCAATCTAATGTATTTTCAAGGTACCAAGTTGGGGTGTCATGTGAATGTTTATTGTCTGTACCTTGTTGTCTCTCCCAAAGGGGTCAACATTAGAGGTTTGTATTTGACTACCAGGTGATTGTGATGCCAAAAAGATTGTTCCATGTAGTTGTCCTCATCTTAATATGCCCCCATGTTATTTTTAAATCCCCATCAATTTGTTTGGTATTTTTACTATCTCAAAAGAAAATGCAATTTCTTGTTATTGGTTGTTTGCATAGTGTTACATTTATCAGGTTGCCTATTTTGGAGGTTTGCATTTTGAAACCAGTTGAAGTTTTGATGAAAAGGATTTCTCCCTGTGATTTCCCTCATGGCAATGTACTCTTGTGCATGATTGAAGAGCCTTAGATATTAGTTTGGTATTTATTCAAGGTCAAAACCAAACAGGGTTTGTAGAGATTTGTCATGATAACTTCAAAAAACTCATTTTTGTTGATTAATATCTTGCACATATGATGGATTTTCGACAATCCCTTCGACAAAATTTCTTATAGTATCTGAATGAATACTTGAGCCAAGTGGTAGCCTCCCAGAAAGAGTTTCAATATGTTTTTGATGCATGAAGTTAACAACATTCAGATGAGTTCTTGCATGTTCAGTTTCAAAGATGACTAAGTAAGAAACTTTATGAGTTAATATTTTGCAATCCAATGCACGTCAAGAAAACCCCTTTGAAAATTTGATTGTCCTGCTATCGGTCATCATGCCTATCAGTTCATGTAACCCTGAGAGGATGTTTGGTTAGTTTTTGAAGGTAGTATTGGAGGCTACTCGGCCTATTTTGGGTCTTAGTGGAAAATGGTAGAAATCAAGTTTTAATGGTGGCATGCTTAATCTTTTTCAGCCAAATGCATACAAAGGTTGCTCAAGAATTATTCATGGTCAAAATTGTTTCAAAACAAAAAATAAATCAGGCCAAGCTCACAAATCACCTGAAACTCATCGTCGAATTTTAATGCTACAAGGACAAGATTTTGATTTATGTGATGTTTATTATTTAAATCTTTATGACGATTTAAATAATAATGGAATGGTAAATCATGATTGTTTACATTAAAATTCCCAAGGTGTTTTGATTTTACAATTGGGATAAGTATAAAGAACTATTTTTTAAATCATTTTAAAATGATTTAAAGAATGCAAATGCGGTGATGAAGTTGAAGTCATTATTTAGGTTTTGGGCCTCGCAATGTGCAAAGGGCAATTAAATAAAATAAAACTACCCTTGCTATCCGAGAGGCAAAAGATGGAATGTTACTAAGGATGTTGTGGGTGTGCGAGATTGAAATAAAAAATGTGAGAGTTTTTAAAGGAAAAGAGATTTCATAATGTTTTATGGCTACTAGACTGCAAGCAAATTAACACCAAGTAAAGGAAAAGTTGTGGGCTTCCAGGGTGAATCCCACTGTCCTGCAAGGAGGAATAGGGTTGCATGAAGAGATGGAAGAAACAATGCACATGAGTTGTTTGATATCATGTTGGATGCACAAGCACAAAATATTTGTCAAAGATGACTCACAGGGAATGTGATCTCATCATTGAAAGATTTACAAAAAAATAGATCAAATGAAAAGGACGAAGAAACTTAAAAGAAAATATTGTTGATGGGCATCATCCCAACTCGCGGTATCATGGAACATGGTAAATATGTATACAAACAACATGGATAGACTGTTTAACAACTCCTCAAAAATATGTCATCGCATGGAACACATGATTGCAGTCTTTGTAGGAGATGAATTTGGTGAAAAGAGTTTAGATCCAATGAACACCATCTTGCCTGCCCATGTCATTATGGGAGTCGTGGAATGGGGGTAAGGACATTCATCAAAGCATAGTGAGGGCACACAGTTGGGAGTAATTTCATAGGCAGAAGCAAACACCCTTATATTGATGTTGAATCAAAACCTGGAAACAATAGGTTTTCATTACAAATGATCAAACCAATATGTACACAAAATGTCGATGCACATATATGACACTTGAATTGTTTGTAGTGCTATTGAAAAGAGACGACATTCTGTGAAATTAACGACTGCAAAATGTGCACAAATTGAATTTTTTCCCTTGGAAATCTTTCAAATAATGAAGCACTTTGGAACACATAATGACATTGAGTATGGTCTTTTGATTAAATGAAGTCGGATCGAAGGTCATAGATGGTATATGCATGTACAAAGCTAAACTCTATATATTTTGCAAGCATCTTGTGAGGCCCTACCCCGACTCAGCTTGACATTTTTAGTTATTTGCATATTGAGACTATTATGGATGCTTTATTTTATGCTTTATGGATTTAGAACCTATATGACTCCATGATTTGGATCACAGTGACGTATATTGATGCTTCATTTTATGCATTTTGATTATGAAACTTTATATGTTGCTAGAATAGAATTACTTTGAAATGGTGAATGTCATTATTGGAATTGCAGGACTTCATTTTGATGATAGAAAAATGATGCTTATTTTATGAATGGTTCAATTTTGAGAATTATGATAATTGCTTATGTGGAATCGAATTTGAATGAGTGAGATATTGAATTATTATTGTCAAATGTATGAGTGTTTGATGTGCAATGAAATCTATGTATTTAATTATGTATAATTGTGATTACTTGGAATTACTAATGTGTGAATTGAGATGCGCAGGAAAATTATCCATGTGACCATGGAATAAATATGGAGAACCAAACCTAGACTAATGTACGTTTGTTAAGCCAGGGGTTGTCTATTTGGAGAGACAACACCCTGTTTGTAATGTATTTTATTTGTGAAAGTAAATTATGCATGTGTGTTAATTTGATTTTATTTAATTGTGTAAACCTACAAGAGACAAATTCCATGTGTGATTTTTATATTGTATTTTATTGTGTCACTTGACACATGTGCTGATTAGTGTCATTGATTTTGACTTGTCTCTTGGAGGGAGTTTTGTTTCTACCAAAGCCATTCAAACAAAAGAGTGTGGTCCCAAATTTGCCTTGGGTAGGGAGTCTTGGGAGTGGTCAACTCAGGTTTGACCCGTAGGTTAACTTCAGTTGGGTTTCTAAGGGGTCAAATGGACTCCTAGGGTTAGTTTTAGGGCTTTTCCAAAGGTCCAAAGGGTATACCTATGGGTTAGGGGTATTTTGAAACATGTGACTACTCCCATGTGACTGTTTAGTCACCTCAAAAAGTGGTTTTCCCAAGGTGAGCGAAAATTCAACTTAGAAGGTTCCTCCTAGGATAGACAACCTTCCCTTTTGATGTCAAACTCTCTTCCCCATCCTCTCTCACCTTTTCCCTTTCTAGTTTTAGTAATATGTAAGAGGTTGGGAAGAGCAACCAATGGGAACTCTCACCTCACCCAAGGGGTTGGGAAGTGTGTGAGAGGCCTTCTTAGGCAAGGATTAGGGACTTAGTGAGTAATCACCCACTCTCCATTGTTGGAGATTATGCAATTTTTGAAATTTTAGTTGTAGGATAAAATTTTGGTGAAGGTGTTGGTGGAAAGTTTGTGTGGATTTGGGTAGCTCATCCCCAACTAAGTCTAACATACCTATTGGCAGATTAAGGTTGGTTTTACTTCTTTTTGTTTATGTTGTTTATGTTGTATTTTTTTGAAAGAAAGAAATGCTTGTATGAAGAGATGTGTATATGTAATTGTTTTGTAGGAGAAAAATGTAAATTTTCATTTCTATGTTCTTGTTTATGTGTTCTTGTTTTGGGAGTGTCCAAGGCCTCCTACTATTGAGAGAGTAGGATGGTCTTGGGGTGGAAGAAGTATGACAGCCTTGGGTGAGAGGCTCTCCTTATGGAGAGTGATCTCAAGGGTGTCCTTTGTGACCCTTGCTGCATAGCCTTGTGTATGCATTTGGGGGTCATAAGGGGAGAAAATATAGCTTTTATGCCTTTGGGGGGCATAAGGTGTGGAGATGAATTTTTGTTGTATTTTGTATTGCCATGAGGTGGCTTGAGTTGTATTAAGCTTGCAATCTCCCCAATGGTACTTGGTCCACTTCCACTCGTGGAAAGTTCATCATGAGTTGTGGTGAGAGTGTAGCTTGGGATGGGAAAATGCATGTTAAGTGTTTGCTTTTGTTGTTGTGTTGTTTGTTTGTTTGTGACCCGTCTAGTACTTGGTTCTCCAAGCTCGGGGGTGGCTTCTAGTAAGCCTAGGCTGGGAGGTGAGCTCTCCATGGTCAAGTTGTGATTTATTGCAGGTTGCTTGGGATGGAAAAGAAAGGATAAAGGGATTAGTTGCTATTCTAAGTTGCAGAAATAGTTCAAGAAAAAGAATGTATTTAATTTGTAGCAAGAAAAAAGGGAGCTATTGTTGTATTTAAATTCTAAAAGAAAAGAAATGCATTTATTCTATTCATACTCCTATGGAAGGGAAACATTAGTTGGGTTTTCAAACCCATTGGTATTATTATTTACTTTGTATTTGAATTTGCTAAAGAAATATATTTTTCCTACTTTGGTTAGTTTTGCAAAAAAAAAAAGAGATGGAATATATGAACTTGTATTTAAATCTTCATTTTAAAAAAAAGGAAATGATGTTGTTGCATTTATGTTTATTCTGCAAATAAATTAATTTTGTTTCTATATGTTCATTTATGTATATTAATGCTGCTGCAAATAAAAGAAATCTGTCATTTATTTTTCCATTTAATGCAGAAAATAAATCTTATTGTAGTAGCTTATTTTATAAAAAAAAAATAGCATTTAGTTTTAGTTTTATTTTGTTTACCAAAAAGGATTATGTTTTAAGATTGCCGTTTAGAAAGCAATAATAGTACAGAATGCTTTAAGCAAATAAACAAAATTAGTTCTCTTCTTTCCTCTAAACTAGGTCTAATATGCTAAAGAAATAATTAGTTTGAGTTTTGTATATAAGAGAGATAAGGGCAAATTTAAGGCCTAATTATTAAAAAATCTAGAAAATGTATATTACATCTATTTTAGACTGCAAACCATTTATTAGTTTTCTGCATGTCATAAAATATATATATATATATATATATATATTTACACATTAAAAAAAAAAAATTAATCTGGAAACTTAAATATCTCCTAAGCAAATGATACAGATATATATATATCTACATATATATTTATATATACATATATATTTTGATATATATATATATATATATATACATATATATATATATACATATAATTGATAAACATATTTAAAAAAAAAGAAAACTTAAAAAAAATAAAAAATAAATAAAATAAAAATGTTTATCACCATGTTCGGTGAAGGCCGAACCCCTGTGAACACAGGGGACGACGCGGTCGTGCCTCCACTGTGGCTGCTCACAGCGGACGGCTCGACGCCACCACTGTGGGAAACCACAGTGGATGACACCGGGTCCCCCACTATGGGCAACCACAGTGGTGGTGGGTCCCGGCCCGCCACTGTGTTTATCCATAGTGGACGGCGCTCGGCCGCACTGTGGGTAAGCACAGTGGCGCCCGGGGGAAACCCCCGCCCGCAACCAATCACCATTAAACGACCGTTCTCCAATTTCACCGCCGTCTCCTTTGGCCACTTGGCTCTCTCCGCCATTTCTCTCTTTGGCTCTGCCAAGGGTTAGAGCTCGGGCCGCCGCATCCGCACCTGCACACACACACTCACAAAAAAAAAGAAACATACACACACACATCACACACACACAAAAAGAAAAGTATGAATGTTTTTTAACACACATGCCCTAACCCTAATTTCGGGCTAGGGAAAACACATTTAGATTTTAAAATAAGATGTGTGTGTGTAGGAGTAATAAAGAAGAGGTTAGGGTTAACATGTGACTTTGTAGGTTTTTTTAAAAAAAGGGGTAAATTAATAAAATAAAATAAAAACCCCCCCTTTCTCTTTAGATTATG
Organism: Cryptomeria japonica; assembly: GCF_030272615.1. Taxonomy (NCBI): domain Eukaryota; kingdom Viridiplantae; phylum Streptophyta; class Pinopsida; order Cupressales; family Cupressaceae; genus Cryptomeria; species Cryptomeria japonica. The sequence continues at coordinate 489,464,038 of NC_081411.1, forward strand.
TTTGATAATGTATTGCGATTATGGAGTTTGTTCACGGGAATGTGAAGGGGTGTAGTCAAAATAAAAATTTAAATAATTTATTTTAGTTACATTATAAAGTGGTTAGTTGCCATTTTGTCTTTTTGTTTCTAGGGGTAGTTGAACAATTTTCATGGGTAAGTGATTAATTTTTTAGTTTGTAACTGAATGTGAACAACCTGAAGCTATTGTTTCTCCCTTGCTTCTAAAAAAGGTAAATCAAGGATGTTGGTAGAGGTGTTGGACAAGGAGGAATAAGGGCAGATTGAATAGGCAGAGTTCTGGTTTGGAAGTGGGTGTTTTGTTATGAAGGATGATTGTATATTTATGTGCATTGCTAATTAGTTCATGAATATAAATGAAAATTTGTAGAGTTGTTTCCTAATTGAGTATTCCAATTTCATATGAATCATAGATATCAAGTATGTTTATGATTTGTCATTACAATTTTCTTGTAATTGTGTAAATCTGTATGTGGGTTCCTTCAAGAAAGGATTAAATTCTGAAAATAGATTGCAATGGTTGGAGGATGTGATTTAGATCAATAAGTATGATTTTGTAGCAATACAAGGGGTTGCATCAATACCAGTCATTAATGTTGAAAGACTTGCCAATAAGGATTGATCTGTAACTCGAATGTGCATTCAGACATGCTATTTGACTCCATACCCAATTGATCAGGCACTGGTCTATGAGAATCCGGAACCTGGTTCAGACATATTCATTGATATAGTTTTTTTTATGTTTTTGTTGTTTCCTTTGTATCTTGTTTAAGTTAGCTTCGGTCTTGAAATCTCCTTGGAGTTTAAAGAGTATAGAGGTTGAATTGGGAAAGTTGTGTTTACATGCCTTTATGTGTTGAGGTGAAGATGTTTTTATTTATTCTCAAATAGATTTCAATGTAATGGGATTATACTTGAACTTGCTAGATTGTGAGATATCCACTATTCAAATATCTGAGAATCATCCACACTTATAGATCTGAAATTCAGTGTTTTTCATATGTTTTTCATCCATTTAGGCCTACATATAGGAATACCCTCTTGAGTCTTGTTGAGATCAAAGTGCAAAAGGCCTTTAGAGACTTGTTAGTTGGAATTTCTTGTCCTCAGTCTATTGATAGTGTAGATCCGATGTCCTAAACTTCTAATCCCACAGTTTAGGCATTGTGTGTTTTCCTTAGGATTGAGGGTAGTAAGAAAAAGCACCAACAAATTGGTGACTTTGCTCAGGAGAAACACAAAAGAATATCATTGGGTAAAGTCAATAGTCGGTAGAATATCATTGCTTATTCTCTCTCTCTCTATCTCTCTCTCTTCTTAGGCTATTGCCATTCATTTATAATCAATAAAGGGTTTTGCTTTTCTTTTTCCCCTCTTAAAAGATCTTGTGTCTCCTTTCTTATTTTGAGGATTCCTCAACTCAAGTTTTTATTCATCTTGGTAATATTTCTTCAATCAACAAACTACTTTGATTTATTTCATTTCTTTCTCTTATAATTCCTTTCATAAAATTACCTTTGGAAATTGAGAATTGATAAAGAAACACTTGAGATTTTTTGGAGTGGATTGAACCATGATTGGAATCTGGTTCTTCAACTTGTTGGACTTGGCAATAAACTCTCACATATACTCATGTGATTCCTTTCTCTTTTGAGTGATTTGGTCTAGTAGAGCATGCACATCCAAAGTTGGCTTGAATCTTGCTTTATTCTGTATTCTAAGTGTTTTCCAGAAAATAATAGTTTGAGGTGTTATATGGTAGAGATGATGAATAATGATGAACAACTAATACCCTAACCGGTACTGAGAGGGGGGGGGGGGGTGAATAGGTACACACAAAACTTGCTTCAATATTTTGACAAATCAAAACAGATAACCGGTTGTCATATACTGTTGTACTTAACCATAGCAATACCGGTTAACATAAATACTTCAGATAGCTAAACCTGGTTAAACAAAAGTACTTCAAACAACATTCAACAGATTTCAGATCTTGATAGCTACTTTACCAGTTTAGTCATGCATGAGTTGTATTACTAATATCACAACTATCAGCCCTACATGCATATACAACTGAACAAAAACTACTCAATCATCACATGAAAAATACACAGCCCATGACACACAAATTTTTCATGTGGAAACCCAAATGGGAAAAACCATGGTGGGGATGAATACCCACAAGCTTGTTTTTGAACTCTTTAGAAGTCCGCTCTGTTAGGAGCCTAGTCCGGTTAAACTTTACAATAAAGGTTCTGTTAGGAACCGATCCTGTTAGAGATCACTTTGTTAAGGGATGGATATATACCCTGTTAAAGGTTACCTTGCTAGAGGATTTAAAGAACTCAATGAGCTTGAGTCACCTGGTTAGAGGATTTTCAACAAGCCTGTTAAAGCTACCCGGTCAAGGTATTTTCCTTCTGTTGAAATGGTTAGAAGACAATAGGTAAAACTCTAATCTGATAATAGCACTACTTTGCTAAGGCAGATACTTTTCAGTTCCTCTCTTCTGCAATCACACTCTGTAGACTCCTCACTCTGGTTTGGCAAGTATCAAAACATGCGAACACACACACAAATTTTGCCAACACTTACAATAACAAACATCATCAATCTTATAGACAACAATTAGGTTGGTAGCATGAACCTTAAACCCTAAACATTTAGGTTTAGAGTTACAAGTGGTTCAATCTTGACCATTAAGATGCATTGCATAGAATAAAACAATATGAGAAATATCTCAAGTCATTCTGCATCATCCAATCTTCACCACAATTGGAAAACAGTAACCCATCACGCGCTTTTCACATACCTCTAAGAAAAACGCACATTTCTGAGGTAGACATTTAATGCATTCGATCTTTCATGCGCAAGATCCTCAAAGAGATTCTTCACATGCACATAGCTGACATGGCATCTTGATCCTTATCCTTGATCTTAACTAACTCATCACAAAACATCATCGGTTACACCGCATAAGCCAAACCGAAAACCCTAGAACTGAACAGAGCCTACCAACCAGTAGTCAAACTGTGAACCCCAACACTGGTTCACTCCAACCCGGTTGACTATATCCGCTTCAAGTCATCATATTGGCTCACATGCTTGAGTACCATATACCTGTTCACTTATTGACATCAATGCCAACATACATTGTCACCGCTTCATCATATGCCAACAATCTCCCCCTTTGGCATTGATGGCAATACTCAGTGAATCATTGCTTAGTTAAAAATGTATACACCGGTTGACACTATACCTATGCAATTTAAAAGATCACCACCACCTGGACTGGTCAGTGTGTACATGCTTAGTATCTTCTCTCCAAACAATATATGTTCTCCCCCATACATCATCAGATATCTTCTCCCCCTTTGACAACAATGCCAAAGTGGAGGCACAAGATTCCAATCTCCACCATGTTGCTCCCCCTGTGGAGTAGTATCCTTCATCACATCAATCTTGTAAGATCTGACACAATAGTACTTGACTGATGTGGAGCACACAACTTTAGTTTGCTTCATGAAGGGGTAGAATCCCTAATTCACCTCTCAAATAGGTAAATGTAGTCTTCGGTAAGGGCTTAGTGAATATGTCTGCTAGCTGCTCCTTACTGGAAACATGTTCTAATACAACCTCTTTATTTTGAATCTTTTCTCTCAAGAAATAATGTTTGAGCTCAATATGCTTGGTCCTAGCATGCAAAATCGGATTTTTGGAAATGTTGATTGCACTAGTATTATCACAGAAAATACTCACTGGTTCAGATATAGTCACCTTGAAGTCATCCAGTACATGCTTCATCCAGATTGCCTGAGTGCAGTTCATAAATGCTGCCACATACTCTGCTTCAACTGTAGACTGGGAAATACAACCCTGCTTCTTACTTGTCCACAAGACTAGTCTTCCACCAAGGAAGAACGCTCCACCGGTTGTGCTCTTCCGGTCGTCCACATTACCTGCCCAATCTGCATCGGTAAACACTTTGAGATCAAAGTTGTCATTATATGGATACCACAATCCATAATCAACTATTCCCTTCAAATACCTAAGAATCCTCTTTACTGCTACCAAGTGGGATTCTCTTGGACTTTTATGAAAACGGGCCACTATGCCCACTGCATGAGCAATATCTAATCTGTTGTGCACCACATAGTGCAGCTTACCGATCATTGACCAGTACTCCTTCTCATTCACCAATGTTGAATCATCCTCCTTAGTCAGTTTGCAGCCGGTCACCATCGGTGTTCCAACCGGTTTGCTCTCCTCCATGCCAAAGGTCTTCAATACCTCTTTGATATACTTGGACTGGGTAATGAAGATACCCTCTTTCATCTGCTGAATCTATAGACCAATGAATAACTTTATCTCTCCAATCAAAGACATCTCAAACTCTTTCTTCATTTCATCTGCAAATGTATGACTCATTTCATCATCTCCTCCGAAGATTATGTCATCTACAAATACTTCACAGATCAGTATCTGATCACCTTCAGATTTCAAGTAGATGTTGTTGTCCTCACTTGTTCTCTAAAATTCTATCTTCACAAGATGAGAGTGTAAGTATTCATACCATGCCCTTGGTGCTTGTTTCAATCCATACAGGGCCTTGTGTAGTCTACACACCATATTACTATCCTCTGACAAATCAAACCCATCCAGTTGTTCTATATACACTTCTTCTTCTAGGATTCCATTCAAGAATGTAGACTTCACATCCATCTGATATACCTTGAATCCTTTGAATGTTGCAAATGCAAGTAGCATTCGAACACCTTCCAGTATAGCCACTGGAGCAAAGGTTTCTCCATAGTCTTCTCCTTCTTTCTGACCATATCCTTTGCATACAAGTCTTGCCTTGTTTCTTACCACAGTGCCTTCTTCATTCAGCTTATTTTTGAAGACCCATTTGGTACCTATGACATTCTTGTGTTCCGGTCTGGGTACCAAGGACCATGTTGCATTCTTCTCTATCTAGTCCAGCTTCTCTTCCATTGCTTTTATCCATTCTTCATCGGTAAGTGCCTCTCTAGTGGTCTTAGGCTCAAATTATGAAATCATGCAGGAGTTTTCTTTCACCTTTCTCCTCGTGAGTATCCTTGCATCTTTGTCTCCAATGATCGGCTTTGGATCATGATGCAATTTTACATACCTAGGAATGACCCTAGCTAGTTCCACTTGCTTTTCCTCTTCTTCTTCCACTTCATCTTCTTCTTCTCCTGCTATAGCTTCTATCAGTATAAAAACACTGAGGTCTTTGCAGTGTTTGTCACTTGTTTCTTTCTTGACCGGTTCCCAGAAGGCTAAACCCGGTTCATCTTCTTCTTGATTGTTGTAGGTTTCCTCAGGCTTCTCAGGGGATTCATCAACCCTGACATTGATACTCTCAACAATTTTCTAAGTCTTGTTGTTGTAACACTTGAGAGCTTTGCTTTTAGTGGAATATCCCTGAAATATTCTTTCATCACACTTAGCATCAAACTTACTCAAATGCTCACCTCTTCTAATATAGCACTTGCTGCCAAATACTTTGAAGTAACTTACATTAGGAGTTCTCCCATTCCAGTACTCATAAGGGGTTTTGTCTTTACCTTTCTTGATGAGTACTCGATTCATAGTATAGATTGTAGTGCTTACCACTTCTCTCCAAAATGTGTGAGCTACCTTTCCTTGGATCAACATAGTTCTGGCCGCTTCCACTACAGTCTTGTTATTCCTTTCTGCTATGCCGATCTGTTGTGGTGTCCTTGGGGCAGACAACTACCTCTTGATGTCGTTCTCTTCACAGTACTTTTTGAATTCATCAGAAGTGAATTCACTTCCCTGATCGGTTCTAAGGAATTTTATTCTTCTGTCGCTCTCCTTCTCCACCAGTTCTCTAAAGGCTTTGAACTTTCCAAATGCCTCAGACTTGAGCAATCATCGGTAAGAATCATGAAATACCGATCTCCCTAAATAATTCTTGTTTTCATCGGACCACACAGATCGGTGTGCACTAGATCAAGTAAGTTCTCTGCTGAAAAAGACTTACCTATGAATGTTGAGGAAGACATCTTCCCAAGTTGACATTCTCTGCACAAGGCATTCTCTGGTTTGTTCAGCAAAGGCAATCCTCTTACTGCCTTGATCTTCCTGGCCTTTACTATATTATCAAAGTTTATATGACAGAGTTTCCTATGCCATATCCAACTGTCATCAAACTTCGCCATCAGACACTGACTTATCTGGGCATTTAGTTGAAACAGGTTTCCTTTGGTCTGTTTATCGATGGCAATAAGTTCACCACTCTTTCCAATTATTTTGCAGACTCCACCTTTGAACTCCAGAATAATTCCTTTGTCGTTCAGCTGAGCAACACTCAAAAGGTTGTGCTTAAGGCCTTCCACCCAGTAGACATCATCTACACTGCTCTTTCCATTCAGTGAGATGGATCCTTTTCCTTTTACCATGCAGGGTGCATCATTGCCAAAATGGACAACACCTCCATCCTATTCTTCCAGAGTCAGAAAATTTCTCTACTCACCAGTCATGTGGTGAGAACACCCACTATCAATGATCCACTCATTAGAGTTGTCAATGCGAGAGACAAGGGCTTTCTGGTGAGATACCTCTTCCTTGACAACTACAAACACTATGTCCTCACTCTCTTTATCCTTAGATTCTTCATCGGTAACACCTTCATCGACTGCAACAAGACAATTTCTCCTACCTCCTCCTTTATACTTTCTAAACCTTTCCAGTTTATCCTTATTGTCATTGTTAGGATAGTTAACAGCTATATGACCTATCTTATTGCAGGAAAAACACTTCAGAGGAAGCTTACCTCTATATTTTCCGGTACCTTTTGGAAGTCTCTTGGTGAGAAGAGCTTCAAACTCCATCAGAATCTCCTCATCATCCATATCTCTACTTGGCCTGGATTCATAACTAGTGCTAACCTCTTTTCCTCTCCTGGTAGGTGCGGAGGAAGAAGATTCTCTGAAGGCTGACTCGATCTTTTGAATGCTACCATCATAGCCATTCAATTCATATGCAGTTAATTTAGCAATAATAAAGTCTAAGAATACCTTTGTTTTGTCGATAGACCTTACCTCTTGGATAGCAGCAACCCTGATTGCATAGACTAGTAACAATGATCTCAAAACTTTACTGACAACTATGGCATTATCAATTGTTCCACCATTTCTCTTGATATCTCCAACCACAGTCTTGATCCTTATGCCATATTTTTGAATGGTCTCACCTTAAACCATCCTCATGTCTTCAAATTTTCCTCTGAGGCTTTCTTCCTTAGCCTGCTTGACATGCTCATCACTGCCATAAATGGTTTCCAGTGTGCCCCAAACATCCTTAGGACTATCCGTATCTTGTACATCAATGAACTCAATGTCGGACAGGCTGCTAATAAGGGCTTCTATGACTTGCCCATTTTCTTGAATCTCTCTTTTCTGATCATCGGTTAGAGTGCCACTAGGAATTACATAGGCATTCTCAACATAGCTCCAGTGTTGAGCACCCATACTCTTGATATAAATCTTTATTCTGTCCTTCCATATTTTTAAGTTGTCCCTATTGAACTTAGGACCTTCCCTCTTCATCATTAAAGAAGGATATTTTGCCTCAAGTGGTTAGGCTTATATCACTAAGGACCTGGAGGTGCTCTGATACCAATTGATGAATAATGATGAACAACTAATACCCTAACCGGTACTGAGAGGGGGGGGGGGTGAATTAGTACACACAAAACTTGCTTCAATATTTTGACAAATCAAAACAGATAACAGGTTGTCATATACTATTGTACTTAACCATAGCAATACCGGTTAACATAAATACTTCAGACAACTAAACCTGGTTAAACAAAAGTACTTCAAATGACATTCAATAGATCTCAGATCTTGATAGCTACTTTACTAGTTTAGTCATGCATGAGTTGTATTAGTAATATCACAATCATTAGCTCTGCATGCATATACAATTGAACAAAAACTACTCAATCATCACATGAAAAATACACAACCCATGACATAGATTTTTCACATGGAAACCCAAATGGGAAAAACCACGGTGGGGATGAATACCCACAAGCTTGTTTTTGAACACTTTAGAAGTCCGCTCTGTTAGGAGCCTAGTCCGGTTAAAGACTTTACAATAAAGGTTCTATTAGGAACCGATCCTGTTAGAGATCACCCAGTTAAGGGATGGCTATATACCTTGTTAAAGGTTGAAACCCTATTAAAGGTTACCTCACTAGAGGATTTAAAGAACTCAATGAGCTTGAGTCACCTGGTTAGAGGATTTGCAACAAGCTTGTTAAAGCTACCCAGTCAAGGTATTTTCCTTCTATTGAAATGGTTATAAGACAATAGGTAAAACTACGATCTGATAACAACACTACTTTTCTAAGGCAGATCCTTTTCAATTTCTCTCTTCTGCAATCACACTCTGTAGACTCCTCACTCTGGTTTGGCCAATATCGAAACATGTGAACACACACACAAATTCTTCCAATACTTACAATAACAAACATCATCAACCTTATAGATAACAATTAGGTTGGTAGCATAAACCTTAAACCCTAAATATTTAGGTTTACAGTTATAGGCGGTCCAATCCTCACCATTAAGATTCATTGCATAGAATAAAACAATTTGTGAAAGAACTCAAGTCATTCTACATCGTCCAATCTTCACCGCAACTGGAAAACAGTAACCCATCACTCACTTTTCGCATACCTCTAAGAAAAACGCACATTCCTGAGGTAGACATTCAATGCATTTGATCTTTCACGCGCAAGATCCTCAAAGAGATTCTTCACATGCACATAGATGACATGGCATCTTGATCCTTATCCTTGATCTTAACTAACTCATCACAAAACATCATCGGTTGCACCGCATAAGCCAAACCGGAAACCCTAGAATTGAACAGAGACTACCAACTGGTAGTCAAACTATGAACCTTGACACCGGTTCACTCCATCCCGGTTGACTATATCTGCTTCAAGTCATCATACGGGTTCATATCGGTTCACTTGCTTGAGTACCATATACTTGTTCACTTATTGACATCAACGACAACATACATTGTCACCGCTTCATCATATGCTAACAAGAACCAATCTATAGTAGCACCTTGTGTTTTAATAAACAATCTGACTGAAACATATTCATGTTCCACACCAAGAAAACCACAAGAAATGTAAAAAGTATTGATGTGTTCATCTAGATGTTTCTTTTTATCTCCATTAAAAATTGGAATATTCTTTTGCAAGCCTTGTAGAAGTAGATGGAGAGGTGGAGTCAAATTCAAGGGACCAAAATTTTGTCCCTAAGGACCTCGAGTGGCCATTCTTGCTAGATTGAAAGGTGAAATCATAAACATTTGTACTTGTAGGACAACCAAAGGTCTAATAATACTAGAAGCTTCACTACACATAGGAATTCTTGAGTTTGTAGGTGGGAAACTCCTTGTACATTGAAGTGGAGACTTGGCTCTTGTAGGAAGATGATCAAAGTTATTCTTATGAAGTAACTCAAATGTAGGATCAATAATCCCCTAACTTCTTTGCACACAAGTATAAATTTTTTCAACCAAATTACAAACTTCACAAGAAATATGGATGAACAAACAAAAACTGTTCATAAAAAATAAGGAATCGAGAAAACTTCAATTAAAACATGGAGCACAAGTGGTTACATGGTCATATCCCTAGTAGAGTCACCAAAAAACTATTGGGTGAGTATTTTGTAATCAAGAAATTGATTACAAAATGGTATATTCAACCATATCTATGGTGATATTATATCTCTCCTCACAAAGGGGAGACTGCCTTCTTGTGGTACTTTAACAACTAGTATCTAAACTACATTATATTCACTAACTTACTCTATGGGTGTTACATTCATCTTACCCTCTTACTTTAGGAGACATGTTCTTTGTATTCTCTTATTTTAGAATAGACTTTCTCCTTGTTACAACTTGATATTAATTTGGGCCACAATAACCGATATCTAATACACCTAGATGTAAGAGTAATTGAAAAGTGTACCAACAAATCCTAATAACTAAGAACAAGAAACTAAGACAAGCTCAAAGTCTTCTGTTGTTTCCACCAATTGATTAGATTAACAATATTGTGAAGAGCATGCAACACAAAGTTTCACTCACACAACTCAATTTAACTACTCTAAATTGATAACAAAAAAATCATTAAGTCTTAAACTATTATCAATTGCATAATAATATCTTCAATTATAATACTGTAGCACAAAGTATACAAAATTAGATTTGACTCTCTTTAAATAAATACCTTCACCACAATGCACAATTCAATCGATATAAGATGATGAAATAAGAATGACATAATAACAATTTGACTTCATCCATACATTGAATCCAAAACAAAGGTTCGATGTTAATCTTATCTCTATATTAATTGAAAATTTTGATTTACAACTTAAGCTCAAAGTCTTAAATAGCTCCTCAAACCAACAGAGTTTTGATGTATAAATTAAATATGATTATTTATAATGAGCCTCTCTCCTTAATATAGAGAGGGGCCTTTAGAAAAAATAGGGATCCTACAACTACTTTGACTTATTCAATAGTACAGTCCAATTTGATTTAGGACTTGTACTATCTTTACATGCAATTTGATATATACAAAAAGACATGTAAAATTTTGATAGAAAATTGCAAAACACAACCTACAAAGCATAAAAATATACTAGTTATCCAAAGACACTTCTTCATTAGTATTTTTCTTTAAAAATTCTTCAAAATTTTGGAGGGCAGTTTGCATCTCCAATTCATCAGGTAATGAGGTATGGCTGGAAATGATGTGAACTCGTGTAACAGAATCCTCTATGTTAATGTATTCCTTTTTGTGATTCTTTAAAAATTTTCCAAGTTATCTAATGTCGCATATAAATCCATCAACTTATCAATGTTGGTATTTTGGTATGGTTTTGTCATTGATGTCAACACCTACTAACACTTATCAACTCTGGCACTTTGGAGGATCAGCAATGTTCACCGGCAAGCAAGTGACTTATGCACAGTCATTGGTAACTAGTACACCAATAGGATATAATGTTCACCGGCACTTGGAATGATATGGAAAACACCTGGTTATGTCAAAGACATCATTTGGACACTTTGTCTTAGAGATTTGTTCATTGGCATATTCATATTTGCATATTTGTTGTTACAGGCAAATAGGTCTAGGTTATGCATCGATAGGCTTATCTACTCCAGATCAGCACAACATGCTTTGGAGATGATTTTGTTGTTATTGTAAATGCATTAAGCCAACATTTTGAATCAGATATTGCATCGACTATTGATTTACTTGTAATATCTTTTAGAGCCGGCCTACTAAAATTGGTCTTAGGTTATGATATATATGTAAGATCTTATTTGTAAGATCGATAATGCGATAAGGATAAGGAATTGTAAGAAGGTATATGCGAGAATAAGCAGAGCTATACATGCAGACATCATTTGAAGGTGAAGCAAGGTATTTGTAAAGACAATCAGAACTACACCGGTACTGAATCCAGCATAGAAAGATGCTATTTTGAGCAATACATTCTTATTGGATTTAACCATCCAATTGTAGTCTGTGTGACTCCTATTTGTGTTTGAGCAGTGAGCTCTAGGCGCTTGGCCTTTCTGCATGTGCAGACCCCATTTGTATACACATACTATCTACAGTAGTATCATCTGATTGTGGGTAAGGTTTCCCACCATGGTTTTTCCCCTTACAGGGTTTCCACATACAAATATTGGTGTTATGTGTTGTCGATGTTATTGTCTTTCTATTTCATGCATTAATCTTCACCAGTACTGTAATTAACTGATAAACTGTCTACCGACTTAAAGCTTGGTTTACCGGTATTATGCATTAAGGTTGGTTAAATTGTTTTTGGTTTGAATTTACTTGACAATTGATTCACACCCCCCCCCTCTCAGTTGTCTCTGGGACCTAACAATTGGTATCAGAGCCGAGTCCTCTTTTTGCAAAAGTTTAACAGCTTGAGGAGATCCAATCTCTTCTAACTATTTTAGGAAGGGCAGTCCTAAACTTGATGGAACCAACTATGGAATATGGAAGATCAGAATGGAGACACATCTAAATTGCATTGGAAAGGACATCTAGGATGTTACAAAGAATGACTATACAACTCCTACAACCGGTCAGCCTAATCCACCAAACTTGGCTAAAGATGAGGAAAATGATTGCAAAGCAAGAGAAACACTTTTGAGCGCATTAACAGATCAGCAAATCATGGGATTATTAGATAGGTCTAATGCTAAAGCTATTTGGGATCATTTAGAAACATTTAATGAGGGAGATTCCACAGTCAAAATTGCAAAACTTGAAAGCTTCCGGGTCAGGTATGAAAATTTGAAAATAGAAGAAGATGAAAGGATTTCTGCTTTTATGGAAAGAGTAAATGAAATTGTTTTGGGTATTAAATGTTGTGGAGGAACCTTAAGTGAAGATGAAATTGTTTCAAACGTTTTAAGAGGATTTCCATCGGCATATAAAATGAAAGTTACTGCTATAAATGAGTTGAGAATAATGCCTAATACATCAGTAACTAGGGATACATTGATTGGAAAACTTTCATCTTTTGAAATTGAGGAATTTGGTCATGTTGCTACTATAAAGATAGATTTAGCTTTTAAGGCATCAACATCATCTGCACCATCATTTGATAAATCTGATTGGAAAGCCTTTTATGCAAGAGAACTTGAGGAAAGCAAGAGAGAAAATGAAGAACTTGAAGAACTTGAAGCACTATTTGCAAGGAAAATGCCTAAAGGTCCAGTTGGAAGTAAGTATGAAGGTAAAGCACCCTTTAAATGTTTTAACTATAATAAGATTGGTCATATGGCTTCTAGATGCCCTGATAGACATGCTAGACTAAGAGAAGAAGTTGGAAGAACATACAAGCCTAACCCTGAATATCAGAGATACAAATTTAAGAAGAATAAAGATAAATCTTGTTATCTTGTTGATGAAGGAGTCACTGATGATTCTGATGAAGATCCGACAGACAATGGATGGGTTTTTGTTGCTATAATAGAAGATCAACCGACACCTACTGTTCAACTAGTAGAGCAGGCCCTAGCAGCTAAAGTTGAAGTTAAGGATGAATGGATCATTGATTCAGGATGTTCACATCACATGATTGGTGATAAAGGTAAATTCTTAAACTTTCAGGAATATAATGGAGGTCTGGTAAGATTTGGAGATGATAAAGCTTGTTTAATCAAAGGAAAAGGTACAATATCTCTTGATGGAAAGAATAATACTGACAATGTTTACTATGTAGAAGGCTTAAAGTATAATCTTTTGAGTGTTGGTCAATTAGTTGAGAAAGGATTTCAGTTACAATTCAAGAATGGTAAATGCAAAATTATGAACAAAAGTGCTTTGGAAATTGCAACCGATAATCAAACTAGAGGTAATATCTTTCATTTGAATAACAATGAAAAGACATGCTTGATTGCACATATTGATGAAAGTTAGCTATGGCATAAGAGACTCTGTCATGTAAATTTTGATTGCATGGTAAAAATCAGTACTACTAAGGCAGTCAGGGATTTACCTAAGATTGTCAAACCTCACAATCCGGAATGTAAGGAATGTCAATTTGGAAAACAAGTTAGAGCATCTTTTAAAAGTATTCTAGAAAAATCAAATAATTCTCTTGACTTAATTCATACTGATTTATGTGGTCCAGTTAGAACTAAAAGATTTACAAGGTGATAGATATTTCATGCTAATCATTGATGACTATTCTAGAATGTGGGGTTACTTTTCTCAGAGAAAAATCAGAAGCACTTGGAAATTTCAAACTATTCAAAGCAATGGTAGAGAATGAAACTGGCAAGAAAATCAAATGTCTGAGATCAGATCAAGGAGGAGAATTTACATCTAAGGAATTTAATACATTTTGTGAAGTGAATGGAATCAGAAGATAGTTATCAGCACCTCGGACACCACAGCAGAATGGGGTTGTAGAAAGGAAAAACAAAACTATCTTGGATGCAGCTAGAAGTATGTTATCTGAAGCAAATATACCACATGTATATTGGAGAGATGTAGTAAGCACAACGGTCTACATATTCAACAAAGTTCACATCAAAGGAGAAACCGCTAAGACCCCTCATGAACTATGGTTTGGTATTACTCCTACTCTTAAATATTTCAGAATATCTGGAAGTAAATGCTATATTAGAAGAGATGAGTATATTGGCAAATTTGATCCTAGAAGTGATGAAGGAATATTTCTTGGTTATTCATCTAAGAGCAAGGCATATAGATGTTTTAACAAGAGATTGCAGAAAATTGTTGAGAGTACAAATGTGAAGATTGATGAACAATTTAGAGGAAATTCAAGGTATATAGACTCTGAACCAGCAACAAAGATACTGACAAATGAACCTACACTGAATCCACTAGTACAAAATGAAGATCCAGTTACACCGGTATCATCTGAAAATTCCACTGTAACTAAGGAACAACAACAAACAAAGACACCCCGGTATGTAAGACTGAATCACTCTGAAAATCAGATAATTGGGAACAAATATCAAGGAGTTATGACAAGAGGAATATTAGCAAATGAAGAGTTATGTCTTATTTCTGAAATTGAACCATCATCAATTAATGAGGCATGTGAAGATAAACATTGGATTAAAGCTATTATGGAAGAGGAATTAGAACAAATTGAGAAAAATAACACATGGACATTAGTTCTTCGGCCTAAAGACAAAAATGTGATTGGAACAAAATGGGTATTCAAAAACAAACTTAATGAAGATGGTAAGGTAATCAGAAATAAAGCAAGACTAGTGTGTAAGGGATATTCTCAGAAAGAAGGAATTGATTATAATGAAACCTTTGCACCAGTAGCTAGAATTGAGTGAGTCAGATTATTCTTAGCCTTTGCAGCACACAAGAACTACAAAGTATATCAAATGGATATTAAATGTGCATTTTTGAATGGAGATCTTGAAGAAGAAGTTTACATTGAGCAACTTGATGGATTTTCTTTGACACATAACAAAGATATGGTTTACAGGTTAAGGAAAGCATTGTATGGGTTGAAGCAAGCTCCAAGAGCTTGGTATGCAAGATTGGATAAGTATATTTTGAAGATTGGATTTTCTAAAGGTAATGCTGATAGCAAATTATACTACAAAGTGACTAATGATGACATCTTGGTTATAGAAGTTTTTGTTAATGATATAATCTTTGGAGGAGAAGATGAATTACGTAAAGACTTTTCTATTAAAATGCAACATGAATTTGAAATGTCTATGATTGGAGAGATAAAATTCTTTTTAGGATTGCAGATTTCACAAACTGATAAAGGTATATTCTTGAGTCAATCCAAATACTTGAAAGAGTTACTAAAGACAATTGGGATGGAGAACTCTAAACCGGTAAGCACCCCTATGACTACAAATGACAAATTATCACTAAGGGATGAATCTACACCTATTAATCCAACTAGGTACAAATCTATGATAGGAGGCCTACTGTATTTGACACAAAAAAGACCTGATATTATGAATGCAGTATGTATTGTTTCAAGATTTCAGAGTAATCCTAGAGAAAATCATGAATCAACAGTAAAAAGGATTTTCCGGTACTTAAAAGGCATTACAAATCTTGGTTAATGGTATCCTAGAGATGAAAACTTTGAATTATGTGCATACACAGATGCAAATTGGGTAGGAGATGTGGATGACAGAAAAAACACCACCGGCAGAGCATTTTTTCTTGGAAGTAGATTAATTTCTTGGTTGAGTAAGAAACAAAGTTGCACATCTTTATCAACATCAGAATCAGAATATGTTGCAGCATTAACTAACTATACATAGGTATTATGGCTTAAGCAAATGTTGAAGGACATAAAGGAACCCATAACTATCTATTGTGACAACACTGCAGCAATTGATATATCTAAGAATCCAGTATTACATTCTAAAACCAAACATGTTTCTATCAAACTGAATTTTCTGAAAGAGAATGTTGAAGCAAAAGAAGTAAAATTGGTTTATGTGAATACTAAAGAACAGATTGCAGATATTTTCATGAAACCTCTGCATAAAGAGACCTTTGAAAATCTTAGAGATAAGCTTGGGGTCATACCCCCATCGGTAGAGACTTAGATAGATGATGTTTTTCATCAACCGACATAATTAACAGAGAAATATTTTACTTTGGCTTTGATAAGGAAAACTACTTCTCAGGGGGGAGTAGTTGGCATACTGAATTGGTTGGTATTTTGTATTTACATCTGGTTTTGTATTGGCTTTGGCATTTGATGTCAAAGGGGGAGAGATATCTATGGAAAAACACATTATCTTTTGGGGAGAGATTATTCATTAAGGGAGAAATTGATACTCTGAGATGATTGATTACTCTCTGTATCTGAATTTTGATTTCTAGTCATGATCTCTTTTGGGAGATGTTGGTTTTTGGTATTTGGCATTTCTGTTTTGGCACTTTGATGGTTTTTCCATCTTGTGTTACCATCAATTCCAAAGGGGGAGATTGTTGGTATTTTGGTATGGTTTTGTCATTGATGTCAACACCTACCAACACTTATCAACTATGGCACTTTGGAGGATCAACAATGTTCACCGGCAAGCAAGTGACTTATGCACAGTCATCGGTATCTGGTACACCGATAGGATATAATGTTCATCGATACTTGGAATGATATGTAAAACACCTAGTTATGTCGAAGACATCGTTTGGACACTTTGTCTTGGAGATTTGTTCATTGGCATATTCGTATTTGCATATTTGCTATTATGGACAAATAGGTCCAGGTTATGCACCAACAGGCTTATCTACTCCAGATCAGCACGACACGCTTTGGAGATGATTTTGTTGTTATTTTAAATGCATTAAGCTGACATGTTGAATCGGATATTGCATCGGCTATTTATTTACTTGTAATTGTTTTATTGTAATATCTTTTAGAGCCGACCTACTAAAATTGGTCTTAGGTTATGATATATATGTAAGATCTTATTTGTAAGATCAATAATGTGATAAGGATAAGGAATTGTAAGAAGGTATATGCAAGAATAAGCAGAGCTATACATGCAAACATAATTTGAAG
Source organism: Cryptomeria japonica (assembly GCF_030272615.1). NCBI lineage: Eukaryota > Viridiplantae > Streptophyta > Pinopsida > Cupressales > Cupressaceae > Cryptomeria > Cryptomeria japonica. Next base: position 489,481,217 of record NC_081411.1, read on the forward strand.
GTGAAGTAAGTTATTTGTAAAGATAATCAGAACTACACCGGTACTGAATCCAGCATAGAAAGATGCTATTTTGAGCAGTACATTCTTATTGGATTTAACCATCCAATTGTAGTCAGTGTGACTCCTATTTGTGTTTGAGTAGTGAGCTCTAGGCACTTGGCCTTTCTGCATGTGCAAACCCCATTTGTATACACATACTATCTGCAGTAGTATCATCTAATTGTGGGTAAGGTTTCCCACCATGGTTTTTCCCCTTACAGGGTTTCCACGTACAAATATTGGTGTTATGTGTTGTGGATGTTATTGTCTTTCTGTTTCATGCATTAATCTTTAGCGGTACTATAATTAACTAATAAACTATCTACTGGCATAAAGCTTGGTTTACCGGTATTAAGCATTAAGGTTGGTTAAATTGTTTTTGGTTTGAATTTACTTGACAACTGATTCACCCCCCCCCTCTCAGTTGTCTCCGAGACCTAACAATCAATGGATGATAGGGTGAATTCTTCTGACTTGATCTCTTTCTATACCAATGCATTAAACTCTTAGATAACAGGGTCTATGGGAAGTGACTTTTGATTTTCATCAAGAAATTTTCAAGGAAGTTTGGAGGCCTTGGTAGTGATATAAACCTCCTTCTCCATATATTCCTCTTTTATTCTTGTAAATCTCTAATTAATTCTTTGAGAGTTTATTTCCAAAACTTTATTGCCTCCCTTTGTTGTGTGTACATCTTTTCGGTGGGGATCACTCCATTGTCCACTAGTACTTCTAGATTGAAGTACTTTAGCTGTATCCAAGCTTCAAGGTCCTCTTGTGTTTCTTTTTCTCAAGATAATAAATTGATTGATGACTTAACAATTGTGTCCCTTATAAGAGAATTTTGTCTATCCATGTACTCATTTCTCTTCCATGTGCTTGGCCTTTCTAATGGTTTCTTCATCCATTGATGTGCCTATTGGTTCAATCACATTGGAAGATTGGGTGATCTTGATTAAGACAACAATGGGATATTCCACTTGAAGCTTAAGTTTGTCATTGGTAGCTTTGTCTATATCATGTGTTACAATCAAAGCTTCAATTGAAAATTGAGCATCCTCCTTAGTGCTTTCATGGGTCTATTTTCCTAGTTCAATCCTTCTTATCTCATAATCTGATGCTTGGACTTAATTAGCAGGATTATCTTGGGGTTGCACCACTACCTCTACATACCTATTTTTGGATTCATCCACTCTTTTACTTGAAAGATTTTTGGCATTCTTCACACCCTTTGGCTTGGATAGAACCAACTGACTAAAGTCAAATTCATATAGGGAGATGGAATTATTTTTCCTTTTCGGTGAAACTAACTATATCCAAGGAGGAAGAGTAGGATCTACCTCTATACTAGTAGTAGTTGTTTTAATAGATTTTATCTACTGTGATGTAGTGGTAGTTACAATGGGTGCAGTATGGGTCATAACTGCAGATGGGGTTTTGTAGCTGAGGTACTAGGTAGAGAATCAAACATGAATTTGTCAAAATCTATGAAAGTAGCATCAATCATGGTGGTAGATACTTCTAACAAGTTAGAAAATGAAGAAAGTGGACCAAAAACATTTCCCACATTGTCCTCATGGGTGTTGAGGTTTAATTCACTCAAAGTAGAAGAATGAATGAATATTGTTGGAATGGTGATAGGAACTATAGAAATAATGGGTGTAGATACAACAATGGAGATAACACGTAAATACTATATAGTAGATACAATAAAAATAGAGGGAATAGATTGTATACTAGTGGCATAAGAAATGGTTTCTATAGAAATGGAGGTGGAAACCTTTGGAGACACTTCAAAGGAAGACTCTCATTTCATTGTAATAGGAGGCTTTGGGAGATCTTCCTCTTGATATTTCTCTTCTCGTCTTTACTTCTCATCAACTTGTTCAAGAAATTTCTTGTCAACCTATTCTTGGACATGAATGAATGTTTACCATTTGTCTTTCTTTTTATCTTTCCCCACTATAAATTTGAGCTTAGGTGCTTTCTTTGGGGTAGAGGCGTCTTCTCTATTTTGTGTCCATAGCTCTGACTTCTTTCCCATACATGTTGCAATATCCTCTTTTGATACTATTTTGAAGGGCTTTAGCTTGATCCCTTTCTTCTACAACCAAGCATTGGTATTTTCAAGAATAAACTGGAATATTTTTCTTGTGGAGATTGATTCCTTTTGGGACCATTGGATCATTGGAAGAGGGGTGTTAGTGATTTTATTTTGTGTGTACATTGGGTCCACAATGTCTCCATCATCTTCCATGGTGTAGGAATATTTACAAGATCAAGATTTTCAATTTTTCCAATGTGATTTGATTGTAATCTAGCATTCTTACATCTTCTTCAGTCCTACATTCGACCCATATGTCCTCGATCCAATGCACATGTGTGTTACTCTTCCTGAGTTTATCTTTCATTCCTTAGTAGTTAAAATCCTCTCTTCTTTTGAATATTTTCATGGTGACCCATTGTATTTTAGTTTCCATCTGCTTTGATTTATATGATGTGGTCACAAAGCATCTACCAATTGATAGAGGAAACTTAAAACTGGCTTTATGTGCTTCTGATTGTTGATCATGAATAATCATTATTTTTTGGCTCAACTCCATAAGGACAATTTTATCACTTGAATATCTTGGGAGAATGAAAGGGTATTCCTCATAGAAGTCAATCACGATGTATGATAATGTAGGGAACTAGAGGAATATACATCCATATTTCTTGATAGTATTCCAAGCATCTTCTGATGCTCTTCTTTATTCCAACCCCTTATCAAGTGAACACGTGATAATACCAAACAAAGAATCATTGACCCTTGTAAAATGATTCAACATTTTATTAAAGGTCAACCAAGGGTATTACTTATAGATAGGAACAATCTTTTTGTCTCCTTCTAATGTGATACATGGGAAGTGTCTCATAGAGGCCACAACATATACCAAATAGGAGGTCATATATAATCTTGAGGTAGTTGTTACCTAGGATAATAATTCACAAATTGTGTCACTAATCTACTCCGCCAATATATCTCATCTATGTATTTCCACATTAATTGGATGTAATGATACATCTATTCTTGGAAGGTATTCAAATCCGACAAGCCTTTAACCTAGCTAAGGAAAGTTATCATGTCTATGATTTATTCCTTGAAATCACATTTGTAGAGAAACTTTTGCCTCCTTGTAAAGTTGTTGGCCTGGATGCCTCTAGCAAATTGGTACTTATGTTTCTTTTACATTTATTAGAGGCCTTGTCATAGTGATCTTGCATCGATTCTATGGTAATATCTACATATTCCTCTGCGTTAGGACACTTGAAGATTCTGTCAAAGACCTCTGCATCAAGTCTAATTATCACCTTTCCATCTATAACAAGTATGGACATTTGACAAATTAGTGTTCAAAACCTATTCCAAGGAACACGAAGAGTTTAAAAATAAGAAATTTTCCTACGAGGAAAAAATGATTTTTGTTGATAAGGATTTTTTTTTGAATAATTTAAAAAAAATATTATTGCTATTTTTTATGACACAAAAGAATAGTAGTAGAACAATATTGTTGATAAAGTTGTTAAAGATGCCCCTTAAGGAGGGTTAGTTTTGGAAGAAGGAGAAATTAAAGATATAAAAATCCTAGTACATATGGTTGATGAGGTTCATAAGGAGGAATCAACAAAGAAAAAAATTGGAATTGTCAAGGATAAAGTAATCTACTCCCAAACTAAAAAATTGGAAATATAAAACACTCCAACAGTTGAGAAAGGAAAATTTTATATTCTTGGTACTACCAAGCTAAAAAAATGATTGGATAACTATGCATAATACCATAACTTGAGGATATAACATCCTTCTTAACTAGACATCAGACTCACCATTAAAGCTCATTTATCTATCAACCCAGGGATGTGAAACTTGAAATGGGCCAACACTATTTGTGCGCTAAGAGAAACTTGAAATGGGCCAACACTAAAAATGCTTGAAAATAAATAATGGAAAGGAAATGTAACTTAACAACACATTCTAATGGTGAAAGAATTACTTAAAAAATATTGAATGAAAGTGTTTCCAATAAACAGACTACATGAACATTCATAGAAAGGAATTTTCGTGACTGTGGGAATAGTCAATTACTAGAACTACAACTATAAACTAAAAGAAATATACTTTACAACTAAATGGAATAGAATCCTCAGCAAGTGGGCCCCCTTATTTGATTCTTCTACTCTAACTTGAACTCAGTCACTCAAAAAATCCTTCTTCATTTACTATATTTCCATTAACAATAATCTTTGCATAAAAGAGTACACATGCTTATGAAAACATGAAATACAAGTTGTTTCTAACCATCCTTTTTTGAGAAAGGATTAATGCATTTATAGAAATGAAAACTCTAACTATCCTAACTAACTCAACTGCTCAACTCCTAACAACTAGAGGATGGATTCTATTGAAATCTTAAAACCTGGTAACAAAGAGTTGTGATGAAACATGACTCTATCTAAAATAACAAATCTATCACTACTTTTCCTAAATCTACTCCACCAATAGACATGGATAGAAAATGTGGTAGATAACTGATTCCTGATTGAACTAGGAGTTGTCCACCAGTCTTGGACAGCTAGCCAAGGGCTTGACCTCTTCCACTATCTAGTGCAACAACTTCTTCACCAGTCTATTATGTTGGACATAGCTACAATAATTCCTTATTTTTTAAATCCAGATTCCTTCTTAATGACTGCATTCACAAGGGTTTGTTGGCATTTGGAATAACTAATGCAGATGCAAGTGATGCAGTTGAAGTCTGATGACTACATCGGTAAAGGATAGAAGTCTATTTGTGATGAAGAGATTGAGATTTTGTGAATAGATAACATGATTAGTTATTTGTGTTGTTATTGATGGAAATTGATGTCAACTGATGTTCCTGATGTTCCTAATGTTTTGTTTTGTCATCTAAGTGATTTGGTTTACCAGAAGACAAGGTTTACCGACAAAGAACTAAAGTCTATGAAATGGGACTTTAACTGGTGAAGCAGAGATGTTTTGATTGAATCCGACGATCGACGATGATTAGTGATTTGAGATTTGGATGGTGAACTTGTATCATGGAAAGGTGTATCTAATCGAAACTAGAACTTGTGAAGATTAACGGAAGGTGTGTTTCAAATTTCTAATGAAGTTTTGCTAAGGTTTTAGTAGGGTTTAAGACCGATGAAGAAATCATCAAACTGGTAATGATTTCTGTTATGATGGTGAACGAAGACAAGTCTACATGAAGGTGGTAACACGACACAACCCACATGAATGTTTTAATTGTTGTTTTGGCGCGATTCAAGGAAGAATTTCTTGGGAATCAATGAAGTAGAGTGTTTTGAGGGTTTGACTTTGGTACATATCAGATTTTCATGATGAGTTACGATCAACCAACAATTGATATTGCATTATAGTTTGTTGTAATGATCTGTGATGATCTCTTATGATTTTAATTATAAATTCATGATTTAATTAGGGTTTTGTGGCCGACCTAGTTCAGATGGCTATTTAGGATGATATAGTTGATGTTTATCATGTCGGTGGTCTTAAAGAATGTGTTAAGCCATCCAAGTGAAGTGTGAGATCTTCCTGAGAGTTGCATAGTGTTGTGTATAACTGGATCTGATCAAGCAAGTAGAGAAGTGCAAGTAACAAATCATTTTCTTACTGTTGTTCCCTAACAGTTGCAACAGGTTAAATCCCTTAACCGAGTAGGTCCTAACAACCCTTAAACATTTAAGTCCCCTAACAAGGAAACTCTCAAAAGAGTGTTAAATCCTCTCATGAGGTTGATCCTAATAGATCATCAAGCTCCTAACTGGACTGCTTGGCAAATCCCTTAACCGGTGACTCCTAACAAGGTCTACTCCTAATTGGGCGTATTGTAAGCTCCTAACAGGGCATACTTCAAAAGAGTACAAATATTTGTGGGTTCCAACTCCCACCATGGTTTTTCCCTATTTGGGTTTCCATGTCAAAAACTTATGGTGTTCATGTGTGGAATGTTTTTCATGTGATGTTCTTGTTTATGTTTCATTTCATGTATTATTTTTGAGACACCGGTTATGATGTTTTATCAAAAGCTTAACAAAGGTTACTGGTACTGATAAGGAGTTGTTTGTGAAAGTATTTGATCTGATTGGTGAGGTTAATGATCAATTTTATATGACTACTTAAGTGGTGAAAGTATTGATTGATGTGGTAAATGATTTGATTAATGTGTTAAGCAAATATGATAAAGAGGTTGTTAGATTTGATTAAAGAAGTTGAGATATTTGTTAAATGGTTTTAGATCTAAGATAAGTTTGTTTTTAAGTTTAAAGTTTCAATTGGTCTTAATATTGATTCACCCCCCCCCCACTCAGTATTAACAAGATCCTCATAGGATTAACAATTGGTATCAGAGCTTTGGTCCTCTGTGTGCAGAAAGCCTATTGCTTGAGAAAAAGATTCTAAGGAAGTCAAGATGATGAAGAAAGAGGGTCCTAAGTTCAACAAGGATAACTACAAGATCTAGAAAGACATAATGAAGATCTACATCAAAGGTCTTGGTGCATAATATTTGAAGCAAGTTGAAACAACATATGTTTCTCCTACCACTACTCCCTTGAAATCGGATGAGCTTAGAGAGAAGCAAGATAACATGCAAGCCCTAGAAGATATTGTAAGTACTTTATCTGATTTAGAATATATTGATGTTCAAGGATTGGAAACTGCAGGTGAGGTTTGGGAAAAGTTAGAGAAAATATATGGAGGAGATGAGCATGTTCAAAGAGCCAAAGAGGAAATCTTAAGAGGAAAGTTCGATGACATGCGAATGCTTGAAGTATAGAATATTGCACAGTATGGTTAGAGAATCAAAGAAGTTGTTGGCGGCATAAAGAGTGCTAGAGGTAAAATAGAAGATGATGCTAGAGTAAGTAAAATGCTCAGAACTCTTCAACCTCAGTATGCTATAAGAGTATCGGCAATCCAAGAACTTAGATCTATTTCAAATGATAAGGAAACTATTGATTCATTAATTGGTAAGCTTACACCTTTTGAGTTAAATAGTTTTTATAATAGTGTGACAAAATCTACTGAATCTTCCTTTAAAGCTTTTGTTACTGGTTCATCTGCTAGAAAAGGAAAAGACATATGTCAATATCATGAGCATGACAATTCATGGAAGTAACTAGGGAAATGAAGACAATGAAGATCAAGTGATGGAACTTGAGGCATTGTTAGCAAAGAGATTTCTAAGAGGCACTGGTAAGTATAAAGGAAAGCTACCTTTGAAGTGTTTCTCTTGTAGTAAAATTGGTCATATTGCTGGTAACTGCCCTAACACTGAATAGAAAGAGAAGTTTCAAAGATTCAAAGGAAATGGCAAGAAACATTGTTATGTTGCAGTAGATGAAGGTGTGACCGATGAGGAGTCAGAAGAAGAAGATGGCAATGAAGAAATTGTGTTTGTAGTTGTGAAGGAGGAACTGTCTGATGAAAAGGCACTAGTATCTCATATGGAGAATAGTGATGAATGGATTATAGACAGTGGCTGATCACACCACATGACCAGAGATAAAAGTAAGTTCATAACCCTTAATGAATTTGATGGAGGTGTTGTTAGATTTGGAAATAACTCTCCTTGCATGGTGAAAGGTAAAGGTTCAATTTCTCTAAATGGGAAGAGTAATGTTGATGATGTGTTTTGGGTTGATGTTCTTAAGCATAATCTTTTAAGTGTTGGTCAACTCAATGATAAAGGTTATTTGCTTGAGTTTAAAAGTGGAGTTTCTAGAATTCCTGGAGGTAATGGTGAACTGATTGCTACCGGGAAGCAAACTAGAGGCAACTTATTCCATTTGAATAGTAATGTTAATAATTGTCTGGTTGCAATAATGGAAGATAGTTGGTTGTGGCATAAAATATGTTGTCATGTTAATTTTGATAATTTGGTAAAGATAAGCAAGTCAAGTGTTGTAAGAGGATTACCCCAACTTGTCAAACCGGATAGTGTGATATGCAAAGATTGTCAAATCGGTAAGATGACCTCTATTTCTTTCAAGAGCAAGAATTGTATTTCTGAGAAGGTTTTAGATTTGGTACATATTGATCTTTGTGGTCCTATGAGAACAAAGAGTTATTACCGTGATAGGTATTTCATGACTTTCACCGATGACTATTCTAAAATAATGTGGGTGACATTTTTGAGAGAAAAATCATAAGCATTTAGTAAATTTAAATCATTTAAAGCTCTGGTTGAGAAGGAAACCGGTAAGAACATGAAGTGTTTAAGATCAGATCGAGGAGGTGAATTCACATCTGATGAATTTGTTAAGTATTGTGATGAACAGGGTATAAAGAGATAGATGTCTGCTCCGAGGACACCACAATAGAAGGGCATAGAAGAAAGGATGAACAAAACAATAGTTGAAGCTGCAAGAACCATATTATTGTAGGGTAATGTATCCAAAACAATTTGGAGAGAAGCGGTCAGTACTATTGTATACACTTTAAACTGGGTACTAATAAAGAGAGGTAGAAATAAGATACCCTAGGAGCTATGGTATGGAAAAACCCCTTGTGTAATTTATTTTAAAAATTTTGGAAGTCAATGTTTTATTAAGAGAGATAAGTACATTGAGAAATTTGATGTAAAATCCGATGAAGGAATTTTTCTTGGTTACTCTTCTAAGAGTAAGGCATATAAATGTTACAATAAGAGAACTAAGAAAATTGTTGAAAGTGCTAATGTAAAAGTTGATGATCTATCTGATAACTCTGAAGGTATAAGAAGATCAGAACCTGAGAAGGATGATAATGAGGAAAATTTTGTGATCATTGAACCAGAGGCAAAGAATAATGAAGAACCGACAAATGAAGAATTAGATGCTCAATTGGTAAGCGATGATAGTGAGGAAGAAGATGAAGAACCTGATGTAGAAGATGTGGAACCAACATAGGAAATACCTTGATATGTCAGACTAAACCATTCACAAGATCAGGTAATTGGTGATAAGAATGCAGGTGAGCAAACTAGGAGAAAGATCCGAGAGAACTCATGTTTGATATCTACAATTTAACCCAAGAGAGTTAATGAAGAACTAAAGGATGATGATTGGGTGAATACAATGAATGAAGAATTAGATCAAATTGAGAAGAATCAGACATGGTCACTTGTTCCTAAATCAAAGGATAAGAATGTAATTGGAACAAAATGGGTCTTTAGGAATAAATTGGATAAAGAAGGAAGAATTGAAAGAAACAAGGCAAGGTTAGTCTGCAAAGGGTATGCTCAAGAGGAAGGTGAGGATTATGGTAAAACATTTGCAATTGTTGCTAGATTAGGAGTAAGGATGTTGCTGGCATTTGTTGCATATAAGGGATTCAAAGTTTACCAAATGGATGTCAAGTTAGCCTTTCTAAATGGGATTCTAGAAGAAGAAGTATACATTGAACAACCGGATGGATTTTTCTTGACTGATGATAACGACATGGTGTATAAATTGCACAAAACACTATATGGTCTAAAGCAAGCAATGAGAGAATGGTATGAGAGATTACATGCACATTTGAAAAAAAATGGATTCCAACGTACCAATGATAACAATAAAATTTGTTTGAAGACTGATGGAGACAAGATGCTGATAGCAAAAGTATTTGTAGATGACATAATTTTTGGCGGAAATGATGATATGTGTATGGACTTTGCTGATATAATGAAAAAGCAATTTGCAATGTCTCTAATCGGTGAAATAAAGTTCTTTATTGGCTTACAGGTCCAACAATTGGATGATGGTATCTTTATTTGTCAGACCAAGTATATCAAAGAGGTGTTGAAGACTTTTGGCATGGAAGACTGCAAACTGGTAGGAACACCGATGGTGACAGGATGCAAGTTGTAAAAAGAAGATGATTCCCCTACTGTAAGTGAAAAAGAGTATAAATCTATGATTGGAAAGCTACACTATGTTGTCCATAGTAGACCAGACATTGCTCATGTTTTTGGATTAGCGGCTAGATTTCAAAAAGAGCCTAAGGAGAGTCACATTGTGGCTGTGAAGAGAAATTTTTGGTATCTCAAAGGCATAGTAGACTATGGTTTATGATATCCCTATAAAGGATATTTTACTTTGGATGTCTTTGCTGATGTTGATTGGGTAGGTAATGTGGATGATCAGAAAAGCACAACCGGTGGAGATTTTCTACTTGGAGGAATATTAGTGGCATGGACGAGCGAGAAACAAACATGTGTTTCTCAATCTACAGTTGAAGTAGAGTATGTAGTTGCATCCATGAATTGCATGCAGATAATATGGATGAGACATGTGATAGAAGGATTCAAGATAGATATGTCTGAACCGGTGACTATCTATTGTGATAATACAAGTGCAATAAACATTTCTAAGAATCTTGTGCTTCATTCTAGAACCAAGCACATTGAATTTAAGTATCATTTCCTAAGGGAAAGAGTTCAATAAAAAGAGGTAAAGATGGAATATGTGAAGAGTAAAGGCTAGTTAGCTGATATCTTTGCTAAGCCCTTACTGAAGGCTACCTTTGAGTTTCTTAGAGGTAAACCAGGGGTTAGACCCCTACAATGAAAGAAATAGAATAATGGAGGTCTATCAATCTTGTGGATTTCATGTTTATTTTTCACTAAGGATTGATGAAGGTGTAGGCGACTCCTTTGGGGGAGAAAGTCTGACTTAATGCTCTGTTATAATTTTTCTGATTTAAGTAGCAGAGATGACAGAAGAGGTAGCAGTAGAATTGAAGACAAGTGGTGCATTTACTGTTAGTCACCATAGGATCTTCCTCAAGCGATTAAGCTTCTGCAGAGAGAACCAAAGCTTTTATACCAATTGTTAGACAGTTCAAATAATCGGAAGACAACTGAGAGGGGGGGTGAATTAGTTGTCACCAGATTACCGAAACCTTAAGCAATTAAAACTTTAATACCAAAACCCAAAAGATAAATACTGGAATGCATAAACCAAATACTGAAATAGTAGATAAAATAATTAAGCATAAACAACAATCAGAGAATAAATACCATCCACATGACACCAAGATTTGTACATGGAAAACCTAGTAAAGGGAAAAACCACAGTGGGAAGCCTACCCATAGTCAGATAATACTTATGTAGTAAGTATGTGATTACAATTGAGGGGCCTGCACTTGCAGGAAGACCAACAACCTAGAGCACACTTCTCATCACAAAAGGAGTCTCACTGACTACATAGAAATCCAGACTACTATCCGGAGGAATAAATGAACTGCAATGATAACATCTCCTATGCCTGAATACTTCTGGTTAAGCTCAATACCGGAGGACTAAATACTCTTACATAAACCCAACTTGATCACCAATGATCGACCAAATCCTTTGACTAAATGATTATTACATTATTCTCACATATTACATTCCATGATCACTTCCTATATAATCTACAATGAGATCTTACATCATATATATACAAAACCTCAACCACAAACAATAAGGTCAGCCACCAGACAATAAAAAAATTACATAATTACAAAACATGTCGGCCAGAGACCAAACAAATAATATCCAACCCATAAGACATCCTGATAACACATCGAGAAGTCCAATCCATACGTTACATTAAGCCGGTCGAGAACCTTGATAAATCGGGACCCAATTTAGGTCCACACACGCTAAAGAAATGATCCCAATCAACCAAATCTCAAACATGATCACCATCAGCATCCTAAATATCTACCAAAATCCGCACCAACACCACTTATGCATAACATCAAAGATCTTGAACAAAGCTCTGCCGGTGAAACCCTCGCTGGAACAACAAACCAAGCTTGCCAGCATACAGGATAGCATCCGATCACCAAATAAAAACCAATTGATTGAACATGAATCTAAGTAACATGAATAAGACAATTCCATAACCCAAACATACTGGAGCATATTGGATCATCATGATCTAATCCAACCAGAAACCAAACATCTTACCAGGACCAGAAGGATATCAGTAAAGCAACCAAAATAGCTAGTGTTGACATCAATGGCAAAACATCAATGCAACACAATAAAAGGGGGAGAAGAAAATAAAAGAAATTAGATATGGGAGAAGAGAAGAGATCAGATTGAGAGAAGCATTAGTTAAGGGGGAGATGACAAAAGAAGGAGAACCGACAGATGATGTGATATCAGGAAGCAAGTTGTAGATGATGATGTTACTCTGATTGTATATTTGATTGGTGTTGCCATCAATGCCAAAGGGGGAGATTGTTGGCATTTGGCATAACTGATGCAGATGCAAGTGATGCAGTTGAAGTCTGATGACTACACCAGTAAAGGATAGAAGTCTATTTGTGATGAAGAGATTGAGATTTTGTTAATAGATGACATGATCAGTTATTTGTGTTGTCATTGATGGCAACTGATGTCAACTGATGTTTCTGATTTTTTGTTAAGTCATCTAAGCAATTTGGTTTACTGAAAGACAAGGTTTACCGATAGAGAACTAAAGTATGTGAAATAGGAATTTAACCGGTAAACTAGAGATGTTTTCATTGAATCTGATGATTGGCGATGATTCGTGATTTGAGGTTTGGATGGTGAACTTGTATCATGGAAAGGTGTATCTGATCGAAACCATAACTTGTGAAGACTATCGGAAGGCATGTTTCAAATTTCTGATGATTTTTTGCAAAGGTTTTAGTAGGGTTTAAGACCGGTGAAGAAATCATCAAACCGGTAATGATTTCTGTTATGACAGTGATTGACGACAAGTCTACATAAAGGTGGTAACATGACACATCTTGCATGAATGATTTAATTTATGTTTTGGCACGATTCAAGGAAGAATTTCTTGGGAATCAGTGAAATGCTTAATAGAGTGTTTTAAGGGTTTGACTTTGGTACAGATCAGATTTTCGTGATGGGTTATGATCAACCAAAGGTTGATATTGCATTGTAATTTGTTGTAATGATCTGTGATGATCTCTTATGATTTGAATTGTAAATTCATGATGTAATTATGGTTTTGTGGCTGACCTAGTTGAGATGGCTATTTAGGATGACACAATTGATGTTTATCATGTCGGTGGTCTTAAAGAATGTGTTAAGCCATCCAAGTGAAGTGTGAGATCTTCCTGAGAGTTACAATGTTGTGTATAACTAGATTTGATCAAGCAAGCCAATAAGTGCAAGTAACAGATCATTTTCTTATTGTTGTTCCCTAACAGTTGTAGCAGGTTAAATCCCTTAACCGAGTAGGTCCTAACATGCCTTAAAAATTCAAGTCCCCTAACAGGGCAGCTCTCAAAAGTGTGTTAAATCCTCTCATGAGGTTGATCCTAATAGATCATCAAGCTCCTAACCGGGCTGCTAGGCAAGTCCCTTAATCGGGTGACTCCTAATAGGGTTTGCTCCTAATCAGGCATATTGTAAGATCCTAACAGGGCTAAGCTCCTAATATGGTATACTTCAAAAGAGTACAAACATTTGTGGGTGCCAACTCCCACTGTGGTTTTTCCCTATTTGGGTTTCCACATCAAAAAATTATGGTGTTCATGTGTGGAATATTTTTCATATGATGTTCTTGTTTATGTTTCATTTTATGCATTGTTTCTGAGACACCAGTTATGATGTTTTATTAGAAGTTTAATAGAGGTTACCGGAATTGATAAGGAGTTGTTTGTGAAAGTATTTGATCTAATTGATGAGGTTAATGATCAAGTTTATATGACTAAAGTGGTGAAAGTATTGATTGATGTGGTAAATGATTTGATTAATGTGTTAAGTAAATCTGATAAAGAGGTTGTTAGATTTGATTAAAGAAGTTGAGATATTTGTTAAATGGTTTCAAATCTAAGATAAGTTTGTTTTTTAGTTTAAATTTTCAATTGGTCTTAATACTGATTCACCCCCCCCTCTTAGTATTAATTGGATGAGTCAAGAACTTGAAGCCAGGAGGGCAGCTGAAGACAAGATCAAATGATCAAATGCCAACAATCTCCCCCTTTGGCATTGACGACAACACTTAGGAAAATATTGATGAAAAGATTGATGAGGAATTACAAATGAATGAACAAAAGGTGGAGACACAACCACCACTTGTCAAGGACACCACTTAGGAAGAGAAGATAGAAGAAGATAAGACCAAGAAAGATAAAAACGAGAAAGAAAAGGTAGAGAAAAAGGAGAAGAAAATAATTGATGATGATGATGACGATTCTATGAGAATTAAAGGGCCTATTGATATGGACACTATGAGTTCTTCTCAATTGATGGAGATCACAACAACAATGCAATCTAGAGCTCAAAATAAGAGAGTGAAGGAACAACAAAGAGAGGTAGAGACAATCAAGATAGAAGTTGATATTTTGTTTAGTCTCCTATCAGAGACTAATAATAAAAGTTTTGTCACTCTCATTGACAAACTTGGACAGTTGGTTACCGATGCCAAAGATCAACTCAAGAATTTTGAAGATGCAGCATACATATCAGTTGAAAAGGGCTACAAGAAGAAAAGGACAAAACTCCTGATGTCTGAGATAGATAAAGATAAGGTAGCACTCACAGTTAATAAAGATTTGTTGAAGAATGCATTGGAAACTGGAGGAAAGATTCTGGCTACTATTTCAAAGTTTTCACTATTTTGTGCTGACTTGAAGGAGAAAAGGGAAGATGCTGAGAAAGAACTTGAAATATTGAGCGAAACTTTTAGACCCCTGAATGACTCAACTGTTCTTTTTGGTAGAACCGTTGTAGACTTACATCACAAATGGGTTAGATCATTGAAGGAGCTCCAAAATAAACTAATTCCTAAAGTGGAAATTTTACAGCAAGCATACAAGGAGTCAGACGCTATTTTGGATACACCTGAGATGAGCTGAGTTGATGCAATGGAGGAATTAGCTAGACAGATAAAGACACATGTTGAGATTACCAGCACACTATTAGAGACATGGGATAATGATCTCAAATAGTTGAAGTTTCTATTTCAGTGACGCTTTTCTAAAATTTCTTTGTAAAAACTTTACGACTCTTATATATATATGCTCTGATGCAAATTTTGATGTAAAATGTATATATTTCATGTATTTTAATTCTTTATTTGGCATTGTTGTCAAAGGGGGAGTAATAGTTAAGTCAGTCAAATTTTTGTATGTAATGTAAAGGGGAAGCAACTGCTAAGGGGGAGTACATATTATTTAGTCAATTTTTGTATTGCACACTTAGTTGACATTTTTTTTCCTAAGTCTTTCCATCAATGCCAAAGGGGGAGATTGTTGGCATTTGATCATTTGATCTGAACTGGTAATTGTTTGTTTTCTTGATGCAACCGGTACTTGTTTGTTTTGTTAAGAGATTGGATTTTTGTATGATGACTATGGTGTATGTTGTCATTGATGGAAACTATGTTTTTACAGTCATCTAAGTCCTATAGGTTAACCGACAAGACTTAACCGGTAAGCAGAGATAGTTTTATCAGAACCAGTAATTAGGACTTTAACCAGTAAAGACAGACAGTATTATATTCTGACAACCAGTACAAGAAATTTATGAAGAATGAGATGATGTGGGTTTGCAGAAGAAATGAAGGCTGGTAGATGAAGTTATGTTCATGACCGCATGTGCTGATTCGATAAAATGAATGAGATTTGATTGCCAAAGAAGGTATTTTGACTGAGACTTAAGCAGTAGTGATGAAAATCACTCAGATCGGTAAAATGACATAGAATTGGATTTGTTATATTGGTAGCCGACATAACTAATGTGTGCAATGGAAGATTGTCTAGATGCATTGAACCTAGGGAATTGTAACAAGTTTCTAGCCGACCTAATGATGATTTTAAATGTGTGATGAGGTATGAAAGGATATATGAGTATGATCTTGAATGTGTGAGACATCATTAGCAAATTTCATATTTCTGATAGTGCGGTGATCAAAGGAGTTTAGAGATGAAGTATATGTGATGTTGTAACATTCTGAAGGGATCTTATTAGACACTGAAGGTGTTATACTAAGATCATTTGTACTTGTTGTCTCCGTAATAGTTGCAGCAAGAAAATCCTCTTACAAGGTCACTCCTAACAGGGTGCAGTCGGATCCTAATAGGTCTAATCATTAAATCCTCTAACTAGGTGACACATTAACTTGGGTAGCTCCTAATAGGGTTGGTCATCATAAGCCTTTTTGTAAAGCTCTTAACCGGTCTTAGACACTTCTAATAGGGTGTGCCCCTAACCAGGTGTTGTAGACCTTGACCAGTAAGATCTCTATACTGCAGATAGTGGATCTTTGTGGGTACCAACTCCCACCGTGGTTTTTCCCATTTGGGTTTTCCATGTATAATCTCTTGTGTCATGCAGTTTAAGCTTTATGTGGTGATTGCATACTTGGTGTTATTTCTTATATGCCTATTGAGTTCTAAGTTGGTGAAATTGATAATCAAATTTGTATTTTTTTTACTTGCACTGATTCACCCCCCCCTCTCAGTGCCTTATAATTTTATCAATTGGTATTAGAGCCTAACTTCCTTAATGATTAACCGCTTGGAAGGGATCTCTAATCCTAAGGCTAATATGGGGGAAGGAATGAGTTACCGAGAGATGGCTAAGGAGCTTGTAGAAACCAAGGAAGAGCTAGAAACCCTAAGAGGCAAGTATAAGACATCACTAGCTAAAAGGAAAGAACTGACTCAACAATTATTGGAGATCAATGAAAGGAACTCTTTTTATGGAGAAAACATAGATGCATTGGTTGAGGAATTGGAGAAACTAAATGGTGAGAAACTTAACCTGAGGAGAGAGCTTGAATCCCTTATAATCCAGATGAGTCAAGAACTTGAAGCTAGGAGGGCATTTGTAGACAAGATCAAATGATCAAATGCCAACAATATCCCCCATATCTAATTATACTCAAAATAACATGTTTCACATCATTTATAAATCATTAATATACATATAGCATTAATAGGGAAGGCTTAGTCATCACAAGTTTTAAACAAGTTCAACAGTTAAAACATACTTTAAACCATACAAGATTATATGTTTCAAAGCATATCTAAGGTTTAAATCAACTTAAAAGCTAGAAATAAAAGATATACAAATGGGGCTCATCCCACCCAACTTAATTATCTACCCATCCACAAGTAGAAGGAAGTTGATTTTGCTTCCAAGCTATAAGTCTATAATCCCCCATAGTAGTCTCTCATGTAGTTCTCTTAATGGGGCTCCAGTAGAATCCCTACTCCTTTGCCAAATTGTCCCATATCCACTTCTTTGATTCAACATCATATGGTCTATACCCTTCCTAATGTGAAACTAGCCACCAAAGCATCAGTGGTTGGAAGAAAAAGGGTATCCATTTCTCCTTCATGGAATATCTCAAGGGCATATATGTAGTTTCCCTCAGGAGTGCTACATGGTAATTTGGTAGAGAGGGAGGTTCAAATCATTTTAACTCATCTAGTAGTCCATTTCATCGCTGGGCTAGGTAGCCAAAGACTTTCCTAGCTGAAGTCTCTTCCATATGCTCATATTATTTGTAAGCCCCTTCCTAAGGTCCATCACTCTATCCCTCTGCTCAGTGTTTTAAATTATCTAATTCCACCTATAAAAAAATTCATCAAGATCACCTGACTCAACCTATAGAGGTAATAGAATAATTTGTTGCATTTCCCTGTAAGCTCTAAACTATTTGCCCCAATTATTTTCATTTTGGATATAAGACATAAGGGATCTCATGTTTATATCTCCTATAAATAGTAGGGGATTCCATTGTGTGTCATAAGGTACAACATAATTGTGCAAATAAAATTTACAAAGAAAATTCTTGACCTTCAGAGTAGATGATTGATAGGCTGAAAATAAATAACCAGGAGTAATGAGAGATGAATGAAAACCCAACAATTTTCTTGATAACTTATAAGAAAAGTATAACTCCTTCAAATGCAACACATGAATTTTGTGTGGTGGTCTGCATTGCACAATATAAGGTACCAAAGTTGTTACATTTTCCACCCTATTTTTCAGCTTGTCAATCTCGACATCCTTTTTCTCTAAGTGCTTTTTATAACTATTCCTTTTCTCTATTCCATGCTTCTTCTTTTTCTTCCATTATTCTCAATAAATTAAATGCCACTAAGGCTCATGTA